>NC_089249.1:127177600-127546161 GCF_963930625.1 Muntiacus reevesi | reverse complement strand
CTCACACTTGTCCCAAGCAACATGTGCAAAGCTTTTATTTTCATAATTCACCTCCAGGCCTGAGGAGAATTCCAGCAGTGGGCTTCGCTGCCTGACACTTTTTTTTCCAAAAGTCACTGAAAAGTGGTTAAGCCCCAAATCTCAAAGTTGAAATGGAGCAACTTCTCCCTTTTAGCCTCTAACAAACCATTTCCCACATTGTATCTCTCAGGAGCTTGCAGGCAGCCTCATACCTTACAGGCTTTCTCAAAAGTAGACCTTTACACCAAGTAAAAGAAATTGCAGACAGACTGGGGGGGATTTGGATTGCAATTTACTTTTCAACTCCATGTGTGATAACTGAACAATCTACTCTGTCTTAGTGAATGGGGTTTAAAAACTTCAAAGATGGAGCAAGATTGTCAGAAGGGACATATCGACCTAAATAGATGGATAAAATGAGGCAAGCACAAAAATTGTTTTAAAAAGATGAGCTCATTCAGGAGTAGCAGAGGAATACAGGTGAGTCTGTTGAAGGTTTGGGGTATGCAGTATTTATGAGTAGGAAATGTTAAGAGGGGAAAGTTCAGTTAAAGACAAAATCAAAACCAAACCGAGACCAGCTTTGAAAATTTCCTGAGCAGCCAAACCAGTCCAGTCACACAAACAAAGTTCAATGCCACTTGTTTTGTGAGACTAACCCAACCTGGGTCATTTCTTGTTCATGCATCTGGAAACCGTAAGTAAAACTTCTCAAGGGTCAATATGAGGCAACCTCTGACCAACTCCCTACATTAAAGAAAATTCCAGTATTATCAGTTTGCTATAAATCAGGCGTTTATGGGAAATAGGTCTTTCAGTCCTTAAGTTTTGTCTTCCTAAGGGCACATGCAGGAGATTTTCCATTTTATAACCCATTTAGACTGAAATTCTTTCACAGATCATGGGATGCGATAGAAACACTGAATAGCAATCCTCCTCTTGGTTATCCTCCCATTTGGTGCTTTGGGAAAGCCATAGTGAGTGGAAGGAAAGGAGTATTTCATCTCACCTTGTGCAAGAAGTGAGCTGTCAACCTCCAGCCCTGGCCTGTCCAGCAAGCTTACCTCACAGTGCAGGGCCAATAGCCTGGGATCCGGGCTCAGAACCTTTTCTCCCAACTGGGCACTGATTCCCACTGCCTTCTCAATCATTCTAGTACCTGTGGGGTCCCTCTGGCTGTCTGTTACTATCCTGAAGTTAACAATGACTCCATGCTTTGTTCTACAACTCCTTTCTAAGGTATTGCTTTTTCGCACTTCCACATTTTTTTATTTTTTGTTTTGTAATCATTTGTGTATGGCTGGATGTCCTTTTCATCACCTGCTAACTCCATCACATGCTGAACAAGAGAGTATGTGAGCACATGGAGACTATAACTATCCACACTCTGTTTCCATTCACATGTATTCACACAGCTGATCCACTGAACCGAATAATAAGGCTTCTCTCTTGCAGTCAAATGGAGAAGGAAATGGCAACCCTCTCCAGTGTTCTTGCCTGGAGAATCCTGTGGACAGAGGAGCCTGGTGGGCTTCTGTCCATGGGGTCACACAGAGTCGGACATGACTGAAGTGACTTAGCAGCGGCAACAGCAGCTTGCAGTCAGATCTCTGCTTCAGCTCTGATTCACGACAATGTGCTTTTATTCCTGACTACAGCTCTCACATGACCAAGGAGCCCTCCTTGGCATTACTCACAGCCTCCCAAGAACATATTTGTGTGGATTACTTACAAGAACAGTCTAGAAGCTGGCTAGCTTGTCTGTCTAGATAGGCAAAAGGGAGCAGGGGCTAAACCTTAAAATTTTCCTTGAAGACTAGACATCTCCATATACAAAGAATATTTTATAGCCATGGAGATGCTGTTTGGAAAGGAGGCTTCATAGGAGGCAGCGGAAGCAACAAATTTGGAGTCTATTCAATGACACTTTCAAGTCTGCTAGTAAGACCTTTTCTGGCTGGAGTTCCCTGGTCTGGTTTGTTTTATTCTCACTGTTGCCTACCCTCAGGCATTTGAGAATCTACTTGAATGTTGGTTGCAAAGAATATGGGCTCTCAAGTTAGGGAGTTCTGTGCTCTGATGGGGCTCTGTCATTTACCACCCACAGGGCATTGGCGCAGCTTACCTTCCATTGTGGTCAGTTTGCTTCTCCATAAAATAGAAATAATAACTCCTACTCCACAGTATTATTAGGGGGACTTAACATTTGGGAGCCTTTTAATGTTAGGAGCCTAACATTTAATAAAATTTTGATATATTAAAGTCTTCATTATTTCACAACTCCATCCTTAGTGTGCAACTAGAGAATAATAGAGGGAAAGGAAAGACAATTTTTAGTTATTAGATTCTGACGCCTATTAACACTCTTTGGAAAGATCCATCCTAGGAGAAGGAAGAGGGATTGAAGTGACAGAATTCCTTGATTTAACTAGTTCTGCCCAGACTCCTTGACCTTCTGAGAAATAACCTGGGAGGGGAGACCTGCCCTCTTCCATAAGAGCATGTGCTCATCCAAACCTTTGGAACGTTTGATCTGCCTGTGATTTTTGTTTGTTGTTCTTATTATTAATCCTTACTAATGCAACCTTTTCAGTTCAGTCACTCAGTCATGTCTGACTCTTTGTGACCCTATGGACTGCAGCATGACAGGCCTCCCTGTCCAACACCAACTCCCGGAGTTTACTCAAACTCATGTCCATTAAGTCAGTGATGTCATCCAACCGTCTCATCCTCTGTTGTCCCCTTCTCCTCCCACCTTCAATCTTTCCCAGCATCAGGGTCTTTTCAAATGAGTCAGTTCCTCACATCAGGTGGCCAATATATTGGAGTTTCAGCTTCAGCATCAGTCATTCCAATGAATATTCAGGACTGATTTCCTTTAGGATAGACTGGTTGGATCTCCTTGCAGTCCAAGGGACTCTCAAGAGTCTTCTCCAACACCACAGTTCAAAAGCATCAATTCTTTGGCGCTCAGCTTTCTTTATAGTCCAACTCTCACATCCAAACATGACTACTGGAAAAACCATAACTTGACTAGACGGACCTTGACTAGCTTATCCTGATAAATCACAAATTGTAACCCATTCCCTTCATTCAATTTTAGTCAGTCTCACTTACCAGACCTTGAATAATACTTCTGGTTTTTGGTTTTTATTTTAATGTTTCCTGTGAAATTTTGCAGTGAATTATAGAAAAGTGTTTTTAAAAATTCTAAGAACAAAAATTACACTATGCAGAGAAATGTCTGCCATTTCCTCTTTCACAGTAATAGGCATGAAAATATGGAGGCTTAACCCAATCATAATCATACTTCTCTTATGAGTACAAATACCAAAATTTAGACATCCAAAGACCTATACACCTTTTCCCCCATCTTTTCATGGGAAAAAAATCTTAAATTTCAGCACTCTAGGGAATTAGAAAAAGGAGAATTCTTAACAAAACCAGGCTTGTGATTAAATTTCTACATTTAATTTTCTGAAACAGATTCTGACTCTATCATTTTTAATACATTTAACTTAGAAGGTCAAAATGCCAATGTTTTAGAATTAGTTTCTGAACCTTGTTCTCTTTTCTTTTGATCAAGAAAAAGTATTAATATCTACCACTTATTTACAAAACAGAAATAGACCCACAGACTTAGAGAATGAACTTGTGGTTACCAGAGGGGGAGGGATAGTTAGGGAGTTTGGGATTGACATGGACACACTGCTGTACTGAAAATGGATTACCATCAAGGACCTCCTGTACAGCACAGGGAACTCTGTTCAATGTTATTTAACAACCTAAACAGGAAAAGAATTTGAAAGACAGTAGGTACATGTATATGTATGACTGAATCACTTTGTTCTACACCTGAAACTAAAACAACCTTGTTAATCAACTATACTCCAATATAAAATAAAAAGTTAAAAAAAAATACCAAATCCCTTTGGATATATAAGGCCTTTGATTTTTTCATTAAAAAAGTAGCATTGTGTAAAAGGGACTTTGGGAAGTCTTCTTACCACCTGAATGCCTTAGGCAAAAATCTTAAGCAACAATTCCCAAATATTTTGACATTCTTATAAGTAAAATATAAATAACTAAACACAGTGTGTGTCCATATAAGATGGAAGCATCTTTTATATAATTAAATGCTTTTGTTCTTAGAATTTTAGCTTGAAAACGTACCAGTTAAAAATGCTACATAAACACCAATTTGGGCTGCTTTATAATCTATTTTAGGGATCCATCTAATTTGCTTAGCCTTTTTTTATTCTTGGATGTTTAGCTTTCCAAGTTTTTTACCTTTGTTTATCCATCTCCACACAATTATTTTTTCAGGATTGTTTACAAGAAGTGAAATTTCGGAGGGGGGGGGGGGCGGTGTCTTCTGTTTTGTTTTTTGTTTTGTGTTAATTCTTGCTGCCTTTTGCAAAATTACATTCTAGAATAAGCTAGTAATAATTTATATTCCCACCGTTGTGTACAGAGAGTTCCCACTTCAGTGCTCTTGCCAGCATTTGACACTATCATTTTCTTAAACAAATATCAGTTCAGTTCAGTCACTCAGTCATGTCCGATTCTTTGCGACCCCATGAATCGCAGCACACCAGGCCTCCCTGTCCATCACCAACTTCCGGAGTTTATTCAAACTCATGTGCATTGAGTTGTTGATACCATCCAGCCATCTCATCCTCTGTCATCCCCTTCTCCTCCTGCCTCCAATCCCTCCCAGCATCAGGGTCTTTTCCAATGAGTCAACTCTTCGCATGAGGTGGCCAAAGTACTGGAGTTTCAGTTTCAGCATCAGTCCTTCCAGTGAACACCCAGGACTGATCTCCTTTAGGATGGACTGGTTGGATCTCCTTGCAGTCCAAGGGACTCTTAAGAGTCTTCTCCAACACCACAGTTTAAAAGCATTAATTCTTCGGCACTCAGCTTTCTTCACAGTCCAACTCTCACATCCATACATGACCAATGGAAAAACCATAGCCTTGACTAGACGGACCTTTGTTGGCAAAGTAATGTCTCTGATTTTAATATGCTATCTAGGTTGGTCATCACTTTTCTTCCAAGGAGTAAGCATCTTTTAATTTCATGGCTGCAATCACCATCTGCAGTGATTTGGGAGCCCAAAAACATAAAATCTGACACTGTTTCCACTGTTTCCCCATCTATTTGCAATGACGTGATGGGACCAGATGCCATGATCTTAGTTTTCTGAATGTTGAGCTTTAAGCCAATTTTTTAACTCTCCTCTTTCACTTTCATCAAGAGGCTCTTTAGTTCTTCACTTTCTGCCATAAGGGTGGTGTCATCTGCATATCTGAGGTTATCGATATTTCTCCCAGCGATCTTGATCAGCTTGTGCTTCTTCCAGCCCAGCATTTCTCATGATGTTCTCTGCATATAAGTTAAATAAGCTGGGTGACAATATACAGCCTTGATGTACTCCTTTTCCTATTTGGAACCACTTTGTTGTTCTATGTCCAGTTCTAAACTGTTGCTTCCTGACGTGCATATAGGTTTCTCAAGAGGCAGGTCAGGTGGTCTGGTATCCCCATCTCTTTCAGAATTTTCCACAGTTTATTGTGATCCACACAAAGTTTTCGGCATAGTCAATAAAGCAGAAATAGATGTTTTTTTGAAACTCTCTTGCTTTTTCGATGATTCACCGGATATTGGCAATTTGATCTCTGGCTCCTCTGCCTTTTCTAAAACCAGCTTGAACATCTGGAAGTTCACAGTTCACGTATTGCTGAAGCCTGGCTTGGAGAATTTTGAGCATTACCTTACTAGCGTGTGCGATGAGTGCAATTGTGCAGTAGTTTGAGCATTCTTTGGCATTGCCTTTCTTAGGGATTAGAATGAAAACTGACCTTTTCCAGTCCTTTGGCCACTGCTGAGTTTTCCAAATTTGCTGGCATATTGAGTGCAACACTTTCACAGCATCCTCTTTCAGGATTTGAAATAGCTCAACTGGAATTCCATCACCTCCACTAGCTTTGTTCATAGTGATGCTTTCTAAGGCCCACCTGACTTCACATTCCAGGATGTCTGGTTCTAGGTCAGTAATCACACCATTGTGATTATCTGGGTCGTGAAGATCTTTTTTGTACAGTTCTTCTGTGTATTCTTGCCACCTCTTCTTAATATCTTCTGCTTCTGTTAGGTTCATACCATTTCGGTCCTTTATTGAACCCATCTTTGCATGAAACGTTCCCTTGATATCTCTAATTTTCTTGAAGAGATCTCTAGCTTTCCCATTCTGTTGTTTTCCTCTATTTCTTTTCATTGATTGCTGAGGAAGGCTTTCTTATCTCTCCTTGCTATTCTTTGGATCTCTGCATTCAAATGGGAATATCTTTCCTTTCCTCCTTTGCTTTTCACTTCTCTTGTTTTCACAGCTATTTGTAAGGCCTCCTCAGACAACCGTTTTGCCTTTTTTCATTTCTTTTCCATTGATCCCTGTCTCCTGTACAGTGTCACAAACCTCCGCCCATAGTTCATCAGTCTCTCTGTCTATCAGATCTAGTCCTTTAAATCTATTTCTCACTTCCATTGTATAGTCATAAGGGATTTGATTTAGGTCATACCTGAATGGTCTAGTGGTTTTCCCTACTTTCTTCAATTTAAGTCTGAATTTGGCAATAAGGAATTCATGATCTGAGCCACAGTCAGCTCCCAGTCTTGTTTTTGCTGACTGTATAGAGTTTCTCCATCTTTGGCTGCAAAGAATATAATCAATCTGATTTTGGTGTTGACCATCCAGTGATGTCCATGTGTAGAGTCTTCTCTTGTGTTGTTGGAAGAGGGTGTTTGCTATGACCAGTGCGTTCTCTTGGCAAAACTCTATTAGCCTTTGCCCTGCTTCATTCCATATTTCAAGGCCAAATTTGTCTGTTACTCCAGGTGTTTCTTGACTTCCTACTTTTGCATTCCAGTCCCCTATAATGAAAAAAACATCCTTTTTGGGTGTTAGTTCTAAAAGATCTTGTAGGTCTTCATAGAACCATTCAACTTCAGCTTCTTCAGCATTACTGGTTGGGGCATAGCCTTGGATTACCATGATATTGAATGGTTTGCCTTGGAAACAAGCAGAGATCATTCTGTTATTTTTGAGATTGCATCCAAGTACTGCGTTTCAAACTCTTTTGTTGACTATGATGGCTACTCCATTTCTTCTAAGGGATTCCTGCCCACAGTAATAGATGTAATGGTCATCTGAGTTAAATTCATCCATTCCAATCCATTTTAGTTCACTGATTCCTAGAATGTCGACATTCACTCTTGCCATCTCCTGTTTGACCACTTCCAATTTGCCTTGATTCATGGACTTAACATTCCAGGTTCCTATGCAATATTGCTCTTTACAGCATCGGACCTTGCTTCTATCACCAGTTCCATCCACAACTGAGTGTTGTTTTTGCTTTGGCTCCATCCCTTCATTCTTTCTGGAGTTATTTCTCCACTGATCTCCAGTAGCATATCGGGCACCTACCGACCTGGGAGTTCTTCAGTGTCCTATCATTTTGCCTTTTCATACTGTTCATGGGGCTGTCAAGGCAAGAATACTGAAGTGGTTTGCCATTCCCTTCTCCAGGGGACCACATTCTGTCAGACCTCTCCACCATGACCCGTCTGTCTTGGGTGGCCCCACACGGCATGGCTTAGTTTCATTGAGTTAGACAAGACTGTGGTCCTGTGATCAGATTGGCTAGTTTTCTGTGATTATGGTTTCTGGGTGTCTGCCCTCTGATGCCCTCTCACAACACCTACCATCTTACTTGGGTTTCTTTTACCTTGGATGTGGGTGGCACAGTGGTAAAGAATCTGCTTGCCAGTGCAGGAAACACAAGAGACATCAGTTCAGCCCCTGGGTCAGGAAGGTCCCCTGGAGTAGGAAATGGCAGTAGGAATACCTACTGCAGTATTCTTGCCTGGAAAATTCCATGGACAGAAGAGTCTGATGGGCTAGCGTTCATGTGGTCCCAAAGAGTCAGACGCAACTGAGCATGCACGCATATGCATACATAGGCTTAAAAATTAAAAAAAAAAAATCTTAGATATCATTTGGTATAATCTTTCATTCAACAGATGACTTCCCTGGTGGCTCAGACGGTAAAAGTGTCTGCCTACAAGTCAGGAGACCCAGGTTTGATCCCCGGGTCAGGACAATCCCCTGGAGAAGGAAATGGCAACCCACTCAAAAGAATTTGTTTTCTCAGTTCTTTAACTGGAAGTTCCTTGAGGAGAAAGATTCCCTTATCCTTTATTATAATACCAACACCTACCATATATCACTACCATATAGTGATACAGTAATATTTGTTGAGTTAAAGATTGAATAAAATAAATATGATTGAATAGACATTCTTAACGAATAGTCACCTAATTGCCAGATCATTATTCAGAATTTATTTGTGTACTCCTTGAAGTAAATTATAAATGCTTTTGATAATGCAAGTATATTCTTTATTTTAGAAGTAACTTCTAAACTTTAAATATTGAACTGTAATCAGTATATCAGAAAAGTCTGTCTTAAGATATTATTCTATCATCAAAAATTGCCCAATAATCTGTGTGTATGTCTCTCAGTCCATGAATATATATATATATATTGGTTAAGTGTATCATTTCTGAGATTTCCATTTATAACAATTTTTCAGCTGAACTAATTCTCACTTGAGTCTGTAAATAGTTATGTGACATTAGATTGGTATCTCAGTTTCTTTACCAAAGTATGTGCTAAAAATACAGAATTTAGTTTTAGCCTCTTGTTTGCCAACCATTCTTAGTACTATCTCATTCAGAATGGGTATGCTCATATCTTTTAAAATCCAAACCACTCTAGAAAACTGTGGGAAACTTGCCTTTGAACAGTTTTCAGTTTTGTTTTCTTAGCCAAGAAAAATGCCTTTAGGTATTTTTACTCTCTCTCTTTTAGCTTGCTTGATAGTAAAGTGACCAATTACTTCTTCAAGTAGTTATCATGAAATCTTCCATATAACAATTTCCTTTAGGGTTAAAGTTCTTTGTTACCTTTCAATTCAGTGTTTTGATGCCAAATGAGGTAATGCTTTCTCTAAGAACCAAAAGAAGGAAACCAAAAGGTATCAGGTTTAACAATATTCCTTCAAATATTCTATATTTTCTATAAGAAGTTTGTTTTATATATAATAGAGCTAAAAGTTATCATTGAAAAAGCAGTTAATACATTATTTTAATGTCCACTAAGTTTATCTGGGACTTCCCAGGTGGCGCTAACAGTAAAAAAGCAAAACCCACCTGCCAATGTAGGAGACATAAGAGACGCAGGGTTCAATCCCTGGGTTGGGGAGATCCCCTGGAGGAGGGCATGGCAACCCACTCTAGTATTCTCGCATGGAGAATCCCCATGGACAGTGGAGCCTGGAGGTCTACAGTCCATAGTGTCCCACAGAGTCAGACATGACTGAAGCGACTTAATACTGCACGGCAAGTTTATCTGATTCCTCAATTTAAAAGATATTAGTAAGTGCATTCTTATTAATTCATAAAAAGAATAACTTTTTCTTTGACATGGGTCTTATGTAACATCAATAACAGGGTCACTAATTTACTCTGTGCTTATTATGTGCCAAGCAGTGAGCTAAATGACCCATACTTATTATCTCATTTAGTCTTCTCAATAACAGGTACTTTAAGGTATCATTGATCTCAGGTCGACTCTTCGCGATCCCATGGACTGTAGCCTACAAGGCTCCTCCGTCTGTGGGATTCTCCAGGTAAAAATACTGGAGTGGGTTGCCATTTCCTTCTCCAGGAGATCTTCCCAACCCAGGGATCAGACCCGGGTCTCCCGCATTGCAGGCAGATGCTTTACTATCTGAGCCACCAGGGAAGCTAATCTCAGTTTAGAGATGAAGCAACGGAAGCTAGAGAGAGAGACTTCAAAGTGCATGGCCAAGTTCACACAACTCTAGAGATTCAAGCTCACAGTGAAATGTTGTTGCTGAACCACAAAACACGCCGGGATTCTTGGCCTCTGGAAGAGAAGAATTCAACCCAGGGCCAGAGACAAGGCTTGATTGCTGAGCTTTTGTGTAATAAAATTTTTATTAAAGTATAAAAGAGATAGAGAAAGCTTCTGACATAGACATCAGAAGCGGGCAGAAAGAGTGCCCCCCTGCTAGTCTTTAGCGGGATGTTATATAGCTACTAGCCGTCTGCTAATTAAAAGAGGGAATGTCTCAAAACTCAGAGAATGGCACCAGGCCCCTCACCCACAACATGCATTTTGAGATAACCTTGGCACCAGGTGAGTCACCCCGGCCATAAAATGACTGACAGGAATCTTGAAGAAAGGCAGATTTCCATACAAATATATAGTTTCATTAACATAGATTAGGAGAACAATGTATGAGTTTAACATCCTGGTTTGTCAAGTTAGTTCTGAGCCTTTAGGCGGAACCGACTTGATGACAGAGTCTCCGGTAAATGCATAATACAGTAACATAGCTTAAGACAAACATTTCCATAAGAAAAATGCATTGGTTAGCTCAAGGTTTAAGAAAAGTTAAGTTCAAGTGGAACCAGGTGTCATTATGGCAACACAGAATTTTAAGAGAAACCTCTTTTTAAATTTGTTTAGAGAAGGGAAAAAATATAACACTAGTTTGTTTCCTCCTGCCACTTAAGAAAGAGATTTTAAAAAATGCCTGACACTTGCAGCCTATTTCCTCCGTTTGGAGACCCCTGGCCTTCCTGCCTGTTACCCTCTCAACAGTGCTTTGGTGTAATGCAAGGCATTTCAGACCATTGGCCTGAAGTAGGAATGATGGAATATTTTGTCTGGCTTGCAAAACTTGATTAGTAGCCCACCAAGATGCTGCACTGAGACAGGTAAATAATTTGAGCTCTATCAGAAAAAGTGTCTTGGTCACCTAGTGTCAGTCATAAATGCAGAAAAAGGAGAAGACAGCTTGCTTGCTGGAGATCTGTCTAGAAAGAAATAAGACTGGACCAAGTGGAAGTGAGAACCAACAGTCTTAGGGCCATTGATGCTCTGTTGTTATTGTTGTTCACTCTCTAATTCATGTCCAACTCTTTGTGACCCCATGGACTGCAGCACACCAGGCTTCGCTGTCCTTTACTATCTCCCGGAGTTTGCTCAAACTCATATCCACTGATGCTCTGTATCCTATCTAGATTCTCCTCATGTTTTGTTCAATATGAAAAAAGGTGTTGTTGCTGTTGTTTCACTATCTTTATAAGTCACAAATATTTTGACGCACTGAATTTTCAGGTGTTCTTCCGGGTTGGTGCTGTGCTTCCTAGGTCCCTCTCTGGGGAATATTGTGCCGTAAGTAATCTATAGGTCTGGAAAGCTGGATTCTATTTGTCAGGCAAGTGTATACGCCTCGGCTTTTGTCTCGCCACAACAAATATTTGGAGTGACGGACATTAAAGCCCTCGGCATGTCACAGCTCTCAGGTCTTGGACAGACCGCGTTATAGCTCTCAGGTCTCGAATGGACCGTGTTATAGTCTTAGACAAATCAGTGTTACAGCTCCGTGTTACAGCTCTATTTTATTTAGATAATAACAGGTAAATCCGTCCTCGAGGCATGAGGGCATGCTGACCCAAAGAAAAGAAGAGAAGAGTGCCCCAGCTCAAGGGAGAGAGAGAGAGCGCGCGCTTTGGCTCCTCTTTATATATATATATATATATATATATATATATATTTTTTTTTTTTTTCCCCTCCCTGGGCCTGCCCTATGTAAATTGGGCTAGCCAGGAGTGCTGTTTGTTTTACCTGAGGTCCTCACTCCCCTCCTCCTTGGACCTTCCTTTGTTCTGTTTTTGCAGGCTTTTCTCTTCCTTATCTTTTAGCCACCGCCATTCCGGACCCCTTTTCCCTATTAGGTAGTCTAACTACCTAACATGTTGAATCATCTTAATACTGCATTAGCCACTTTTCCCCATGCCCACGTAATAGAATGCACCATTCAGAGAGTCTGCAGTAATCAAACACGTTCAAAGTGCTGGTTTCATACAAGAGATCATGTCGTATCAGAAAGGATCATGCTTTGGAATCTGGAAGCCTGGGATTGATAATCATCCCTGACACTTGCTAAGTGTGCATGCATGCTAAGTCACTTCAGTCATGTCTGACTCTTTGCAACTCTATGGACTGTAGCCTGCCAGGTTCCTCTATCAGTGGGATTCTCCAGGCAAGAATACTGGAGTGGGTTGCCACACCCTTCTCCAGACGATCTTTCCAACCCAGGGATCAAACCCTCATCTCCTACATTGGCAGGTGGGTTCTTTATCACTAGCGCCACCTGGGAAGCCTGACACTTGCTATATGTGTGACCTAATGACTTAATTTCTGAATCTTTGTTTACTCATCTTTGAAAATGAACAAATCATGTTAATATCTATTTCACTAGGTTGCTGTTATGCTCCAGTGAAAGAATACAGATGCAATGTATTGTAAATGACCAATAGCTAGGTACTTTAGTTATAAGAGATATGCATAACATCTAATGTTTAAGTTTTTAATGTTTCTAAGTTTTTTATGAAAACAAATATCAGTAAAAGTCATTCTTCAGTGCTTTAACACATTCACCATAGCCTCTGACTTCTGGCGCTGCCTGAAAACTCAAAGAAGGCACCACTGGTTTATGTCACTTGAGACTCCAGACAAAACAATAATTAGGGAGCATGACAATAATTGGATTTAGAGTCCGCAGCCACATGGTTCAGGCTCCATGCTTCTCTCCTCGCGCTCAGTACAAATCAAGAGGGAGGGCAAGTAGTTTGAGGCAGGCTCTGAGGATACTCACTTCCAAGTGACTGGGGCAAAGGAGCCTGCTCTGTCTGTAGCCAATGTAAAACCAAGTTAAAAAGTGAAAACTTCAGTGCTCTCAGGAAAAAAACTCATCTTACTTTTTAAAAATTATTACTGGCCTGATCAGTGGTGTGTATAGATATTCCTATGAGTCTTCTCTTTATTTATTTATTTTTTTCCTCTTTGATTTTCAAAAGAAGTCTTTGGCTTTTTGGTGTTTTGTTTACTTAGAAAGGTTGCACCATGCCAGCCAATGTACAAAGAGATTTGGATAAAGTGAGAAACAAACAGAAGTCCCATATTCATTAAGTGATACCATTAACTAGCACTACTTGTAGTAAAGCTGAAATAAGCAATTATATCACTCTACCTGAGTTCAAAGCAATGTGACAATCACTTGCCCCAGAAGTATGAAAAATGTCCTCTCCTCATGTTTTGTAAGCTTTTTCTCCTCTCAGCCTTTGTGTTGTCATTCTTGGTTTCTCTCTTAATGCTCCCTCTTCTCCTCATACTCTGTGGAGGCTCCAAACCCATATATAAGACTCCTTGATACTAGGGTCCTCTCTACTTGGACATTCCATGGACAATTTAACACAGTCTATCCAAGACTGAATTTACAATTTCTGCCCTTCCCCAGCCCTGCTTCTACCCTACATTCTTACCTCAAAAACTGTCAATACCATCTCCTAAGGAGCTTCATCACCCTAAGGTGAAAGTGAAAGTCAGTTGTGTCCGACTCTTTGTGAAGCCATGGACTGTAGCCTGCCAGGCTCCTCTGTCCATGGAATTCTCCAGGCAAGAATACTGGAGTGGGTAGCCATTCCATTCTCCAGGGGATCTTCCCAACACAGGGACCAAACACAGGTCTTTGGCATTGCAGGCAGATTCTTTACCATCTAAACCACCAGGGAGGCCCTCATCACCCTAGGCCACCCTCTAGTCAGTGGCCAAAGTATCTCTAATTCCTAAGTATCTCTTTGGGTTGGCCTCTCCTTTTTATTCCTGCTGCTACAGCTATCCTTTAACCCTTCACCCCTTTTCCTTCTTACTGGAATTTCTGGAATTACCCACTGACTTCCGTTTTCCTTACTCAGTCCCTTCAGACAACAAGCGCATGCTTTGTGTGTATAATCAGATCATGTCATTCAACTGCTTAAAATCCTTCACTGTTTTCCTATTACCTCTTGAATAAAATGAGGACTCCTTAGCATGAACTTAAGGCTACTCTACTTTGTTCCTTTCTGACTTTGCTGAAATACTAGTGGTCCCTTAGTTAGGGAATAGTTTTATACTTCTGTGCTTTTGTAAAAGAAGCTACTGTGCACACCTTTTACCCCTGGATAATCCCACTCATTCTCCAAGATTTAACCTGGATATCATAATCTCTATGAAAAATTTTCCTCCTCTGTGTTTACCTAGCAACTTGTAAATACCTCCCCCTTGGTAACACTTATCATGTTGTTTTATTACGCTCTTTTTCTAAAAATTATGAAACAAGTTGGTTCAACACAGCCAAGGAAAGAATCGGAAATCTGCAAGGTAGTTCAGTAGGAATTACCCAAAGTGAAACACAGAGGAGAAAAACAGGGAAAAGCAAACAAAAAACCCCACAGAACTGAGCATAGAAAATAATCTAACATACGTGTTATTTGAATCCCAGACGGGGAGGTGAAAGAGAATAGGGCAAAGCAGTTTAATTTAAGTTGAAGAAAAATATTTCCAAAAATTAATGACAGACACCAAACCACAGTTCCAAGAAGCTCAGAGAACACCAAGCAGGGTAAATACAAGAACAAACACATCTGAACATGTAATAATCAAACTGCCACAAACAAGAGACGAAGAGAAAATCTTGAAGGAAGTCAGAGGAAAAACCACATTGTATACAGAGGAGCAAATATAATCACAGCACACTTCTTGTCAGAAAACTTGCAAGCAAGAAGACAATGAAGTTACATCTTTACTGTGCTGAAATGAAAATAAAAAGGTCAACAACAAATTCTGTACTCAGTGAAAATGCCTTTCATTACCAGCAAACCTACAATTCAAGAAATGTTAGAGGAAACCATTTTTTCTAATTACTTGAAAACTGTCCAAAGTAAAATCAGGGAATTCTCTGGTGGTCCAGTTAGAACTCAACATTCTTACTAATGAGGGCCCAGGTTCAATCCCTGGCTAGGGAACTAAGATCCCATAGACCAACTGACATGGTCATAAATTAATTAATTAATTAAAATCAATAGGCTGTATTTTGTGTTTATAGTACATATAAAGGTGAAATATACACAATGTAAATTGTAAAATGTAAAAAAATGTAAAAAGTATATAAGCATAAAAGTAGAGAGGTAGGTATATATGGTTGTAAGAGCCTTACAGTACATATGAAACAATATAATAATATTTGAAGGAGGTGTCTGATTAGTTAAAGGTATATATTAAAACAAGGTTGCACTGATGAAGAAACTGGGGAGAAGTCATCAAGAAAGCGAATGTGAACAAGTATGCAAAACTGAGGAAGCTCTCCAGTGGGGATAATGAACCTGTAGATGCTACAAAAAAAAGGGGGTTGATTCCATTGAAGTGTCAGAAGTACTTAGACTCTCTAGACTGAAGGGAGGTTTAGATATCTTAGGACAGAAAACTGCCATAGGTTTGAACAGTAAAGAGTGTACAATAAACAATGTTTGAGGCAGGTTATTATTCCACCTGCTCATCTAGATGGGGAGGGCATGCTTTCACAGTCTTGGGTGGTCTGGGCAAAAATTCACTACAGCAAGTGCTAGAGAGAATACACTGCATTGTGTAAAAACCATGTTTCTTTATCTTTCTCCCCAGTCCCAACCACAGTGCATCATTGTCCCACGGTCTTGTGGTGCAAGCGTATCATGTGCCTTTTGACCCTGGTGGGTCTAGGGTGATCTGGCATGTAAAGGACCAATGATTAAGCAGGAAGGGATCAATGTATTGGAGAGATCCCTAGCTCTGGGTGAGCCCTGGCAGGAAGCTTCAGACTGTCTCCCTTGTGGATAAATGCCCCTCTTGTAGTGAATGCAGTTGGCATCTTCAGCATCTCCTCTGAGACCTGCCCACTGTGGTTTGCAGACTGCGTTAATCACCATCATTATCACAGACCCCTGAAAGGGAGAAGCTTCCAGTTTCTTGCTTCCTTTCTCTGCTGACACAGGTGACAGGAGGATTGTTGGTCCTTTGGGTTTATGAACCTAAGAGATAAGCACCAGAGATTCCTGAGGCCTGTACTCCACATACTCTTAAAGGGCCACTTGGGCTCCTTTGTTTCTAGTGGTCCAAATCATTTCATGGTGGCAGCAGGAGACCTGCAAATGTAGTAAATGTGAGACTAGAAGGGTGTCCTGAATTTATGATTTAATTAGTGGTTTCCTTAACTCTGACTAGTGCATGTGGGCTGGTGCAGACATATCTTTAAAGAATAGGCAAAAAAAAAAAAAAAAAAATAGTCAAGATGTCCAAGTTGAAATTTGAAAACAAAATAAATGTAGGGGCAAGGGAGAGAATAGACTTTGAGGATAGTGCTGTTTGCTCCCCATGCTTTTGTTCTATGGCATTTTTCAGCTTATAACTTGTATATAAGAAGAAGCTAAAACTCATGAATAACTGATCTAGGTCAGTGCTTAAAGTGTGCATTTCACACAGGCCTTAAAATTCAAAGGAGTCTAAAACATATTTGACTTTTCCCTGTGGGAAACTTGGGTTTTCTGTTTCTATAGCATGTCAACAGCTTGCAGGGTTCCAAGGAACTAATAATTATTAATGACAGTGTCCTGAAGGTTCCCATTGCGCCCACAGAGTAAAGAGGCTTGGAAACTATTCAAAAGGTCTACACTGGAGAGGCCAGCTGACACGTGATGGTTGCAAGACATAGCTCCTATTTGGCATCTTTCCCAACAGGCCTGGGGTGGTGAAAAGAACTGCTGTAAGAACGTTATACAGTGCTGTATGTCAATTATATCTCAGTAAAACTGGAGGAAGGAAAAAAAGGAACTGCTAAGGACACCACACCTCAGCCCTGGAGGCTGGAAGGAAAATGCAGTAACAGGCATAACGCAAGCCTAGAGCTTTCAGGGCTTCACTTCATCATAATAGCTCTCTTTAAAACAAAACAAAAAAATATTTTTTAGTTGTAGTTGATTTACAATGTTTCAGGTGTTATGAATCAGCAAAGTGATTCCGTTTTACATATGCATATTCTTTTTCAAATTCTTTTCCATTAAAGGTTATTACAAGATACTGAATTTCCTGTGCTATACCATAGGTCCTTGTTGTTTATCTATTTTATATACAGTAGTGTGTATCTTAAACCCAAATTCCCAGTTTATCCATTCTGCACCCCGTTTTCCTTTTGGTAACCATAAGTTTAACAGCTCACTTTTTTTCTTGGCAAACGGGATATACCTTTATTTATCAACAAACAGTATATATATGTACAAACACACACACATTTATCATGAGTCAACCCTGATCATGACGGGGCTAGAAAAGAAAGTACTTGTGATCCTTACTGCCTGCAATGCTATCTGATCAAGGAACTTGGAAAAAAAAGTCTGCAGGGCCATTGCTCCTCTTGGTCTTGTTTTCTAAAAGCAGAGCATGGTGGCTTATGTATAAGGGTTCTGAGATGGCCCAAATGCAGTCCTCACTGGTGGAGTGTGTGCTCAGTCACTGAGTCGTGTTAGACTCTGCAACCCTACGGACTGAGGGATACGGTCAAGTAGCAAACAAGACCAAGTTTGGCTTCAACAACGCTATTTTCTTCCTCCATATCCCTCTTTCATGCTTGTCTTTAATCTCAGAGCTTCGGGGTCCTCAGATTGTTTTCCAGATAACAGCTCACTTTTAAAAGCGCTTGCCAAGTATCTGATATTATACTAAGCACTTCAGAGACGATATTCCCAACCCCCTTGTCATTGTGAGCAGTACTGTTTTCCCAGGTTTTACAGACTAGAAAGAAACAGGCTTAGAGAAGGTCCATGACTGCCTAAGGTCACAGAACTAATACGTGAGAGAGCAGGTCTAGCACCAATGACTGACTTCAGAGCCTGAGTCTCCAACCGGTCGCTCTCTGTTCCCTCCTGCCTCTGTGTATTTGGATGTTCTTTCAGTTTCTCAAATACTTGCTGTATATAACACATTGTGTTAAGCCCCACTGGAAAATTGTAAGTGCACATCCTCATTTAATCAATAAACATTTATTGAGCACCTCTGCTGTACCAGGCACTATACTTAGCATGTAGGCACAAACTTGGAAAGACACAGTCCTTCCCGCAAAGAATGCACTTACTGTTGGTGGGAACAGACAGCTAACTCCACAGTACTGAGCACCAAGTATTGTCAAGATAATGGAGAACTTTTGCTTCTCTACACTATGGACGCAAGTTTCCAGCAAATTCTGAAGCCGAGACTGCAGAGCTGTGGTAGCCCTGGGGAACGTGGGATATACCTCTAAAGACTCATGATGCCTGAGGAAAAAGTTCAGAAGATGAGAAAGAGGAAAGAAAAGGAGTCAGGAATGGCTCTTCCTCAGGGACAGCTGACCTTCAAGGATGTGGTCATCAAATTCAATCCTGAGGAGTGGGAATGCCTGGACCCTGCTAGGAGGATCTTGTGCAGGGACATGATGATAGAGACCCTCAGGAACCTGCTCTCTGTGGCTTTCTCACAGGCATTTCATGATGGTCTCTGCAAAGAAATCAGTGAGATGAAGGGGTTGGCTTCATCAGGTGTGATTAATTCATATCCATCTTTCCTGGGAAAACAGGGACACTGAATTATCAGATTCAGTGGTATGTGAATTAGCATCAGGAAAGGGCAGAGAATAATGGAGAACTATGACATGATTTCTCATGCTTATTATGTTCTGGGGGCCCTTCCATTCTCAGGCCACAGCATGTTTTAGGACAGGGTTCTGTACCATTTGACCATCAAGAAAGCAGCTATCTGAGTGGAATTTAATCAAAAGAAGTCCAATAGTACGTACATGTGTATGATTCATATTTAACTACTGCCATTACCTTTTGCTACTGTCCTATTCAGAATATATCATGGGCCTCCTGTCTTGATTAATAAAATGTAATCACTTTTATCACAAATTAAAAAAAAAGATAGAGGTGAGCCACAGAGACAGGGCCCATTAAGAAGGGCAGGGAAAGCCTACAGGATTCCACTTGTCAGTTTAATATTATTAATGCTTTAAGGTTCAAGAACAGTAGAACCTCAGAACAGTAATAAAGGAAATTGTCTCTTTCCTTTTTCTCTTTTTTTTCTTTCCGGGGGAAGGAAAGATTTATTACTTGCAGCAAGTGAGAACACTGGGGATCTTTCCCAATGCAATGTCTCAGATTCTCTCTTAAGCAAGAGATTGTTTAGCCCAGCTTCCAGCCATCCACTTATTTCTTCAACAAATATTTAACCCTAGGCAATTTTGTACAAGATGATGTGCTCACTAACAGCAGCTGCAAAGAACACTTCAGAGTCCCTGCTTTCAAAAACATTGAATACAGGAGGGTGAGACAGAAATGGAAAGAGGCAGTTATAAAATACATCCTGAGTCCTCAGTTGGACGGTGCCCTTGACTTCAGGGATTTGTTTAACAAGAGTTCTGAAATAGGAATCTTGAACCATCCTTCTTCAGCTCATAACAAAAGCTTATAAACTTTGGGGGTTCCCAGGTAACTCTACCTTATCATCACCAGTATCCTCCTGTTGTTATCACCTAAAGCACTCAGCATTCCCTACTGCATTCAGCTAAACTCTAGAAAACACTATTATCCAAAAGTAACTATCGCCTTATTAAGGAAAATAAATTCCATGTTGATGTGGACACAAGCCTACTAAGAACACTAGACAGTGTGAAAATAAACAAAGTAATAGTTTAATAAGAAAAGACTTAAACCCAATTGTTAAGTTTCAGGGACTGCTCCCCAAACTCCCTCATCATGTACACATGACCCCTCCCTTTATCCCCCAGTGCAGGGAGATGCTGTTCAGGTTGAAGGCCATTGCCAAGCTCCTGATAATCTAGGTTCCTCCACGAACTTTGGAAACACAGATTTTCAAGCGTTTATTTCACTAAAAATTCTTTTTTTTTTTTTTTTTGCATTAAGATGATATTAAGGACTTTCAGTGTTTTCCCCCCATAAATTAGATAAGCCCAGTTCCTCTTAAATTAAGTCATAAGACCAGTTTCCTAGTCCTTTAGTCATCCTTTAGTCTGTGCTTAGAAATCGTGCACAAAATATAAGACTGAGGAAAACAATAGCAATGACTCTTCAATTTTAATATTGCTGTCCCTTCTAAAAACTGACAACACATTTTTTACATGTCTTGATTCCATTTTATGGCACTAACCATCTGTGGGCTCTTGAGCAAGTCATTCACATTTTGGGGCCTCTGTTTCTTCAACTGTTAACCAAGAGTTAATATTGGATAACACCGGATATTCTGTAAGGGATCTTCCAGCCCTCAAGCCCTACATGGTGTGATGTTATTAACAGTAATAATAACACTTTTGCAGCCAGCATCACGGGATTCTTGAGGCACCTGTCATCTGGAACTTAAATTTGGCTAAGTTCATTGCTAAAAGTAAATCTCTTGTGCAGACAAATCACTGATATGGCTAAATAAAAGAAATGCAAAGAGAATGAATATGTTTATCAGTTCAATTTGCCATAAGTAAATTAAGCTTGGAGCTTTGCTGGTAGCTCAGCTGGTAAAGAATCTTCCTGCAATGCAGAAAACTGCGGTTCAATTTCTGGATCAGGAAGATCCCCTAGAGAAGGAAATGGGAACCCACTCCAGTATTCTCACCTGGAAAATCCCACAGACAGAGGAGCCTAGTGGGCTACAGTCCATGGGGTCTCAAAGAGTCAGACATGACTGAGTGACTAAGCATGAATGAAATTAAGCTTACCTAGAATGCAATTTAGTACCATGTGAGTAAAACCATTATCATGATAAATCTCAACAGCATGATTTTTAAAAATCATGATGAATATATGAATAGATTGCTCAAGAAGACATTTGATAAAAATGTACATCTGTCTGGATTTTTTGAAAAGTAAAAATTTAAGTATAAAATTATTCTTCTGGAATAAGATTTAATTAAAATTGAGTCACTGTACTTAAAGATATAGCTCAGACATTTCCAAACAAAACAGGAGTATACTTTCTTGTACTTGAGCTTTCTACCTTGATCAATTCCTGACATTGTAATAAGTCCAAAAGTAGGGGAACAATAGAGAAATAAAGAGAGGAAAACTGTCACCATTGCAAACCATTCATAGCTAGAAAATTCAGTATACTAAACTAAGAGCTATGTGTTAGTCTACTTGGGTTGCCAAAGCAAAATACTATAGACTGTGTGACCTAAACAACAGAAGTTGATTTTCTCACTGTTCTGGAGATTAGAAGTTCAAGATCAGGCTGCTATTAGGCTTGGTTTCTGTTGAGACCACTATTTCTGGCTTTTGGAGAGCTGACTTCTCTTTGTGTTCTCACGTGTCAGAGACAGAATCTCTGATGTCTCTTCTTCTTCTCATAATGACATCAGTTCTGTCAGAGTAGGGCCCCACCCTTTTGACCTCATTTAACCTTAGTTACTTCCCTAGAGGCTTCATCTCCAAATACAGTCACATTGGGGGTTAGGGTTTCAGTATATATCTTTGGGATGAGGTCACAATTTAATCTATAACAAGCTATTCAAAAATTTAGTAAAGAAACTGGTCATAAACTGAGAAATAGTGAAGAAAAAAGGGATCCCACTTATTGTATCAATGAAAATAATAAATCTGCTACAGAGTGGGCGGCTTAAACAACAGAAATTTGTTTTCTCGTAAGTCTGGAGGTTTACAAGTCTGAGATCATGGTGTCCACAGACCTGGTTTCTTCAAGGACCTCTCCTTGGCTTGCAGACGGCCTGTCTTCTCCCTTGGGTTGCATGGTCTTTCCTCTGTGTCATCTGCATCCTATTCTCTTCTTACAAGGAGCAGCCATATTGGATTGGGCCCACCCGTATGACCTCATTTTCATGTAATTACCTCTTTAAAGATCCTGTCTGTAAAGGCAGGCACATTCTGAGGTACTGAAGATGAGGACTTCGGTATGTGAATTTGGAGGGACACAATTCAGTCCAGAACGCCTAGTACAGCTCCCAAGGTGAGATATGGACTGAAAATGGGTGGAGAGCCTGCCCACTGGGCCATTAGACCATAGCCCTTTACCTGGCCCCGTGTGCTGCCCCAGTGGCCAAGATCACCTTCTCTGGCCGGATCAGTCACTCCTCTCTAGAGAAACTAACAAGCCCCACTGAAGGATATTCTGACATTTGAGAGGTCTCTTGGGAACACAGCCTCACTCATAAATATGACAAGCATACCAGGTGGAAGAGGGAAGGGATAAACTGGGATCAACATACTCCTATATATGAAATGGATAACTAATAATGACCTACTATATAGCACAAGGAACTCTACTCAATATTCTGTAATGGCCTATATGGGGAAAGAATCCAAAAAAGAGTGGATATATGTGTATGTGTAGCTGATCCACTGTGCTGCATGCCTGAAATTAGCACACTGTAAACCAACTGTACTCCAATAAATAATTTTTAAAAGCACATGACAACCAAAAAGTCTTCTGAGGAAAGTTTCCAGCATGAAAGCAGGTGTAATATAAGCAACAGAAAATAATGAATCTGGAAGAAATGGAGACTTCCAGGAAATGAAAGGAAATGTTAATAATACCCTAGTTACATCTTCAGAGCATTAGAAGAAAATAGTATCACCACAGGATAGAGATAAGATGCAGGAGAGAGCATTAATTATTTAATGAAAAGCGGTTAATATTATCAAGAGATCACAACAATAAAGAGGTGCAAAGAGGTGTAAGAGCTAAATCCTAAAACTAATAAATCAAGAAAAAGCAGTAAAATTATTTTACTCATAATTGCAGTAACTTCCAAAAGAAATATCTAAACCAAAAATGTGTTTTGCCTGCAAAAAAGAGTAAAGTGCTATTTTTCATGAAGTCTTTCAATAACATAATTCTCTTTTCTTTTTAACTCTGTTGATGTATTGTTTTGATTTAATTATTTTTAAGTTTAAAAAAATGACTTGGAATAGTCATAACATTGCTAAATATAGGAGCTATGCTCCTGGCAAAATATGTAGATTAATTTTTATAAGTCATTCAATGTTATTTATTTTTGAGCCCTCTTAGTAGGGCTTCCCTGGTGGCTCAGATGGTAAAGCATCTGCCTGCAATTCAGGAGACCCCGGTTCAATTCCTGGATTGGGAAAATCCCTTGGAGAAGGGAATGGCTACCCACTCCAGTGTTCTTGCCTGGAGAATCCCATGGACAGAGGAGCCTGGCGGGCTATAGGCCATGGAGTCGCAAAGAGTCAGACATGACTGAAGTGACTCAGCACACATGCAATCAATTATTTTAGGCTCTGTGAAGGAATATAGGAATTTTAAGATAGGCCATTCCTTCCATGAGTCTGTGGCTTATTCAGGATGACAGTATTATGAGGCAGCACATTCCAAATACTAAATAAAAGTAATAGGCTGGAATGTCATGGTACTTCAGGGAGGAGATGGCTGGATGTGGCCTTCAATTCGTGGAGAAGAGAGGCAGTGTTGAGCAATGGGAAGAAGCAGGCAGTTAGCAGAGGGTCATGGAGACCTTTCCCACAGAAATCACAGGACACTCGTTGGAGCAAAGATGAGCAGCTCAGATGAGATGGTGAGACAGAGAGTGTGCTAGTTTGTTAGGGCTGCTGTAAAAAAAATACTGCAGACTGAGTGGCTTTAACAGTAGGAATTTAGTGTCCCACAGTTCCAAAGGCCAGAAGTCTAAGATAAAGGTGTCAGTGGGTTGGGTTTCTTCTGAGGCCTCTCTTTCTTGGCTTGAATGATGGCCACCTTCTTGCTCTTTATTTTTCATGGTCTTCCCTCTATCTGTGTTGTCTGTGTCCTAACCTCCTTTATAAGGACAACAGTGGTATTGGATTAGAGCCCACTGTAACAACTCCATTTTTATTTACTTAGCTCTTCAAAAGACTTATCTCCCCAAATAGTCACAATCTAAAGTACTGGAGGTCAGGTCTTCAACATTTGAACTTGGGAGATACAGTTAGCCCCTACCAACAGTAAACTAGCTTGACAGCAGCATAAAATTTGTATTTTAAAAGGCAGAAGGGTATAGTGGGAATAATTCTAAAAGAGCAATCTGGAGAGGCCATGCCAAGTATGGAGTTTATATCATAGGAAATAAAATGTCCTTGAACATTTCTGAGCAAGACGTAGGCAAGATCAACCTGGTAGTGGTATGTGGAATGCTGTGGCCAGGAGATCAGACCAAAGGTCAGCAAGAATTAAGCAATTATTGTAATATTCCATTTATGGGGTAAGAGTGATTTTTAACTATAACAATAGCAGTGGCAATAGGAAGTAAAGATATTAGAATGCTACAAATGGAAAAACTTAAGAGATTCACAATATTTACACCTCCAAGAAACTTTAAAAATTATTTTTGTAACACAGGGAAACTATATTCAATATCCTATGAGAAACTATAATGGAAAAGAAAATGTATATATGTATGTTGTTGTTTGTTATTTTGTTGTTTAGTTGCTAAATTGTGTCCAACTCTTTTGTGACCCCATAAATTGTAGCCTGCCAGGCTCCTCTGTCGGTGGGATTTCCCAGGTAAGGATACTGGAGTGGGTTGCCATTCCCTTCTCCAGGGGATCTTCCCGACCCAGAGATCAAACCCACGTCTCCTGCATTGCCACCTGAGTCACCAGGGAAACCCCATACATGTGTATGTCTGTATATATGTATACACACAACTGAACCACTGTGTTGTACAGAAGAAATTTATACAACATTGTAAATCAATTCTACTTCACTAAAATAAATTATAGAAATAAAATTATTTTAGCCTAATTGTCACTGAAAGTTTCTAGAATGTCATTACTACCAGCTGGGCTTTCCAAGTGGCTCAGTGGTAAAGAGTCAGCCTGCCAAGCAAAAGACATGGGCTTGATCCCTGGGTCGGGAAGATCCCCTGAGGTAGGAAATGGCAACCCATTCTAGTATGCTTGCCGTGGAAATTACATGGACAGAGGAGCCTGGTGGGCTACAGTTCATGGGGATGCAGAGAGTCGGACACAACTGAGCGACTAAAGTACAACAACAACAAACATCCAATCAGAGCCTTTGACTAGCATGAGCCAACTGCTGTTAACTGTCCCAAGTTAACAGAGGCAAGCAAGTAAACTCAAGGTGTTAGTTGGCTCTTTGAGCATTTTTGTGGGTAAAAGTACATTATTATGTATTCTGAAATACGAAATACCTAGAAAAGTAACTTATGGATGCTTATCACTGTTTTCTGAAACCCCAGGGAGACTCCCAAGTTGGAAACTACTGATTGAACCCAGAATGTCTCCATTTATAGGTAAAGAAATCTAACCAGACACATCAGAAATCACATTTCAAGTTATTAGCATTTGCTTCATTAGCAAAACGGGGCCAGAAGGAACCTCTTACATCTCGTTCAAAATCAGTTACATTCTGCTGAGACTTAGCAGGACCTGATGTTCACCTAGTAGCGCTTTTAGGGAATAATCAAGTTGCTCAAAAAGTAAATAATAATTCCCTCATTTATCTTTTGCTTAAGACTAGATTTTCCATCATTAACGGTTTCCCTGAAGCAAGATAAACCATTATTTCCAAGTTAAAATTGGCTGCTAAAACCACCACCTGGACACTTTTTCTACCATTGATTTCTCAGCTACTTATTTTCTTATTATCCTGCCATTTTGAACAAGAACAAGCATTACTGATTCTTGATCCATTCTGACATAATGGTACAGTGGCAATCACATTGTCATATACATAAATAAATGTATTTTTTTGTCAAATGAGCCTTGACAGTCTCAAAGTCTGAATCCCTTATTCAAAAATCCCTGACATGTTTCTTTTTCTGTAACTCTGCCCACAGAATATCACAAGGGTTGGTCATTCATTCCTTATTCAGACCAGCCTCGAAGATCTCTGTGGTGACATCTATATTTTATGGTATAAGTCAAGTTGCTAGATTAGCAGATGGTTATCACTAAAGGGAAGGAAAACTGAATCAGAGATGCCTCGTCCCTGTTAAATGCTACATTTAGGGAGAAAATGAATATGTGTTCTCTCTTCTGGATGATCACCACCCCAATCCTGTGCTCTCTTGCTCATTCTGTGTGTGTGTGTGTGTGTGTGTAAATGTATGTGTGTATCTCTTTCTCTTTCTCCCTCTCCCTATCAGTAAGCTGTCCTCATCATTTACATAGAATCTTTGGAGCCAAATCTTTAGTGTCTCAGAGTAACCCAAAATCCATGTGAAATATTCTGCATCTTACCTTTCTTTTTTCACATTAAGCATTCCTCATGTATGGGAAACTATGATAATTTAGAGTGAAATGTGGGAGAAATATTTTTAAATCTTGTTAGCCACCCAACACGAGACATTTAATAGAACTCTTATGCACAACTGAAAACTAAGTATGGGATGCAAACTAGTACAGCCGCTATGGAGAACAGTGTGAAGATTCCTTAAAAAACTGGAAATAGAACTGCCATATGACCCAGCAATCCCACTGCTGGGCATACACACTGAGGAAACCAGATCTGAAAGAGACACGTGCACCCCAATGTTCATCACAGCACTGTTTATAATAGCCAGGACATGGAAGCAGCCTAGATGCCCATCAGCAGATGAATGGATAAGGAAGCTGTGGTACATATACACCATGGAATATTACTCAGCCATTAAAAAGAATTCATTTGAATCAGTTCTAATGAGATGGATGAAACTGGAGCCCATTATACAGAGTGAAGTAAGCCAGAAAGATAAAGACCAATACAGTATACTAACACATATATATGGAATTTAGAAAGATGGTAACGATAACCCTATACGCAAAACAGAAAAAGAGACACAGATATACAGAACAGACTTTTGGACTCTGTGGGAGAAGGCGAGGGTGGGATGTTCTGAGAGAACAGCATCAAAATATGTATACTATCAAGGGTGAAACAGATCACCAGCCCAGGTAGGATGCATGAGACAAATGCTCAGGCCTGGTGCACTGGGAAGAGCCAGAGGAATGGGATGGAGAGGGAGGTGGGAGGGGGGATCGGGATGGGGAATACATGTAAATCCATGGCTGATTCATGTCAATGTTGGCAAAAACCACTACAATATTGTAAAGTAATTAGCCTCCAACTAATAAAAATAAATTAAAAAAAAAAACTAAGTATGGGCAGGGTGAGATATATTTTAATAAAAAGAAGATTGATCAGAGCCTTGAACTTTCTCCACTTGGCCGAAAGGAGAATTTCCCAGTAGCAAGACCTTTTCAGTGGGTGATCAGAGTTGCTTTTTCAATGGACGGACTGAGTCTCGTATCACAGATTGTGCATGCTGCTTAGTCACCCAGTCCTGTCCAACTCTTTGTGATCCCATAGACTGTAGCCTGCCAGGCTCCTCTGTCCATGGGGTTTTGGTTGCCATTTCCTTCTCCAGGGAGTCTTCCCAACCCAGGGATTGAACCCATGTCTCCCACGGCTCCTGCATTGGCAGGCAGGTTCTTTACCACTGAGCCACCTGGGAAGCCCATATCACAGATTAAGGGAGCAAATTCAGAATATTAGAAATTATGGAGGAAAGTAGAGAGGAACTGGAGGACTGGATGGAAGAGGAGCTAGCTCTGGGAATGAGAACTATCCTGTCTGGAAAATGGAAGCCTCCATGACAACCAAGCAGCATAATTGAGGATGTGAAAGCTATGGCATCACTTATAGTAACTGACTTCTCTGCCTAAACTGAAGCCCTAGTTGCAGGAGACTCTACTTGCGGGCCTGCCATGAGGATCGCCAATGAGTGATTTTCTGATATTTCCAGGGGGACACTGTAGAACTATGCAGTGCATCGTTGGTCAAAGTCAAGACTACATCTGCCTCAGAGAAGAAAGTGGTGGGGGTGGGGAAAGAATGGTAACATTCAGTTTTGAAATATGTGGGAAAGATATTTGCAAAATCTAGTTCCCAGTGTTAGACAAGAAACTGGATGAATCTGTGGCTACCACAAGAAGAATTTCTGGGCCTCACTGATAGGAAAGAAGAAAGGAGAGAAAGTAGTATTACCTGGGGCACAGCAATCGCCTGGTGCAGCAGAAATGTTGAATGATTTAAGTAAAGTACAGAAAAGTGACAGGAGGATACAGAGAGTGGAAGACTATGGAAAAAAGAAAGAGGAAATGAATATAATTTTATTTTTTTAAAGAAATTAGTAAAGTGATTAATGTGGAATTGAGAAGGTAAAACTGCTATTTTAACAAATCATCATTATTTTGAAACCACAGTTTCTCTAAAATTTTTTAAAAGAGTATGATTTACATAGTAGGCAGACCTCCAGCATGCATCTTTGTGAATTCAGGAATGAGAACTGGGCCTCAGCTGGACACTTGAGGTCTGATATAACACTGTGATTCTGTGGCTTGTGAAGGGCTCACCTGCTATGAAGGGTAGTTAGCTGATTGATAGGACACATGCAGAATATTAAGACGTGAGTTCTGCTCTTGTCTGAGTATCATACCTGGTTCCAATCAGTTATTAGTTTCATAGAAAAGCTTCTTTGATGTGAAGTGATCTCCGATGGGGTGAAATGCCTAGACACGCACTCATCTATAATTATTCATAACTGCATTATCTGTTGTGGTTTATAAAACAGAGATGTGAAAGTTTTGACCAGAGCATGTTTCTCCACGTGGATCTTCTATTTTGCCAGACGGCTGTGTTTGTCTTGAATGGCTCATTACCACTATCATTAAACAGTTGATAAAATTGTCATACTGGACATTTCAGTGAGAGTGTAGAGCCCAGAGTTTATGAAGTTAACAACCAGCTTCTAGAGGAAGTTAACAAACCCAGATCATTCATAATGAGTAAAAGAGAAAAACTCAATTGGAATAACACTGAGCCAGAAAAATGATCAAAATAACCAATCCACCCAAAAAAGAAGAAGAAAGTCCTTTATTTCAGTTTTGAAAGAATGTAAAAAATAAAAACAAACTCCAAAAGGTTTTTTAAAAATTCTTAAATAAGATTTTTGTTCTATTTATTACTTTATATCCATTATACAGCATGATTTCTTAGTTGAAAGGTGAGGAAATTCTAAGAAAGCTAAGATAAAAAGTGGCAGAGTGAAGTCATGATAAGAATATTTTAAAAGAATGTGTTCAATCCCTTTAGAAGAATGATAAATTAGTTTTATCTGTGTATTTTAAAGACATTCTGGAAATTTATGGTTAATCATTATTGGTGTATTCACTTGAAAATTGCATTATCAAAATTTGTGTCTAAGTAGTACATGGGCAGATTTTGTATTGGGTTGGATCCTGCATCGGCAGAGCTTCTGAAGGGTCTATTGAGGGGTTACTCTCAAAAGACACCTGTCACTGAGCAAGGGAAACAGGAGAGGGCAGGGAAAGAAGGCAGACACAGATCTAAAATTTCAGGAGCAGTCCAGCCTCAGCCTGATCTCACCAGCAGCTCTGTTCATAGACTTGCACAGAGATGACCCAGGGCATGGGGGCTGCTCCCAGGCAGCACCTGTCAGCCAAGAGCAGTCCCCCAGAAAAGGATCTGGGGGTGAGCTGTTAGCAGTCAACACTCTCAACATTGGGTGACGGGTGTGCCAACCTGGTATATGTATTTGTCTGTCTCAGGACCTTCTTCAAATAAAAGCATCCTCAGGCTGTTGATGTTGCCCAGTGTCTGTCCATAGCAGCTGTTCAATTAATAGCTAATGGTGGGTGAACAAATGCATAGATGCTACAGGAAAGATGTTGAAAACTAGATTATAAAAACATGATAATCATAATAACTAGCATTTATAAAACATTTGCCATGTGCAGACACTATGCATGGATTATTTCTGTCAGGTAGGAACTGTTATTATCTGTTTTACACCTGCAGAAACTGAGATGGATGTGTTTTTCAGAGTCACATAGCTAGTGTGATATCAGAGCCCACACTTTTAACCTCTTCCTTATACCGGATGTTCAGAAATGAGGAAGGTGAAATAGAGTAAAACAAATACTGAATACTACTGACCCTGGGTCATTTATAGCTTTACAGAATGGCTCTGTTTTACTTGTGAAAGATGGAAGTTCCAGACGCATCTCCCCACTTCTAAAAAGCCAGGCATATCTACTCTAATATGGAGTTTGAATAAAAATAAGAAATTCTAGAATCCTTGGAACATGCAGAGTGGTTGAAATATCTAGAAGAGGCCCAGTCTTTTTGTCTCTGCTCTGTGATAGATTAACCACTGAATAAGCACATATATAATTATACCTTCTAAATTGGTTGTTTAGGTTTAAACCTGGCTACAGTTAAAAATATACCATGAATATTATTAGAAGATATGAGATTTAAATGGATTCTAATTATTTTTAAATATTCCTCCAAGGAGCAAGTTTAATGTGCATGAATCTTATGGGAGAAATCCTCTAACACAGTTGGGCCTTTCTAATGAATTGCCTTGCTCTTCTTCAAGATAATTACTGGTTTGCTCTGTGTCGTTTTTGAGATAAGCGACTTAAAGTTTAAGCCCCTCTCCTCTGTAATTCACCTGATATGTAAAAGAAAAACTTAAAATAACACATTTTAAGTGAATACTAATATTAGCTTAAAGTGAAATAGGTATCTGGCTATATGCATGCATGCTGAGTTGCTTCAGCTATGTCCAACTCTTTGCAACCCTATGGACTGTAGCCCGCCAGGCTCCTCTGCCTATGGGATTATCCCATGCAATAATGCTGCCGTGGATAGCCATGCCCTCCTCCAGGGAATCCTCCTGACCCAGAGATCAAACCTTTGTCTCATTATGTTTCCTGCATTGGCAGGCAGGCTCTTTACCGCTAACACCACCTGGGAAGCCCCAAGTATCGGCGTGTGTTAGTCGCTCTGTCATGTCCAACTCTGAGACCCCATGGACTGTAACCCACCAGGCTCCTCTGTCCGTGGAATTCTCCAGGCAAGAATACTGAAATGGGTGGCCAGTCCCTTTTCCAGGGGACCTTCCTGACCCAGGGATCGAACCCAGGTCTCCTGCGTTAGCAGGCAGTTTACCATTTGAGCCACCAGGAAAGCTTGAGTATCTGGCTACTTACCTTTAAAAATTATGTATCTGAATTTTAAGTAGAAACCCTGTTTTGATTTCTCTGCAGTGTGTGCCCAGGGGATTATGTGTAACCCCCATGGCTGTGGTCCAGCTGTGCGCACAGCAACAGCCTAAATGCAGAACCTGAATCTGCAAATTCATAATCACAGTTCTGACTCTCCTAACAAGACCACTAAGTAGGTCATGGTTTTATGCCAAAAGGAAATGGCCTTTTAGTGGCCAAAGAACTGTTTTTTATACTCCGTGGAAACCTATTATGGTGACCCAGTACTAACGTCATTGCTGTAGTTTCTCATTCCAGATTCATCACTTTGCCCACAATCTTCCATTTTTGCTTTTCCCACCAGGAAATACTGGTGGGGTTTCTTTTTAAATATTTTAAAATTCACGAAAACATTTTATGATACTGCAGTATTCCCAGCTTTCGGGGTAAACACAGAAATGTAACCTGGTTCTTAGGGCATGATTTTATGATACTTTATACTTCTTTTTGAAACAGAACCGTTGAGACCACAATTCATTTATTTATTCATTTATTCACTTGCAGAACTCTTGATCCAAAAGAGTTTATGGAAAAGTGAAAGTGAGATGCAGATTGGGGTGATTTTTTGTTATTGTGACTTTTATTTCCTTTATCAATGCTATAATGATATTTTAAAATAAATGTAGGCCAAGAAGATTTTTTAAAAGCAGAAGCAATGATTAGACCTAAGGAATTATCAGGAAAAGATGTAAATCATTTTGGAATTAAAAGAATTTATCTCATTTTAAAAATGCTTTTAGGAAATGTGATTCTACAAAGACAACCATTTGCTACTCCCCAATACAGCAATAAGTAACACTTTTTAAGATTTACTATGTACCAAGCTCTACAGTAATAATGCAGAGCTTGCTTACCCCTTTTGGCAATCCACAGCCGTATGACTTAGGCACTATGGCTATCCCCTTTCTATGGATGAGAAAAGAGGCTTAGAGAATCACAAAGTCACACAACCAGTGATGGTAGGACTAAGATTTGAATGCAGATGGTCTAGCTTAAGAGTTTCTTCCTATATCTCATTACTTCCCTTGAGGGTTACCTATGGTCAAAGCAAAACAATGAATTATTATTGACATTATTGAGAAGCCAATTTCTCCAACCAGATAAAGAATCGTGTAGATCTGGCTGTGTGTTTTCTAATTCCTAAATTGTTGTCAGGTAAAGAAGAATATCTTTATTAGATCTGGGGCAGACACAAACCTAGACAAGAATACTTATGGGTCTTAAATGTCTGGAACTCAAATGCCCTCATCTCCTGTGACACTTTCTGTAATCCTCAAATCCCATCCACTCACACATCCTTCTTAATCCCCATTTCCTCCCTGAGACCAATTAAACCTTCTTTCTCCTCTGATCTCCCATATTCATTTCTCTAAAACTCTGCAACTTCCTTTATTTTCTCTTAATGTTAAACTTTGAGTGAGTGTCCCCCTCAGTGAACTATGAACCCTTTAAAGGCAAGAGTATTATTTTACCAAGCACTGAACCTCCAGTTCATGGCATATAGTAGCTGCACAAAAAGTTCTTTTTTAATGAATGAATTAATAAATATTTCCACACACTCATAGTGTCATTTTCTCACTTACTTTTTAATGGAGAAGACATTTGTAACAGGCAAAAACACAATCCTTTTTATTCTACGATATGATACTGGAGTAAAACAAATTTGCATACTATTTCCACAGCAGGTGTTAGTCAATAAGTATTTGTTGAGTAAATTAAAACCATCCATGAGAAGCTTCCAGTGAGCTTGCAAGAGGTCTTGTGGGATGTGATAGGTTTCCTAAATATCCTACAAAGTCACTTCATGATTTTGTAAAAGCTAATATCTTGTCTTTGCTTTCATGTAATCAAAGCTGCATTATTCTATATTGGTTTTCTCAGGCTCAGCCCTTTTTCCTGAGGCTCTTACAGATTCTTGTTGGCTTTGGTCTCCATTGGCATGTCCCATGTGTACCTAGTGGAATGTGACCTCTAAAACTCTGGAGAAGTCTGTTGCTTTGCAAATACTATGCACCCTTTATACTTTTGGTAAGCTTACCAGTTCCCTTCCCCTGTAAGAGGAAGTTCGCCATGTTCACTATGGTAGAGATAAATCATAAAAAGAAGCAGACTTGGCTGGAGGCAGCATAGAGGCTAATCAGCTTTTCCGGAGCTACACTCATTTTGTCTTTGAGGGAAGTCACACCTTTGTAGAACAGAATCTCTCATTGCTGATATCTTCGGGAAGCTAGACAGGTTGTCTTCTAGAATCTCAAGCATATTTGAAAATGAAAAAGGGGAATAATTAAACAAAAATTAATCCCAAACAAAGTGATGGAGATGATGAAGCCAGGCACATGTGGACAATTTCCATGAGTTGAGAAAGAGGCGTATTCTGCACTGTGGCCCCCTTTCAATCTTCTTCATCCTCTCCAGCCACCCACCTCAACTACGGCCTGAAAGATCTATTGATACCATACTTACCCAACAGAATCCACCAAGGGCTGTACATGATTCAGATTTGCTGAGTGCAAGGTGGGTTGTGTAATATGTGGCCAATGGAATTTCTGGATGATCCCCTTCAAAATTTAACAAATAAAACATAGATATTCCTTATAGATGGCAAGTAATCTCTTTTTCCTTCTGTTGCCTCTAATCAAAGGTCTAATGACTTTGACAGAGGAATATGAAGTAACTATCCTTTTAGTTGGGTCAGCTAAAACCACACATCAGAAGAATTTATGGGAATTTTTTCTCCATTTGCATGTTAATTTCTGTCCGTGGACCCAAACATAAGTCCTATTATTATAAATCTGATTTCCATCCTCATAATTTTCTTTTTCTCTCTTGCTTCATTTATATTTTTCCTAAACCTTGGAACAAAATAACTAAATTATCCAAAGGGCCCAATGGCTATTAAGTTGTTAAATAATCCTCCATTCTGTTGTTTTATTTTAATTATATTTTACCATCAAGCCTGTCACAGCCATCTCATTAATAAGTTAACTATTCAAAAACAAAGACTAGTTTAGTTTTTTTGAAACTTAATACTAACAACATTATCTCAGAGTACTAGACCCAGAGTTACTGCATAAAGGAAGAAATGAGTATGGTTGTTTAAACGGGTCTGAAATTGGAAATGACCTTAAAACTAAAAATAGAGAGGAAAAAGGATGTGAGATAACTAAGCACATAGGATTTGTTCCTCACAGAGCTAAAATAGCTTAGTTCTTAAGAGTACAAGTATAGCAGTAAGACAGACTTGAGTTCATACTCAGGCCCTGTTCTTCACCAGTTTCGACCTTAAATAAGTATTAATTTCTGAGCCAACTATTTGCTTGAGAGAGTGACACCTCAGGTTGTTCTGGGGTTTATTGGGATGTTTACAAAATGCTCTGCCTATTGTCTGGCAGACAGTGCTACTCAAAATGCTATGTAAGTAGTATTGTTATAACAGTGTTATAACAATAGTTAACCAGTAACTACAGTGATGTCCATAAACTTGTCTGTCCTCTTCCTGGGGTCACAGCCCAGCACACAGTTAATACATGCACATGCCCAGGGATTTCTGGTAGAGGAAGCAGCTACCACATCAAAAACTCCAAGAAAGCCTTCAAAGAACTTAAGGAAGCAAGAAAGTGCATCACCAGCCAATCCCTTCTCAGAAGGTGAATTCTAGAATTTTAAGGCAAAGGCACCCTTATTTTCTTCAAAGAAACTGTGGCTTTTGTACCTTTTCTCTTTGTCATTGAAAGAAGTGCCACTCCTTTCCTGTCTTCATTTCACTTTGTCTCACTTGTTCAGAACTTGGCTCATGGATCAGTTTCTCCAGAAAACCTTCTCTGACCCTCCCCCACCCACTGCCCACCTGTGCAGCCCAGCCCCCAGGACACCCCATGTGCACCCCATCGAGGCCCTTCCCACATGAACTGTCCTCAACAGTTTATCAGCTTCTCAACATAGACCTTAAACTCCACGCAGGCAGCTGTACTGTACCGTGAGCTGGTCTCAGTCGTGTCCAACTCTTCATGACCCCGTGAACTGTAGCCCACCAGGTTTCTCTGTCCATGGGATTCCACAGGCAAGAATACTGGAGAGGCTTGCTATCCCCTTCTCCAAGGGGTCTTCCTGACCCGGAGATCAAACTCAAGTCTCCTGCATCTCCTGCACCTCAGGCAGGTTCTTTACCGCTGAGCCACTGGGGAAAACCGCCCCCCACCTCCATGAAGGCAGAAGCACTGCCATGTTTGACTGAATGAAATTTAAGTATTTCTCCAAAGTCATACTTACTTCCTGCCTGTCTCTTCAACAAGGAGAAACAGTAGTATGACTCTTCCAAGAGCTATTTTATTATTCAGAATTATTTCTGACTATTCCAGTAAACCATGTTTTCATCAATGTTAAATGCCATCCTAAAGAAGTCTATAAAAAGAGACAGTCTCTCAGTACTGGTAACAGAAAATGTGTATTAACTAAGAAGGAATTTGATTTAAACTCGACTCTTTTTCTACTCGTAAGTGACATCTTTCATACTAAGGTCCTGTGTTCACATTGCAAAATACATTTCCCTTCATTTTTCTTTTTCTGAGCTGATCTCTGATTCCACTTGATCTCCACTGAATTGCCCATATAATTACAAACTGACCCTATTTGGCTATGACTGTAAAAGTCAACACTGCTAGTGAGAAATTTTTTAAAAGTAAAAGAATGCAGCATCTCAACTAAGAAAAAAATAAAAATAAAAGGAAGGAAAAAAATAAGTAAAAGAAAACAGAATGAGCCTGATTTTCCCAGGGCCTAAATCAGCCCCTAGTCACACATCTGGCACTTTCAGATGTTTTTTTCAGGCTGCCAGGGTACCACTTAGGGCTTGTAGAGGAGACATTGAGCACTGGAGAGAATGGAGCCTGTAATTAGCAAAGTTACCAAATGTCACAGGAGGTTGAAAGTTGACTTCTGAGACTGTTAACTAGTTTCTTTAGTTTTAGACACTTTATTGGCAAAGGTTTCAATCTTTATGTCACCACCTTGTTTTTATAAAGTCTCAAACTGCTGGAATCCTGGGAGGAGAGGGAAAAATAGAAAATAGGAAGGAAAAGGGGTATTTTAATTAATTGAATTTCCTGGTTAATTCAGTCTGATGAGTATTTGTTGTCTAACTGCCGGGCTCAGCACCATATTAAGTATGGTAGAGAAAAGATCAGAACCACGTGAGGTTATTCATGCCCGCAGTAAGTTTATCTTGCCTATGTTCCTTTATTTTCTTCTTTGAACCTTTCTTTATCAAATCTTTTCAAAATATTTTTGTCCTCATTGGTGCCTTAATAATTACAAAAAACCAGACATGATTTAATTTTCCTTCCCTGTATTTTCGATATCCAGCACAACCTGGAACAAAGTAGGTGCTCAATAAGTCTTTACTGAATTGAATTGTATCATGTAGATCCTTGATGACCCCAAGACATATTCAAAACTTTTCTTATGTGACAAAAATCCGCTGTGTCCACAGGGTGCCCAGCACACCCCGGCACTCTATGCTGACCTAGAGGGTTGAGATTGGGGGAGGGAGGCACATGAAGGAGGGGATATATATATATATATATAATTACAACTGATTCACGTTGTTGTATGGCAGAAACCAACACAACATGTAAACATTGTAAAGCAATTTTCCTCCAATTAAAAAAATCCACTGTATCAATCTATTTGCTGAGCTGCAGATCTATTAAATATTTCTTAATGAACTTCTGAGTGAGAAGCAACATATCGTTTAGTTGTTGTTCAGTCGCTCAGTCGTGTCCGACTCTTTGCGACCCCGTGGACTGCAACATGCAAGGCCTCCCTGTCATTTACCATCTCCCAGAGCCTGCTCAAACTCATGTCCACTGAGTCAGTGATGCCATCCAAACCATCTCGTCCTCTGTTGTCCCCTTCTCCTCGTGCCTTCCACCTTTCCTAGCATCAGGGTCTTTTCCAATGAGTTGGCTCTTTGCATCAGGTGGCCAAAGTATTGGAGCTTCAGCATCAGTCCTTCCAATGAATATTCAGGGTTGATTTCCTTTAGGAGTGACTGGTTCGATCTCCTTGCTGTCCAAGGGACTCTCAAGAGTCTTCTCCAACACCACAGTTCAAAAGCATCAACTCTTCGGCGTTCAGCCTTCTTTATGGTCCAACTCTCACATTCATACATGACTACTGGAAAAATCATAGCTTTGACTATACAGACCTTTGTTGGCAAAGTAATGTCTCTGCTTTTTAATATGCTGTTTAGGTTGGTCATTTAGTAGTATCTTAAAAATATATTGTGATGCATGAGACAGGATGCTTAGGGCTGGTGCACTGGGATGACCCTGAGGGAAGGGATGGGGAGGAAGGGGGGAGGGGGTTTCAGGATGGGGAACACATGTACACCCATGGCTGATTCATGTCAATGTATGGCAAAAACCACTACAATATTGTAAAGTAATTAGCCTCCAATTAAAATAAATAAATTAATTAAAAAAAAAAAAGTATTGAGTACTTTCCCATGTACTAAAATACTGGGTTTTTTCAGCTACATTCATTAGAACATCTCCAGGTTCAATCCCTGGTCAGGGAACTAAGATCCTGTAAGCTGTGCCGTGTGACCAAAAAAAAGAATGTTTTTACCATTTATACATATGTTTTCTTTGGCAACGTAATTTTACTTTTTGTTTCTCCCAGCTTGAGATATAATCGACATATTACATTGTGTAAGTTTCAGATAGAGAATGTCATGATTTGATACACATATATGTTGTGAAATGGTTCCCACAATAAGGTTAACAGACCCGTCACCTCATATGATTACAATGTGTGTGTGTGTGTGTGTGTGTGTGTGTGGTGAAAACATCTAAGATCTACTCTCTTAGCAACTTTCCAATTTATGATACAGTATTGTTCACTATAGTCACAGTGCTGAATATTAGATCCACAGAATTTATTCATCTTATAATGGAAATTTGTACCATTTGACTGACATCTTCCCATTCCCGCCCCACCCCCCTTATCCCCTGGCAACCACCATTCTCCTCTCTCGTTTCTGGAGTTTGGCTTTTTTAGGTGACAGACTTAATTTGAAAATTGTCTTATCATAGTGCCAACAGATCCATGAGCAAAATACTGAGCTCTTGATATCTATTCATGATCTAAACATTGCTTAGCCTGAGGACATCTGCTCTAGGGTTCTACTTGAGTCTGCAAAGTATTAAAAACCAGCTAGTGTAGCCACACACTCTCCAGGTCAAAAATTGTTCAAGACTCAGTTTCCACCACCGACTTGGATCTTTATGCTTTGGCTCTTCTCTCCCATCAACAACCTTCTGCATGTCCTAAGACCTAGCCTTTCCCCTCTTATCACAGGTGGCCTGGCTTTGGATCCACTATCCCTAGTGAAACAACCAGAGCTCTGAGAAAGGAGTGTGGAATGCTGCCTCCCAGTCAGGGGCAGAGCTGACACCCTGGCTGGGATGTGGGGAGGAACTGTTGAGCCAGGGCTGTGCCTCGGGTGCTGGTGGATGGGGAGCCCCCTGAGGCAGAACCAGAAGAGCTTCTGCGGGAAGCGCTAGACCGAAAATGGACCCCTATCAGAAATCTACTGTCCAACCCCAGAGAAGCTTTTAGAAGGAGGGTAGACTTACTCTTTCCCTGATTCCTGAGGAAGGATTGAGTGGTAACAAGAGGAGAAAAAGAGAATCCTTGCTGGATGACTTTAGTTCTCTTAACAAACTGAAGGGCATGGTTGTTTAAGTTTTAAAGGCTAGTGGGAAAAGTTCAACTAGAGTCAACAGTTAACCAAGAGGGATAGCCAACTCTCCTGTGAAAGTGATAGCCTTAGGCTAAAGACCCTGAGAAAGAGCTCTCCTTGGAGTTGGGAAGTCATCTGCTTCTTGTTGTCAGTTTTGCTTGTCCTTGCTCCTTCCAAGGCTGTGGGCCAGCCTACAGGGAGGTTCCTCTGCCAACAGCCACATCCATTTGGCAGGGTACACATATCATACAGAGAAATACAATTACCCACTATGGCCTCAAAATGGAAAGTCAGATCAAGGATATTTGGGTATATTGCACCTAGACCTAGTTTGACTTGGCTTCAGGGGATTCTTAGAAGTCTATTCTGAGAGTACTCCTTTAGGACTTCAGCCCTGATTTGCTCAAGAGCCCAGCTACGATCTAAGGCTTCTGAGACTTTGCTAGTGGTTCAGTGGTTTAAGACTTCACCTTCCAATGCAGGGAGTGTGGGTTCGACCCCTGGTTGGGGAACTAAAATCCCACATGCCTTCTGGTCAAAAAAAAACAAAACTTGAAATCAGAAGCAATATTGTAGCAAATTCAATAAAAACTTTAAAAATGGTCCACATTAAAAAAAAAAAATCTGGAAAAAAAAAAAAAAAAAAGATCTATGGCTGGCCCATGATTCTGATCCTGACAGCCTTGACGGCTCGATATAGACAGATATGCATTCAGATCCTGGCTTGACCACCTACATGATCTTGGTCAAGTTATTTAATCTCTGAAACTTAGTTTTTAAATCTGAGGATGATGACACCTCTTCTAAATAATATTGTAGGGATTTAATGATAAAGTGTATAAAGAAAAGCTTAACAGTATATGGCACGTAATAGATGCTCAAAAAAAAAAAAAAGACAACAGTATCTAGTTCTTCGGTTAGTTCCCTTGCATTGTTTGTTACTAATAAAGATTCTGAAAAAAATGTCCTCAGAGGTAGTGTAGTAGAAGTAATCAAAATTCTCTGGAGTAAGCCTTCTTCTCTCTTGCATAACTCAGTCATTATTACATGTTAAGATTTCAAGTTCAGGAAGAAAATTTTTTTCTAAAGCACGTCATAAATGCTGCAACCATTTCCTCTGGGATCTTTTCACTGTGTTGACTTTTTCGCAACAAAAATTTTTAGATGCTGTCCATGTCCATAATCAGAATGTCCAGTGAAAATAAAGATTCTGTACAAATTGCTGAGAAAAGAAGTCTTTTACTCAGTTATCCACAACTTTCTAGTGTTCTTGTACTCATCACTTTGCATACCAATTACATTTATTTTTAAATCTAGTTTCATTCACAGTTTTACCCTTATTTCATTCTGTAAGGAAATATGTTGTTCACATCTTAGTTTTACAGGGACATATCACAGTAATTCTCTTCATCAAAGCATGGGATTGGGACTTCCCTGGTGGTCCAGTGGTTAGAACTTCATGTTCTCACTGCCAAGGTCCCGGGTCCAATCCCTGATGCAGGAACTAAGATCACATAAGCCTCAAGGTATGGCCCAAAAAGTTAAATTAAGTTAAATTTAAAAATAAAAAGCATGGAATTGACTTGGCCTTCCCAGACAGAATATTGTCCCTATCAGCCCTATCCCAACCAAATCTACTTTGATGCTTCTCTTCAAGTTTTGTGATTAATTATGAAGCTTTAGAAACACAGTTCTGTAGAATATAAACTGTCATTACTATTGATATATTGCTGATAACTACAGGTTTCACTCCAATCACTGCAAGTTTTAAAATTATTACTATTTTAGTGCAAACTCCAATTTTTGTTGGAGAAAAGTGAAATACTGTAAATAGGGTACCAGCCAATCAATTTGTTAGGAGAAAGTTTCTAGACATAGAAAAGTTTTGAAGGGCCAGTGATTTTTTTAAAAAATTTATTAATTAAGTTTTTTTCTTATTGAGATAGAATGGTGGTAGTTTAGTCACCAAGTCATATCTGACTCTTGCAACCCCATGCACTATAGCCCACCAGGCTCCTCTGTCCATGTGATTTCCCAGGTGAGAATACTGGAGTACGTTGCCAGGGGATCTTCCCGACCCAGGGACTGAACCCAGGTCTCCCTCAGTGCAGGCAGACTCTTCACCGACTGAGCATACAATATCATGTCAGTTTCAGATGTAAAGTTTTCTTTTGAATAGGAGAGATAGAGAGATCCAGGTGGAATGTGAAGTCCAAATATGAGTTTTTAAAGACACAGAAAGGAAAACAATTATAGGTTTGCAGACAAGTTTGCTGGTCCATTTGAGCCCCATCCCTAATGGCCACACCCTGAAGTCAGGACGCTCCACCTGGGACTGGCCTGGAGAAACCTGCGCTCTACCAGTTACTATGAGAGACCTGGGACATGCATTGCCAGACATCATTCTTTCATGCCCTATTGTTAAATTTTTATTGGAATATAATTGATTTACAATGTAGTATTACTTTCCTCTGTACAGCAAAGTGAATCAGTTATGTGCTAAGTCACTTCAGTCGTGTCTAACTCTTTGTGACCCCATGGACTCTACCCCGCCAGGCTCCTCTGTCCATAGGATCCTCCAGGCCCGAAGAGTGGACTGGAGATCCACTCTTTCCAGGAGATCTTTCCAACCCAGGGATCGAACCCACATCTCTCACGTGTCCTGCATTGGCAGGTGGATTCTTTACCACTAGCACCACCTGGGAAGCCTGAATCAGTTATACATATACATACATCCACTGTTTTTTATTCTTTTCCCATATAGGTCATTATAGAATATTGAGCACAGAGTTCCCTGTACTACTCTATTATTCTTATTAGATATCTATTTTATAAATAGTAGCATGTATACTACTGTTTAGTATAGTATGTATACTACTATCCCAGTCTCCCAATTTATCCCTCCCCCCAAGAGCCAGTGTTTTGCGTGTTGAGGGATCTCCAGTAGCAAATGATGAAAACCATTTGGTAGAGACCAGGCTTAATTGAAATTTCTGCAGGAAACCAGGGGGAAGTAAAACATTCAAGACGCTGGCTTGGTGTTCAGAGAATGATACTTATGGGTTATATAAAACTGAGATAATACTAATAACAGAGCCAATTTATTTCCTTCTCAAATGTTGAAGCATAGAAAAAAACAAGAGACAGACCTAAGTTTAATGAAAGGTGGAATCTAAAAAGACTGAACTATTATTCTCCTTTTCAAGTCCATTTGAGATATTTCATAGACCTAATATTCCTAGCTAGCAGTGCTAAGAATATAGAAAGCCTCATCTCTGTGGAGAAGATCTGGGAAGCTTGTTGCAGTCTGGAAATTAGAGCCAAAAGAAAACAAACAAGAATTCATTTCTGCCATTAAAATTGCAAACCATCATTGTTGCAATCTACTATAATTTCCTTTCCTAATCTAGATATATTTTGTATGATTTTGAAAGCTGTTACAACATTTGTTATTCAAATTAAAACATGTGTTGTAAGTGAACTGGGAAATTTGGTAAGCATCTCATTTTGAAATTTCCAATTGACCTCCCCAGCCCTCTTACATTAAATGACATAAAACAAACCATGCAGACCATGTCCTCTGCAAGTTCTTTCCCTCAGAAAAAGAAAAGAGGTTTGTTAGGATTGCTAGACATTAAAGAACAATCACCAAAAAGATAAAGTGCTCATGTAGCCACAGAATTTCAGAGCTGGGAACAACGTCAGACATCATCTGGTCTAGTGGCACACAATTTCATCTGCCCCCTGAAGCTTGTTGCTGACCCACAAGATCTATAAAAACTGTTCTTTCTAGAACCTTAGTAATCCTATACCTATGCTTGTGTTCAGTCACTCTGTCGTGTCCAACTCTTTGCGACCCTTTGGACAGTAGCCCGCCAGGCTCCTCGTCCATGGGATTTCCCAGGCAGGAATACTGGAGTGGTTTGCCATTTCCTCCTCCAGGGGATCTTCCTGACTCAGAGACTGAACCTGCATCTCCTGTTGTCTCCTCTGCAGTATTACTACTTCTGCTATTCTTCATATTTTGGAGTTTACAGCACAGGTTCTTTCAGTTCAAAATCAGACAGAAAGAGGGAGGGAGAGGGAAGGAAAGAAGAAAAAGAGAGAGAGGAGAAGAGGAAGAGAATAATTGCTACTCAAGTCTCAACACACTTTTTAGAAACCCCAAAACTGGGAATGCTTTGGTATAAATGAGAGTTTCTCAGCTTTGGCATTACTGACATTTTAGACTGGATAATTCTTTGTTGTGAGGGAGCTGTCCTGTGCACCGTAATATATTTATCAGCATCCCTGGCCAGTCTCTCCCCTGCCAGTTGTGACAAACAAAAATATCTAGCAACATTGTCAAATCTGGGGCAGGGGTGGAAGTGGGTGGACCACATCATTCCTGGTTGAGAACCATTGATGTGTATGGTTTGTGCAGAAACAAATAATAGGTAAATGTCTGATGATTGAAAAGCCAGTTCTCTACTCATCATACACACAACCTCTCCAACACTGAATGTTATTATTTCGTAAAGACCTTTTCCTTGAAGTAGCAGCTGTCCTGATAGTACTCAGTCAGAATGCTCTCCAAGATCAGAATGCCACGTTATTTGCCAAACAGCTAGGCAGAAGAGTCCCATTCTAGTCCTGGAACTGCCAACGTGGGATGTTACAGAAAATAAGAAAATCTAAGTTAAATGCTGTGGTCCTGATGCAGAAGTCACTGGACTTCATCAGCTTTTGCATAATCCTGGAGTTGAGTTGGCCATGTGAGTGTCATCTTCCTTCCTTGGGGCTCCCTGTTCATCATCCAAGTGCTTAGGAGTGGTCAGTTCAAGAGTCTACCTAGGACATAGTAGTTACTCAGCAAATATTTGTTGAATGCTTTCGTGAAAGATGTTTTACTTTGGGTACTTTGCCTTTTGGATTGGAAAATTAAGCACTTTATTGTGCCAGAGCTAAACATATCCTTGTTCAAATCAGTTGGAGGATAGCCTATCTCCTAGAAAATCTCAAAGTCACTCGTATATCATATTTCACAATCCTCAAGTTTAAAAAAAAAAAAGTGTGCGTGTGTGTGTGTGTGTGTGTGTGTGTGTATAAGCACACACCTGCCTTGTCCAAAATATAGAAGCAATCAAAAGTGTATAGAAAATACTCTCTCAATGAAGGACCGCAGTTAGGCCAGGGTCTGTACTGGTGTGTTAAATACACCATCTCTTTAGTCCTCACAATAATCACATTGTATAGATGCTAAGCACAGGGAAATATATTGTTCAAGGTCAGACAGCAGCTATAGGGGAAGCAGGAATTCAAATCAAGGTCTGGTTGAGTTTTCAGCTGCCTAAGCCAGTTTACAAGCCTCCCTTGACTCACTTGGCCCATGTGCCCCAGGCCTCTGTTGCCTGTTGAATGGAGAACTGTTGGTGCACTGCTGTCTGGCCCTCCAGGGTAGCTGACACCCACCCCCCAGGCCTCCTCAGGATTGAGGACTGAGCTTCATCACCCAAACCTGGTGAGAGCCTACACAGAGACGGCCCCAGGACCCAGCCAGACCAGACCTGCAGGGGGTTGGTGCCTTTCAACACTTCTAGATTCACACACTCTGCCGCTCCCTGGAGCATGGGATCTGGCTTCCAGGGGCTGCCTTAGGATCTAGGCAACGAAACCAAGAGGTTGGGGAACTTCAACTCTTCATGAAAAAAACTGGGACCAGTGGAAGACTGTAAACTAAAAGACAGCATATATATGCCTCTCCCTTCCTTCCCCCTCAGACTGTTCTGAGATATTCCGGTTCCATTTAGTCTTTCTGGAGATCAGCTGTGACTTCTTGTGAAGTTGGGGCTCAGATCAGTACTATGTCACCTTACATCTGCTACGCTTCTTGCTTTGTCTCAGTTCCCCTTTTCCTTCAAACTTACTGCCCTGCCGTTACACACACACACACACACCCCACACAGCCCCCAGTAAAGTGTTAATCTATAAGTTTTGCTTTGGTTCTGTTTTCTAGGGTACTACAGCTAAAACATAAGCTTATGCTCTTTAATTTATAAAATGACATGTTGTTACCCATCTTTCAAAAGTCCAAGAAAAATAAAAACAAACTTTCTATTAGTAGAGCTTACACCATACTGATCATAGCTGACAAATATTTTGAAAGAAAGAAAAAAAAAAAGCCACAGTCTACAGGTGTGGGAAGCATGCATTAAGGTGGCACTAATCTTGCCTTACCTGCCTAACCACCATATGCTTTTCTCCCTCTTGCATTTAGACAAAAGGCTGTGTTAACACTTGTTTGCGTGCCAGGGCTCTGTTTATCTGACTATGATGATCCTGCGTAGCCTAGTAGGATGGCAAGTGTCAACCATCCTAAGTTCAAGTCCTACTGCTCCTGCATATTTGGTGTTTGACTTGAGAAAGTAATAATACCTGTGTAGATATTTCCTCGCCTGTAAAATAGAAATCAGACGACCTGCCTCACCTTTCCCATGGGCTGGTGTGACACAGTGAAAGTATGTTGAAGCATCACACAGGGGTGCTTTAACTATGTGAGGGGAGGTTAGGTAATAACTTTCTAATTTAGTCTTCTGAATTCCCATCACTAAAAATAATGAAGCACTTCAGTAGGAAAATATAAAGGAATAAACCACTTAAATCTTTTCAAATATGTTGATAATTAAGCTTAAAAACCAAGATGGACTAGGGACTTCCCTAGCGGTCCGAGGATAAGGCACTGAGCTTACACTGCAGGGGACACGGGTTCAATCCCTGGTCTGGGGACTGAGATTCCACAAGCTGTGCAGCACAGCCAAAAAATAGAGGGGGGAGAAAAAAACTATGATGGGATAAAAGAGGCTGGATTTTCCCTCCCACATGAAACAAATAAACAGAAAATATATTTTTAAAAAGCAATTTTAAGACAATGGATGTCAAACAATCAGATGATTCTCCAAGAGAAAGGAAACCTGTGATGGGCCCTGTGATTGCCCTCAGCTGACCCCTGGAGACTTTCCAGGCTACAGCGCGGGGAGAAGGAAGCCCTGGGGAGATTGGTGGAGTTAAGTTGAGCAGATGGAGCTGAGACCCCAAGAGACCAAGGTGGCTGGAGTTCAAAGGACAGAGTATCAAAGATGCAAGAGATGCACAGAGAGAAAACTCTGGAGGTCTGCGGGATCCAGCAGAGTACGAATCAGGGCATGCATGTGAGGAAACATGCAAAGCTGAGGGAACAACTAGCCAAAAGGACCAGCAAGGACAGTAGCTAGAGCTCACACTGGGCTAAGAGTGCCTGTTTCTACCAGCCAGACTGGAAAAATCCCTTAATTCACAAGGCACTGGGCAGAGTACTTTAAAAAAGTTTGCCACAATGGTGGGAAATAATTAACCATAAACTAAAAGACCCTGATGCTGGGAAAGATTGAGGGCAGGAGGAGAAGGGGACAACCAAAGATGAGATGGTTAGATGGCATCACTGACTCAATGGACATGGGTTTGGGTGAACTCCGGGAGTTGGTGGTGGACAGGGAGGCCTGGCGTGCTGCGGTTCATGGGGTAGCAAAGAGTCAGACACGACTGAGAGACTGAACTGAACTGAAGCTAAATACTGCTGTGGCCCAGTCTAATAAATCTTCAACACATGACCTGAAAGGATCAAGTTGTTTCCAATAATTAAACTTCATTCCAGAACAAAGCTCAAAAATATTTTTAGAAGTTATTATAGTTGTATTTCATATGTTTAAAACCTTGCATTTCATATCTTCAAAACTCTCTAGAGAGAGTTTCTAAGACTCAAATCAAATATCTGTGGATAAAAACTACAGTGTTCAAGATAAAAGACATCTGCTGCTGCTGCTGCTGCTGCTGCCGCTAAGTTGCTTCAGTCGTGTCCGACTCTGTGTGACCCCATAAACAGCGGCCCACCAGGCTCCTCTGTCCCTGGGATTCTCCAGGCAAGAATACTGGAGTGGCTTGCCATTTCCTTCTCCAATGCATGAAAATAAAAAGTGAAAGGGAAGTCACTCAGTTGTGTCCGACTCTTCGTTACCCCATGGACTGTAGCCTACCAGGCCCCTCCATCCATGGGATTTTCCAGGCAAGCGTATTGAAATGGGTCACCATGTCCTTCTCCCAAAAGACGTCTAGGATGGAATAAATCATATATCCATACAATGAAATACTACTGAGCAATGAAAAGGAGTGAGCTTGAGAAAATCTCAAAATAATTATGCTAAAAGAATTCAGACAAAAATGTGTCAAGTTGTGCTATTCCTTTTACTTGAAATTCTAGAAGATGCAAAGTAATCTCTAATTGCAGAAAACATATCAGTGATTATCTGATGAGGGGGCAGAAGGAAAGGATTCTCAAGAGGCACAAGGAAACTTTAGGGAGTGATGGAGTTGCTCACTATTTTGATTTTTATAATGGTTTCACAGGTGTGCACAGATGTCAAAGCTTATCATTTTGTACACTTTAAATATGTGCAGTTTATTGTATGTCAATTATAATTCAAAAAACTGAAGAGACTACAGTGTATTTCTAAAAACCATTGAACAACTTGGGAAATAGAGGATTTTAAAATGTAGCCACATTTAATATTTAAAATTTTGTAAATTTTAGAGAATGGTTCAAGATTTAAATCTATAATTTTTGTTACATCTAAACCTATAGTGTCTATTGACTATACCTATAGAATAGCATCTATATTTGTATAGTAGCTAAAATTTGTTTGAGGGTTCTTTTTCCTTTCTGTAGCAACAAATTGGAAAATCTATTCCCCCTGTTGATTAGAAATATTTTCATAAAGGAGGATGGGGTTATTTCAAAACAAAACTAAGAATCAGAAAGGCACAAGTTATGAATTTTTCCAAAGCTTGTTTTAGAAATTAAGAAAATTATACCCATTTTTCTTAACCGTAAGTAACTGTACACTTACTCTCTAACACCCTTTTCTGTTTGATATGAGGTCTGGGCTTGAAAAATCCTCTAAATATCTGATTAAAAACTCAAAGACTTTAATTCCTGTTATCCTCTTTCATTACAGATAGAGTTATGTGATGCATGCTCATTATATTTTAGACTGAATTAATTTATGTATTCTCATGCTCCCAACTTGTCTGTCTTGATTTCTCCCAGTTTGATGCCGACCGGGACGAGGATGAAGTGTTCTATGACATCAGCATGGCAGTTGACAGCAAGTTATTTCCAAACAAAGAGGCTGCAGCAGGTAAGTTACCGTGTCCTTTGGGCTACAGTACACCCTGATCCCCTGCCAAGTGTCTGGGGCTTTGTAGTAACGCTGGAGCTCAACATACTGCTCTAAGGTTGTGAGGATGATGCTGTCCTCAGAGCTTTATACCTTCTGGCTTAAAAATAAAGGTACAAAAGAGCATTGAAAACAGCCATATATCTGGTTCTTATGGTCACTGCCATTCTTCCAGTCATTGCACAGGCAAATTAGCAGGTAGTCACAATAGATCATAGGATCTACGTTACTGTGGGATTTCCCTAGAGGTTCAGGTGGTAAAGAATCTGTCCTAAATGCAGGAGACATGGGGGGAAAATCCCCTGGAGAAGGAAAGGGCAACCCACTCCAGTATTTTTGCCTAGAGAATTCCATGGACAGAGGAGCCTGGAAGGCTACAGTCCAAGGCGTTGCAAAGAGTTGGATGTGTCTAAGCAACTAACACTCCACTACTTCTATGCTACTATAATTTTTAAAAATTGATCTAACCCATAACTTGAGCACAATAAAAGTTACAACTTCTCCAGGCTGCCCTAACATATATATGTCTCTCCTGAACCAGGGAAAAATCCTCCCCTTGGGTCTGATAGATGCCCCCATTCCAACCCACAGTCCCTGTTGTAGCCCTGCCCCCTTTTCTTTCTATATGTAGAAGTTTGACACTGTATATCCGCTCAAGTAGTCAGTACTCACAGTTCCATCCTTGACCCTTTTCTCACTCTCTTATACACTTTCTCTGCATCAACTCATTGTCCCTCATGGTTTCAACCATCACTTCTATGTGGATGACTCTCAAATCTTTGTCTCAGTCCTGACCTTTCTTCTCAGTTACAGCCTCAGTAAATAAAGACCAAAAGTTCTGGGCTGTAAAAAAAAAAAAAAAAAAAAAAGGCTAAACACCTAAAATTTTAAGCTGTATTTGAAGCCCACTAAGAACAGGTTTTAAGAAAGAATTTTTTTTTAAAAGACAAGGCAGTAGTCTTTCTGGGCAGACCCACAGAGCACAGATAACTGATACAAACTGACCTGCCTGATTTTCCAGTGATATTTACAGAAAGCCTGTTACAGGAAAGAAGGAATATTAAGAAGCATGTCAGATCATGTAAACAAGAGTACCACTGCTTCAAAAAAAAGTTATATACCTATGTTTTTTGTTTGTTTTGTTTTGTTTGACCAGCCTTAGGGGTATTTCTCCCACCAGGGATTGAACCCAAGCTCTCTACACTGAAGAACAGAGTTTTAACCAGTGGACCACTAGGGAAGTCTTGACACCTGTGTTTTTAAGTTAATGTTTAATTTATAACATTCCTTTTAGACCTCTCACAACACATGTCTATGTGATAGATACCTTCAGTTTCCAAACAGCAGAGCAGAGGAGAAAATTTAAACTGCCCTTTCTTTAGAATTTCCAGCACTTTATGACTCTCAAGTAGCATTTCTCCAAAGTGGCCTCATCCTACAGTGATGTAGCTATGCTGTCTAAAGTACATTCGGTAAATTCTGTCTTCATCCTCTTCAGGTCCCCTTGGTAGAGTGCACAGTGCCTGGCCCATAGCAGGGGTTTCCAAGGGCCCCGCCTGCCTTCCCACAGCTCTGAGCTTATGAACAGAGAGGTCTGTGTTCACAGCCACAACTCCCCAACCCCCCTCCATTCCCAAGGCCCCTGAAAATGTACAAGACCTCTACTCCAGCCTTAGAGTAAACCTCTTCTATCTGTCCCAGACCTGGTGGGTGAAGTGGTCCCAGGAGAGCCTGTGGTAAACTGGAAATAAACCTCTCCTTCCCAGAGGCCACCACTTCACAGCCCCAGACTATTGTTCAGTTCAGTTCAGTTCAGTCACTCAGTCGTGTCTGACTTTTTGTGACCCCATGGGCTGCAGCACGCCAGGCCTCTCTATCCATTACCAACTCCTGGAGTTTACTCAAACCCATGTCCATTGAGTTGGTGGTGCCATCCAACCATCTCATCCTCTGTCGTCCCCTTCTCCTCCCCCCTTCAATCTTTTCCAACATCAGGGTCTTTTCCATTGAGTCTGTTCTTCATATCAGGTGGCCAAAGTATTGGAGTTTCAGCTTCAGCATCAGTCCTTCCAGTGAACAGCCAGGACTGATTTCCTTTAGGATGGACTGGTTGGATCTCCTTGCAGTCCAAGGGCCTCTCAAGAGTCTTCTCCAACACCACAGTTCAAAAGCATCAATTCGTTGATGCTCAGCTTTCTTTACAGTCCAACTCTCACATCCATACATGACTACTGGAAAAACCATAGCTTTGGATTAAATATTAACTGAGCATGGCCCCGCTCATCAGAATAAGACCCAGTTTCCCCCTCAGTCAGTCTCTCCCATCAGGAAGCTTCCATAAGCCTCTTATCCTTCTCCATCAGAGGGCAGAGAGAGTGAAAACCACAATCACAGAAAGCTAACCAAACTGATCACATGGACCACAGCCTTGTCTAACTCAATGAAACTATGAGCCATGCTGTGTAGGGCCACCCAAATGGACGGGTCATGGTGGAGAATTCTGACAAAACATGGTCCATTGGAGAAAGGAATGGCAAACCACTTCAGTATTCTTGCCTTGAGAACCCCATGAACACTATGAAAAGGCAAAAAGATAGGATACTGAAAGATGAACTCCCCAGGCTGATAGGTGCCCAATATGCTACTGGAGATCAGTGGGTAAATAACTCCAGAAAGAAGGAAGAGACAGAGCCAAAGCAACACCACCACCCAGTTGTGGATGTGACTGGTGATGAAAGTAAAGTCCAGTGCTGTAAAGAGCAATACTGCATAGGAACCTAGAATATTAGGTCCATGAATCAAGGCAAATTGGAGATGGCAAATAGGAGGTGGTCAAACAGGAGATGGCAAGAGTGAATATCAACATTTTAGGAATCAGTGAACTAAAATGAATTGGAATGGGTGAATTTAACTCAGATGACCATTATATCTACTACCGTGGGCAAGAATCCTTTAGAAGAAATGGAGTAGCCATCATAGTCAACAAAAGAGTCCGAAATGCAGTTCTTGGATATAATCTCAAAAATGACAGAATGATCTCTGCTCATTTCCAAAGCAAACCATTCATTATCACAGTAATCCAAGTCTATGCTCCAACCAGTAATGCTGGAGAAGCTGAAGTTGAACAGTTCTATGAAGACCTACAAGACCTTCTAGAACTAACACCAAAAAAGATGTCCTTTTCATTATAGGGGACTGGAATGCAAAAGTAGGAAGTCAAGAAATACCTGGAGTAACAGGCAAATTTGGCCTTAGAGTACAGAATGAAGCAGGGCAAAGGCTAATAGAGTTTTGTCAAGAGATGCACTGGTCATAGCAGACACCCCCTTCCAACAACACAAGAGAAGACTCTACACAAGGACATCACCAGATGGTCAACACTGAAATCATATTGATTATATTCTTTCCAGTCAAATATGGAGAAGCTCTATTCAGTCAGCAAAAACAAGACTGGGAGCTGACTGTGGCTCAAATCATGAACTCCTCATTGCCAAATTCAGACTTAAATTGAAGAAAGTAGGGAAAACCACTAGACCATTCAAGTATTACCTAAATCAAATCCCTTACAATTATACAGTGGAAATGACAGATATATTCAAGGGATTAGATCTGATAGACAGCCTATTGTTACCATTAAAGAATTGACCAGTGTTGCTGGATCCTTTTCTCATTCCGGAGAAGTCAGAAGCCTGCACCAGTAGGTAAAATCTCCCAGCTTGTAAACATCAGTGACTCAGTCAATTAAAGAAATCATGTCCGTGGGCTCTGCTGTGTGACTCATCAGCCCCCAGGTCTTGTGCCTTGGCTCTTTCCTTCTCTCTGAATCCTCTCTCTATTTAATCTCAGCTGCTCCACAGCTCCCATATCACTTCCAATGATGAAGTGTGAATGATTTTCAATTGCTTTAAATTTTTTAAGTAAAAAATTGTATGTACGTATATATATATATGTGTGTGTGTGTGTGTGTGTGTGTATGTGTGTGTGCGTGTGTGTGTGTGATGATTTGATTCATGAAATGATTACTACGGTCCAACTAGTTAACATAACTCATCTTTTCATTGTTGTTGTCCAGTTGTTCGATCATGTCTGACTCTTTACAACCCCATGGACTGCAGCATGCCAGGCTTTCCTGTCCTTCACCGTCTCCCAGAGTTTGCTCTAACTCATGTCCCTTGAATTGGTATGCCATCCGACCATCTCATCGTTTGTTGCCCCCTTCTGCCTTCAATCTTTCCCAGTATCAGGGTCTTTTCCAATGAGCCAGCTCTTCCCACCAGGTGGTCAAAGTATTGGCGCTTCAGCTTCAGCATCAGCCCTTCCTATGAATATTCAGGGTTGATTTCCTTTAGGATTGACTGCTATGATCTCTTTGCTGTTCAAGGGAGTCTCAAGAATCTTCAGCACCAAAATTCAAAAGCATCAGTTCTTTGGCTTTCAGAGAAGTGTTAGAGGAACTTTTATCTACAGATTCCCATCACTGCCCAGGAATTCCAGTCTTGCAGGAGGTTTCCTCTATTTGGTACTCAAAATGAGAGGAGGGTCTTCCCAAAACTTCAGATTGAAGATCCACTAAGAGGGAAATCTTTACCATTGTCCCAGAATACGTATGTTTAGCCTTCCAGTACCTCTGAAGCCAATGTATCATCTTCCCAATTAAATTTAAGGGGACAACATTTCCAAAGACCATTCTACATCTAAAACTAGTGACAGTGAATGAACCTGGGGGTTCTATTTCAGCTCATACCTTTGTCTGTTATCTATGGAAAGGATATTTTTAAATCTGAAAAGAAATTGAGAAATTCGAATTATGGGAAAAGAAGGTCATACTATCACTTTTACAAAATGCTCTGATTTTGCTCTCTTTTTTGAGTATTAAGATCATTGTAGTTGTTTTATGTGTTAAATTGTCCAGTGAAAGATGCAAAATGTGTACGTATGGTTATATTTACTACCCTATTTTGTATGTCAAGCCTTAAACTATTATTAAAGGTATCATTTCAGCAAACCAAGCAACCAGTAGTAAAAGAAAATGAGCGCTATTCAATCATTATCTGAATAGATAATGATATCCTTTGTCTGTTGCCTTCTATGATCTATTAGTTCTGTTTCCAAGAGCAACGACACGTCAAGAAATTCCATCCCTTGATGACACAATAACATTTCTGTTAAAAACATTTTATTAGGAAAACCAATCTTTTCTTCCTTATGAGCAGGAGTCGTTTATTTTTTAAACAAAAACCTCTTCATTCTCCAATCAATGAAGCTAGTTTTCTAATAACCTTGTTCCATTTTCAAATATTAACATCTCTGTTGACTGGGCTGTTTAAGACCCCTTCATGCTGTAGTTTATTAAAATAACTAAAAGAACAGTTTCTAATTAAATAAGTAGGACACAGGAACTGAAGCAGCTCTATATTCAATGAGCCTCTGTGTTCAGGTCATGTTGCTCATTTCAAAGGAACCACTTTAAAGTCTAAGGGAACGGTATCATCTGAGTACCTATCACCACTTTCACTAGTCAGTGGTGAATCATATCCATGTTGTGGAAGTAACAAAAGCTCATTAAAGTTGGCATTGCCTTTAACAAAGCTGTCAGTAGCAGCCACCTTGACTTTCACGGGCTGGAGAGACACCCCTTTATTCTACTTTCCATTCTTCCATTTCTGCAGCCACTCAGTGACCCATCTCATCATCAATCATTCACTGTTGCTATTTTCTCAGAATATGGAAGAGACACACACTCCTCCAGGTCCTCCCCTGTGGAGCACTTTAACAGAAGATCGTGTGTACAAAACCTTTTGGATTGTGTCTGCTTACAGCTTGGAATTAGTAGCCTGTGTTAGAAATGGGAGCTGTGACCTGTCTTTGATCTCACTCACTTTCTGCATGACCTTGGCCAAGCTATGTAACTTCTCCAGAGCTCATTTTCCTCTTTTCTAAAGTGACAGAGTAGGATTCTGTGAAATATTAAATTCTAGAATGTCTATGATCCTATCAGAGAGAAGTATACATTTTACTTCTGACCTCTTTACTGCCTCCCAACACTTAAGTGCAACCTGGTCTTCCAGCTGGACCCTGAGACATCAAGTAGTTTGGCCCTAAGATACACCTTACAAAACTTTTATTTGAAAAATTCTTAAAGAACAAAGATAGGAAAATTACATCTTCTACTTAAAAATTATATATAAAATTAAAGTTTCCATATCACCCCTACAGGCACTTTTAACACTCGTGTTGCCAAGGGTATCACCACGGATTGAGGAGTACATAGTTATTCAACTATATGTGGCAGCTCTACAGTTGTTTTTCCAAAATGATTTGATGGGTCAACCTTCTTCATTCTGAAAATCTTTATTGTACTTAAAATTTTTTAAATTACAAGCACAATAAACTGTAGTATTCCTGTTTAGTACTTAGTTGATTTGATGATGGGCTAATACTCAGTCAATTTTGTGAACAGCAGGGGTGATGATGAGAAGAGAAGAAGAAATGAGGAAACACTGTGTGGGGACTTACCTTGGTTCTTTTTCTAAAAGAAAATATGGAAGTAGCATCTCTGAGAGAGGTCTATATCTGAGAAGTGTGTGAAATGCTTGACATTTTTTTTTTAAGAAGTTCATCTTCATTTAACATTACTCATTGCATGTTCTGAACAAGAGTTTTTTGCAAGGGCAAGTTTACAGTGAAGCAGAGTGGTTGGTTTCTTCACAGGGGCATAGCATTTCATGGGCAGCATTGAGTTTTGTCTTTCTGGCTAGCTAGGTAATATAGATTGCCCAGCAGGAAAGCCTTGTTAGATGAGGATGATGACTCAATTGTGCTTCAGGAGCCCCATTATGAAAATTACTGGTCTAAGTGTAAGCCTTGGGAATTAATGGGTAAGTAATTCAGTGTAACCTGTAGTACCTAGGGGTAGAAACTCTGTGTTAACAGATTAAGTTAACCTGATTTTTCCTACTTTCAGGGACTAATGTGACCCAAAGGCTGTAAGAAAAGCTTATCAACTTCTCATGAAGTGAGCAAACTCAGCCCTTCTTTTTCGGGAACCCTTTGCTCTACTCCCACTGTATTTTGCTCCTGTTCCTTCCTCCTCAGTTGCTGTTGCACACTTCTAAACCACTTCTCCTCCTGGACAACCCTTATTCACCCTCATAGTTTGGGCTCACAAACTAGTTCCTTGTGAAGGAAGAATCCTACCTCCATCACCTCCTCCACTGCTAGTCAGAATTAGTAGCTTTTTCTTTTGGTTTCTGAACCTTGCTGTTGTCAAGTTAATCTCCTCCACAAGATCATTGTCTTCTTAAGGGTAGAGACAGTGTCTAGATATCTGTGTTATCAAACCAAACTTGGGTCCACTCCCCCAAATGCAGTAAAGCTAATCTACTGACACTGGTTTGTGGTGAAGGAAAGTGCCATGTTTATTGCAAGGTGATAAGGAGTTCAGGACAGTTAGTGCTCAAAAAGCCAAACTCCTTTATGGGTTTCAGCCAAGCATTTCTAAAGTCCAGACGAGGGAGGGGCATCCCAGCATATGTAATCAACTCATGCCCAGTTCTCTGGTTGATGGTGAAGTAACTGAGTGATGTTACAGGGGTTAAGCATTATCAATCCTTAGGCAACAGTAGGTCTGGGGCTACATGCTCACAATCATCAAGTAGTTAACTTCTTCCATTTGGTGGTGGTTTTAGCATCTGTGAAACAACTCAGGAAATGTGCATCTGATACTATTATTCAGGTACTTCAGAGAGAAGCCAGAGCAGAGGATATGGAGGAAGGGTCTGTCTTGGGAAGGCCCTGTAGGATCCTGCCCAGTTACATGTGCATTTTCCATCTGTAGACCAGACAGTGCCTGGCAGATGGGAAGAGTTAAAAATATTGGAGAATTTAATATAATCACAAGGATAATATGGAAACCTCATGGGAGATGGTTTACTTTAGAAACATGCACAGACAACCTCCATCCATCAGGTAACATTTGTTTTCCTAATCTTAGGTTCAAGTGACCTTGATCCTTCAATGATGTTGGACACTGGAGAGATCATTGATACAGGATCTGATTATGAAGATCAGGTAATTAAAACCTAAAAATATTTGTCTATTTAAATGTTTTTAATTTTGGTCTTTATAAATGTTTCATGAAAATTAGAATTACAAATCATTCTGTGAAATGATTACAGATAACTAATAATCTGTTCCATGATAAATCATACAGCTTTTATTCATTAACTTTGGCCCTCTAACTCTCCATAATCCACAGATTCAAAGTGGCAATTAATTAAGGGAAGATCTGTGGTCAAAAGTTACATGAGCTAGAAGTAAGACTACATGAGGTTCTCTTGCCCAAGAATTTGCCTGTGTCTCATTCTTCCCAATAATAAGCCCAGTATTTACTAACCACTGCCTAGAGACTCAGGGCACTGCTTTCTTTCTCTAACCTTTAAAAGGGACTGCTGACCAAGGACAACACAGCCAAGAAGTCACATATATTTTCTATTTGGATAAGAAATTTATCTGGATCCTTTTTTTCTCAGCAGAAGAACTCTTCTTCCTGCTCTGTTTTAATGATCCAAAATAGTTGGCAAATGATCCCACTCTCTAATTAGGCCTTATTTTTTAAAAAGCATCTTGTCTGAAATTTCATCCACCTCTCATCAATGCTCTTCTGCAGTGGCTGAAAGCCAAGTGGGCATATTCTCCTGAATTTTTCCCCCATTTTCAACTAATACATGTCACAAATTAACGAAATAGATCTGACCGGTGTACAAATGTAATGGTTGTTTCTCTGTTTTACATATGTATTCAGAAGCTATTTTCACAGGCATTTTCTTTCCTTACATCACAAAGCAAGGAGAAGATATTGACAAGTATTTAAAATATCTTTTAGCATTTATTAAGCACTTCGTACATACTAAACGTTGGGCTAAGTTCCTTAACTTGATTATCTCACTAATTCCTCACAACATCTCTAGGAAATAAGAATTATTATTTTTCTTTCATAGATAGGAGAATTAAGACTCCAAGAGTAATTTGCATGCGGTTACACAAATAGTTTCACAGTGGAGCTTGTGAACTCAGGGCAGTTTCCCTAAACCTGCACCCTGCAACCCACCATCCTCAGTCTCCAAAGACAGGCCATTCAGTGATGAATTTTTGGAGCCTTTTCAGTTGCTAACTCTTAAGACCTCAGCAGAGGCAAATGCCAGACAACCACGATAAAAGGTGAGCTCACCATCTAAAATTATAAAGCACCAAGAAATGAACCATAGCATGAAGTCCGCTGATTTAACAAATGAAGGATTCACACCCCCAAGGACTAGACAGAACAGAAAAATCTAAAAGAAATCTTAGTCAAGGAATATTTAAAATATCCAAAGAGATAAAGAGAAGATTAGAAGTCTTGAAATAAGTACAGGAAAGAATGGAAAGCAAGAGGCAAGAAGGAATAATGAGGAAGAAATAGAAATTCAAATTCTAGGCACCAAAAAATATTGTCATTGCAATAAAAATTCAGTGAACAAGTTGAAGAGTAGACTAGACACAGCTAAAAAGAGACAATGATAGAGCTGAGGAAATTTCCTTAGAATAAAAGAGAGAGCTAAACGAGAGTTCTTGTCAAAGAAAGAACTTGGGAGACACTGAGGATGGAATGATTGAGTCAACATGGTCTAAAAGGAGTTCCAGAAGGAGGACAGCATGGAGGGAGTAGAGCTTCATGTTAACAGATAATGGTTGAGAATTTTACAGAGATGAAAAAAGACAAGTCCCCAGATTGAAGGAGCACATTGTGTCCTGAACAGGGGAAAAAAAAACCCTCACCTATTCTTTTTTTCATTTAGCAAATATTAATAGAGCACCTACTATGTGCCGGGTACTATTTCAGCACTTGGAATATCTAATTGTATAAAACATACAAGGCGCATCCATCCAGGTGGGAAAGATAGTATACAATAAACATGTTAGTAAATTAGTAAATATCCTAGATTGATATGTGCTATGAGAAGAAAAAAAAAATAGAACAAGGTAGGAAGGTTAGGAATGCTGGAATGGGGACAGATTACGGTATTAACTAGGAGAGCCAATATTAACTAGGATGGCCTCATTAAAGAGGTGAGATTTGAGCAAAGACTTGGCATATAATGTAAAACACGGAGAACACAAAATACTAAAGACAGAAATAAAATACTAAAAGTGAAAAGGCATTACCTTATAGCAGTTTGGGGGGGAGGGGCAACAGAGTCCATAAATCGGGTGCCTGCCTTTTCTGAGAACCTCCAGTAAGTCAGATGCTGTGTTTTATGGTTTACATACATCATTGCTAATCTTTACAATGACTTAAGAAGGTAGCTCTGTTAAACTAAAGCTCAGACAGCTTAAATGACTTCCCAAGACCACACAGCTAACAAGCAGGAGAGTCAGGAATCAAACTATGATCAGTCTGGCACCAAAAGCTAGTTTACGCTTTCACATTCCAAATAAAGCCATTATCAAGGTCACTGACAATCTATTGCCGATTCCAGTTAGCGCTTTTTCATTATCTTTCTTGACCTTTGCTGCCTTTGATCCACTCCTGTGACAGTAGTGCAAAAGCAACCACAACTGTACTTAAACAGAAGTGTGGCTGTGTTCCAGTAAAGCTTTATTTATGGTCACTGAAATTTGAATTCCACATATTTTCTGGTGATTTATTTTGACTCTCCGAAAATGTAAAGCCCATTCTTAACAAAGATGCTGTTTACAGTCAGCAGAGTGGATTTGGCCTGTGGCCATAGGTTGCTGTGGAGAAGGAAATGGCAACCCACTCCAGTGTTCTTGCCTGGAGAATCCTGTGGACGGTGGAGCCTGGTGGGCTGCTGTCCATAGGGTCACACAGAGTCAGACATGACTAAAGCAACTTAGCATGCCTGCATGCGTTGGAGAAGGAAATGGCAACCCACTCCAGTGTTCTTGCCTGGAGAATCCTGTGGGCGGAGGAGCCTGGTGGGCTGCTGTCTATGGGTTCGCAGAGTCGGTCACGACTGAAGCGACTTAGAGCAGCAGCATAGATTGCTGACCGTGACTATAAATCATCTCCACTTCTTGACACTGTCCTATTAGCTTCTAACATTTCTATAGTATTTAATACTGTTCTAAATGCTTCACATTTATTACATTTTATCCCGAGACAGTTACATGAGATTGCTATCATCCCAATTTCACTGATAAGGAAACTGTAGCCCAGAGGAATTCAGAAGTTTACTTAAAGTCACATACCTGGCAAGATGTAAAGACAGAATTCCAACACAGTCTGACTGCAGAGCTGGGATCAGGAAAGACAGGTGAGGCTCTGCTATAATAACAAATAAAACTCAAGGGACTTCGCTGGCGATCCAGTGGTTGAGACACCATGCTTCCACCACAAGGGGCATGGGCTCAGCCTCTGCTCAGGGAACTAAGATTCAGCATGCCATAAATTTTTTTTTTTAATTTTTTAAAAAGGAAAGAATAGCAAACTAATGGAGCTTACATTCTTAGAACAAAAACAAGAACCATCAAAATTTGAGTGTTTTCCTTCCAGAGAGACCTCCAAAGGGACCATGGATAAGAAGGGGAAAAGCATGGGTGGGGGGTGGCGGAAACCTGCTCTTAGTTGCATATTTCTTCCTCCCACGATCATGAGACATCCCCTGTCACTGACTCTGCCTGTGTCTAAGGAGGCTGAAAAACGGAGCTTACTTAAGTGTTTAGTGAGTGCCAAGCCAGCCTGGGCCACAAAGCTCTTGCACTTACTGTTCTCTCTCTCACACTCCTCTCACTTCTTGGCCCACTCTTTCTTGGTTTCCTTGTGAACTCCGCTCTGTTGGTGCATTACTTCAATGTGAGCATCCCCGGTATCCTGGCAAAGGGAACCTTCGCTCCTCACTACACACATTATCCTTTGAGAAGCTCGACCACAGGCATGATTTCCGCTTCCTTCAGAGTCCCCTGGTGAGCTCCCAACGCCTATGTCTGCCTGCTAACCAGCACTGGTTGGATTTCCCACGTGCATCTCAAACTCAGAATGTCCAAAACTGAACTCACTGTCTTCCCCCACAAAATCTGTTCTTCCTTCTGTTTCCCCTATTTCTGTGAATGATACCACCATCCTCCCAGCTGCCCAAGCCAGAGACAAGGGCGTCTTCCTAATCTCCTTCCTTTTTCTCCCTGCCTACATCAGGGTGATCAGAAAGCTGGTCAGCTGGCCTGGTCTCCTATCAGGCATCACTCTTTCCCTCTCCAGTTCCACTGCCACTTCCCTGGTTCACACCCTCACCCTTCTTCCCCAGGACCACTGAAACAGTGTCCGAACCAGTCTCCCTTCCCCAGGCTCCTCACCCACGAAAATCATCTTGCTTAAACGCCAAGTCAGTCGTCATATCCCACTGCTTAAAACTCTTCATGGCTCTTCACTGATGTCAGAATTAAATCAGAACTCTTATCAATATACATGGGAACTTTCAAATTAGTCTGACCATCACCTCCTTCCCCAAACTCATCCCTTGCCAATCACCAAAACACACTCCATGTGCCAGCCGCACCAAGCCATGTGCAGTTCCCCTAAGTGGGGGTTGTGCTTTGGGAGGTCTCTTTCCTCTATGTGGACGCTTCTGCAGCCCCATCACCCCAGTGCTGGACAATCTCTACTCATGGTCCATCAGGACCACACTTCTTCTTGAGGAAGCCCTTCTCATTCCATGTCAGGTTCACCTTCTTGGGGGACCCACGAGACCCTGTGTTCTAATATCCTCTTGCATTGTGTTCTGCTCTCCTGTCACTCAACCAACACACAATATGCGCTCAAAAAAATGATTTCTAGTTTTTCTACTTCAAGTGCTGAAAGGGGAAAAAAAAAGTCTAAGCTTTAGTATCCCGTAAAATTATCCTTCAAAAGTGAAAGAGAAATAAAAACTATCTCAGACAAACAAAAACTGAGGCAATTTGTTACCAGTAGACCTGTCTTGCAAGAAATGCTAAAAGAAGTTCTTTAGAGAGAAGGAAAATTATATAGGTCAGAAATTAAGATCTACATAAAGAAAAGTATCAGAGAATGAAAAGGCGAAAGTAAAATAAAAACTTATTTTTCTTATTCTTAATTGATCTAACAGATAATGACATGTTAAAAACAATAATAGCAACAATGTATTTTATTATGTATATTTATGTATTAGTGAAATGAATGACGACAAAGAATGGAAGGGAGGAATTAGGAATATTTTGTTATTATAAGGTACTTGTACTGTCCACTTATTTCAAAGTGGATTTGGATTAGTTTAAATGTGTATTGCAAATTCTAGAGCAACCACCTTTTTTAAAAAAAGTTTAAAAAGAAACATAATTGATATGCTAAGGAAGGAGAGAAAATGGAATCATATAAAATGCTTAACTAAAACCACAAAGGCAGAAAATGTTTGGAGATTAAAAGTAGAAGCGAAGAACATGGGCAATAAATAGAAAATAGCAACAAATATGCTATATGATAATCCAGCTATATCAGCAGACACTTTAAATATCAGTGATCTAAATACTCCAATTTAAAGACAGAGATTTTCAAAATCAATCAGAAAAAAGACCCAACCACATGCTGTCTTCATCATTATTGTTCAGTCACTAAGTCATGTCTGACTCTACTGCATCCCCACAGACTAGCCTGCCAGGTTCCTCTGTCCATGGAATTTTCCAGGCAAGCATACTGGAGTGGGTTGCCATTTCCTTCTCCAGCGGATCTCCCCAACCAAAGGATCAAACCCGCATCTCCTACATTGCAGGCAGATTCTAAATTTACCACTGAGCCACAGGGAAGCCCATAAGCTGTCTGCAAGAAACTTATCTTGAATATAAAGATACATATAGATTAACAAAAAGGAATAGAGAAAGATGTGTCTTGTTAGCACTAAATAAAAGAAAGCAAAAATAGCTATATTAATTTCAGACAGGACAATTTCAAAATAAGAAAAGTTATCAGGGATAAAGAAGGGTGGTACATAGTGATAATGGGGTCAATACTCCAAGAAGACATAACCAGTTCATAATGTATATGCTCCTAACAACAGAGTGTTTCTAGACTCATCATTTGCCCAAGATTTTGGTCCCATTCCTTCCATCTGCCCTAGAACTTTGCTCCATTAACTGGTACTGCTTCATCTCTCCAAAAGCTCTCATCTTCAGAGTATCTTTTTTCTCTCCCTACCAACCCACCCACCATCCCCTCTTGGAAGAAAGAAGGCCATAAAAATTGCCAAATGTCATAGAAAGCCCACATAGGATACTGTCTTTCCTCTACCCTTTCCTTCAGCACTAAATTTGGTGAAAGAGAAGTCAGCTCCCCTGCTTCTATGCCCTAACCCCCATTCTGTCCTATAAACCAGCTTCTGCCTATTTGTTCCCCTTAGAGAGTTTTAGAAGTCATCTCATTACTGCCAAGTCAGGAGAACATTTCCTAGTTCGTACAATGTATGGGGCTCAAGACACTAGCTTGCATTTCTGCTTTCTCAAAGCACTTGGGTCCCTTGGTTTATGGCACCTCTGTGGCCTTCACCTCCTTCCCCCAGCATGGTTTTCTTACCCTGCCCTCCCTTTAAAATAGTATGTTCACCCAGCTCCTTTTTTCATTGTTTAATGCCAGCTTTCAAGGAAGGAAGAATATGTCTAACACTGTCACATACTCATTCTGTTTAACAGCCGTCCAGATGACTTAATGGCTGTGTCAGGAGTGGGAGGGTCCCTTTTCTCACACCACATAACTGCTTCAGTTAAGCCCATGACTTCACCTTTTAAAATTTACTTATTCATTCAACTCATATAGAGAATATTTGATGTGCCACACTCTTATATGAGTTACTGAAAGTATATACAGTGAGCAAAAGAAGATACAGTTCCTACTCTCATTACTCTTACAGGTAGAAATAGATAATAGAATAATCACATAGATAGAAAATTAAAACTATGTTAAGTGTTTGGGAGAAGAAGCACATAGTGCCATGTGTATGATCAAGTGGGATTTATCCCAGGAATGCAAGAATTTTTCAGTATCCACAAACCAGTGTGATACACCACATCAACAAATTGAAGAGTAAAAATCACATGATCATCTCAATAGATGCAGGAAAAGCTTTTGACAAAATTCAATAGCCATTTATGATAAAAACTCTTCAGAAAGTGGGCACAGAGGGAAACTACCTCAACATAATAAAGGCCAGATATGACAAACCTACAGTTAACATCATACTGAACTGTGAAAAGCTGAAAACATTTCCTCTTAGATCAGGAACAGGACAAGAATGTCCACTGTTAGTGTCAATTAATGTCTGACGTAGAAAGCAAGACCATGCAATGGAGAAAAGATAGTCTCTACAATAAATTGTACTGGAAAGCTGTATGTTAAAAAAAATTAAATTCGAACATTCTTTAACACCATACACAAAAACAAACTCAAAATAGATTAAAGACCTAAATGTAAGACCAGAGACTATAAAACTCTTAGAGAAAAACATAAGCAGAACACTCTTTGACATAAATCACAGCAATTTCTTTTTCAATTTGTCTCCTACTGACAAAGTTTCATATAGTCAAAGCTGTGGTTTTTCCAGTGGCCATGTATGGATGTGAGAGTTGGACCATAATGAACACGGAGCGCCAAAAAATTGATGCTTTTTAACTGTGGTATTGAAGAAGACTCTTGGGAGTCCCTTGGATTACAAGGAGATCAAACCAGTCCATCCAAAAGGAAATCAATCTGGAATATTCATTGGAGGAACTGATGCTGAGGCTGAAGCTCCAATACTTTGGCCACCTGATGTGAAGGGCCAACTCATTTGAAAAGACACTAATGCTGGGAATGATTGAAAGCAGGATGAGAAGGGGATGACAGAGGACAAGATGCTTGGATGACATCACCAATTCAATGGACATGAGTTTGAGCAAGCTCTGGGAGATGGTGAGGACAGGGAAGCCTGGCGTGCTGCCGTCCATGGGGTCAAAAAGAGTCAGACATGACTGAGGGACTGAACAACAAAGAGTAATGGAAATAAAAGCAAAAATAAACAGATGGAACCTAATTAAACTCAAAAACTTTTGCACAGCAAAGGAAACCATTAAAAAAGAATGAGAAGACAACCCACAGAATGGGAGAAAATATTTGCAAATGATGTAACCAACAAGGGGTTAATCTCTAAAATTTACAAATAGCTCATGTGGTTCAATATCAAAAACACAAACAACCCAGTCAAAAAATGGAAAAAAGACCTAAATAGACATTTTTCCAAAGGAGGCTGGCCAAGAGGCACATGAAATGATTCTCAACATCACCAGTTATTAAATGCAAGTCAAAACTATGAGATACCACCTCACACAAATCAGAATGGCCATCATCAAAAATTCTACAAACAATAAATGCTAGAGAGGGTGTGGAGAAAAGGGAACCCTTCTATACTGTTGGTGGGGTTGTAAATTGGTACAACCACTATGGAGAACAATATGGAGATTCCTTAAGAACTAAAAACAGAGCTACCTTATGATCCAGCCATCCCACTCCTAGACATTTATCTGAAGTAAAACACCATCCAGAAGAATACATGCACCCCAATGTTCATTGCAGCTCTATTTACAATATCCAAGACACAGAAGCAGCTTAAATGTTCACTGACAGATGAATGGATAAAGAAGTTGTGGTACATATATAATCAGCCATTTAAAAAAAATAAAGTAATGCCATTTTCAGAAGCATGAATGGACCTGGAGATTATCATACTAAATGAAGTAAGTCAGAGAAAGACAAATATCATATGATATCACTTATATGCTGAATCTAAAAAAAATGGTACATATGAAATTATTTACAAAACAGAAACAGACTCACACTTAGAGAATAAACTTAGGGGAAGGGTTGGGGAATGGGTGGATTGGGAGTTTAGGATTGACATGTACAAACTACATTTAAAATAGATAACCAAGGACTTCCCTGGTGACACAATGGACAGGGATCCACCTGCCAATGCAGCCAATATGGGATCAACCGCTGCTCTGGGAAAATTCCACGTGCCACAGAGCATGCACCACAACTACTTTTGCTGTGCTCCAGGGCCTGTGATGAAACCCACATGCTTACAGCCCATGCTATGCAACAAGAGAAGCCAGGACAATGAGAGGCCCACACATCACAGCAAAGAGTTGACCTCCTTACCGCAACTAGAGAAAGCCTGTATGCAACAGCGGAGACCCCGGGCAACTAAATAAATAAATAAATAATCTTAAATAAATAAATTAAATAGATAACCAGCAAGGACCCCACTGTATAACACAGGAAACTCTGCTCAATACTCTGTAACAACCTAAATGGGAAAAGAATTTGAAAAAAATAGATACATCTATATGTATAACTGAATCACTTTGCTGTACTCCTGAAACAAACACAACATTGTAATCAACTCTACTGCAATATAAAATAAACTTCAAATATTAAGTACACGGTGTAGCATGTAGTTGTGGTCAGTGAGGTGAGGAGAAGCTTTTCTAAGGCAAGCAATGCTTGAGTTAAGATCTGAAAGATGAGTTAAGCGGTCCCAAGTATGTGTGAGAAAGTGAAAGAACAGGAAAGTTTGAGGGGTACAGGGGACATTCAGAAAGAGGAATAGCCTGAATAAGCAGAAAGAAGCATGGCATCTGGAAGGCCAGTGCGACTAGCTTGTAGAGCAAAGGGGAGTGGGTGTGAGATGAGCCTGGAGAGTGGGCCTTTGTAGAGCAGATGCTGTGTTGTGCTAAGTCGCTTCAGTCGTGTCCAACTCTTTGCAACCCCGTGGACCGTAGCCCACCAGCCTCCTCTGTCTATGGAATTATCCAGGCAAGAATACTGGAGTGGGTTGCCATTTCCTCCTCCAGGGGATTGAACCAACCCAGTAATTGAACCTACATCTCGTATGTCTCCTGCATTGGCAGCGGATTCTTTACCACTAAAGCAAGTAGGTGTTTTGATTTTATCCTAAGCACAACAGGAAGCACTAAAGAATTGCTTTGTTTTGTTTGGGGTAGAGAAGGGTATGTTAACATTTTATTTGTGTTTTAAAAAAAAAAAAAAAAAAAAAGGTTGTTCTCACTGCAACGTGAAGAACACTTTGGAGGAAGGCAAGAATGGATCTAGGAAGTCCAAGAGGACGCTCAGTGATCCAAACAAGAGATCATGAATGGTACCTTACAGTGGAGTACTGGATGAGGTGGACAGAAAGTGATGAATCCGAGAGGTACTTGTAAGGTAAAATCAACAGGACTTCAGGCTGGGATGGAAATGAGATCCAAGGGGGAATGAGCTGTTGAAGATGATGCCTGCATTTTTAACTTGTACAGCTGGGTGGATCGTAGTGACTTTCACTGAGAAAAAACACTAAGAAAACACCAGTTCTTTAAGGAAAGAGCATGAGTGTAATTTTAGTTAGATGTGCTAAGTTTAAGTGCTCTGATGTACCCAAGTAGAGAATTCAAGTGAAGAATTAAAAACATAGGTCTGGTGCTTAGAGGAAAGATCTGGGCTGGGCATATAAATTTGTGAGCTTCTGAATATAGGTAGAGCTTGAAACTAAGTGGAGATGAGATACTTAGAGAAAAAGAACAGAACTGAGACGAGAAGAGGATCTAAAGCTGAGTGCTGAGTAAATTGAAAGGCTGGGTAGGGGAAGCAAAGGGAAAGTCATTCAGTTGTTTCGGATTCTCTGCAATCCCAAAGACTGTAGCCTGCCAGGCTCCTCTGTCCATGGGATTCTCCAGGTAGCGCAAGAAGAGGCAGCAAAAAAGATGTGAAAGAAGTTGTTGATGAGACAGGAACAAAATCAGCAGAATGTGGTATTCTAAAAGCCAAAGAGAACAGTATTTCAAAGAGCAAAGAGTGTTAAATGTTGATTCGAAGAGTAAGAAAAGGGAAGATGGAAAATAGCCATTGTGTATAGAAACCTGGAAGACATTGTTGGCCTTCCAAAGAGCTACTGGGGTAGGCTGTCTTGTTTGTTTGTAATAGAAGACACTTGAACATGTTTAAAAACTCGTAGGATGGATTCGCTCATTCAAGAGCTGGAGAATAGACAAGAGAGGGGGAGCTTCCCCTGAATGCAAGTGGAGCTAAAGCACAGGGTTTTAAAGCACAGATGGAGTGGGACTTGCCTGGTGGTCCAGTGGTTAAGACTGCATTCTCACTGCAGGTGGACCAGGTCAGTTCCTGGTGGGGGAACTAGATCCCACATGCTGCAACTGAGAGTTCGAGTGTTGCAATGAAGACCCAGTGCAACCATAAATAAATACATAAAAAATAAAATTTACAAAGGAAAAAAAAGCACAGGTGGAGAGACTGATGTTAGAAGAGGGACCACATGTGTGAACATCAATCAGACAGGAGTGTGGGTTTGAATGTTTAATGGTAGGACGTTGATGAGGCAAAACCATCTGTTACGAGTCCAAGATTTGAAGCAAGTAGAGGACTGAAATATTGTGTAATCCCACAAAGAATGAACTAAGGAAACATAACAGGATTGGACTCATATAGCATCTGAGAGCCCATTTGACATTAGTGCCTGGAACTTTGTTTTGACCAAGTGATCCTCTTAACTTTTTCCATTTATTTAGCAAATGCTAGTTGGGTGTCCCAGAGGTACCAGACACTCTTCTTGGTACTAAAGATACAGAGGAAACTGGAACTCCCACGAGGCCCAGGAATTGTTCATAGTTCACTTCATGCAATAATGGAGTTTTACCAAATTTATTGACACTAACAGATCAGAGCATTAGCAGTGTAAGAGATGGTGGACCAAAAATAGAAAGGGAAGTGGACAGATGACAGGGGGCAAAGCCCAGAAGAACTAGAAGTACATTTGTCTCCTTTAAAAATATAACTCTATGTCACAAATTCAAACCAGCTCTTTATTAAAAAGAATAGTTGATCCTAGCAATCCTGCAAGGATCATTTCAAATCCTGCTTCTTCTTCCTTCTCTAATAATTAGAGTAAACATTCATTTCTTGCCTATCCCACTGAACACCCAAAGCCCTTGAGGTTTATACCCTGTCTTAGCACTTGATTCATTATGCGCTGACTCACATTACTCCCTGCATGTCTCCTACATGCATCCATTATGAGAAAGAGCATGACTGTGGAGCCAGACAGACCTAGTTCAAATTCAAGAGCATACCTATGGGTTGCAGGTTACTTAATCACTTCAAGCCTGAGTTTCTTCATCTGTAAAAATGGGCATAATACCCCGAGGCTATTTGGATGAAAAGAGGTGATCTGTGTAAAAGCACCTGACTCAGTAGGCCATTTTCTCTTTTTTCTTTTTTCTTTCCTTCTTGAGAGGGGGTCCCTGTCTTATAGTTCTCTTGTGTCTACTGTACTGTGGCAGGGACTGTGTCAAGACCGAAATAGACTTATAAAATCACAACGCCACATTCCCTGGTAAGAACAAATAACAGACTTTAATGTGTGTGTGAATTTCAAAAAGAACGTCCATAGTTATATTCAACTTCTAGATTAAGAAATATTATACTAAGTCAAGACCTGTGTTAGGTTCTATGGGTAAAACTCTTTTAAAGCAGTGCCCTTCCTACAGATGAACCTCCTTCCAAAGCAGATATAGAGACACAGATGTAGAGAACAAACATGTGGACCCAAGGGGAAAAGGGAGAATGGGGTGAACTGGGAGGCTGGTACTGACATGAACACACTGCTGTGTGCTGCTCTGCTCAATCACTTCAGTTGTGTCCGACTCTTTGTGACCCCGTGGACTGTAGCCCTCCAGGCTCCTCTGTCCATGGGATTCTCCAGGCAAGAATACTGGAGTGGGTTGCCATGCCCTCCTCTAGGTGATCTTCCCCACCCAGAAATCAAACCCACATCTCTTATGCCTCCTGCATTTCAGGTGGGTTTTCTTTACCACTAGCTCTACCTGGGAAGCTTGAGAACCTACTGTGTAGCACAGGGAACTCCACCCTAAATGGGAAGGAAATCCAAAAAAAAGAGGGAATATAAGTGTACGTCCAGCTGATTCACTCTGCTGCACAGCAGAAATGAACACAACATTGTAAGGCAACTATACTCGAATAAAAAAATTTTTTTGATAAAATAGTGCCATTCCCAAAGCAATTTATTTCAGGAGCATAGCACTGATCATAAGTTGGTGATTTATCAAGTTGTAACTGCCACCCTGAGCCCTGTTCTCATGGGTAAGTCAGGTTTTTGTAGCAAGTCCTACAAGAACTGATTGAAGCTGGGAATCTGGAATGACCAGGTTTAACTCTCAGCTCTGCAGGAAGCACCTGTCCTTGACAATGAATACTGTTGGTGGCCTATTGGAAAGATGAAAGCAGGGGCTTTGGAGAGGAAAAATGAACAAGGTCATAAAGATGTATCTAGCTTTCCCGTGGAGAAGGAAATGGCAACACACTCCTGTATTCTTGTCTGGAGAATCCCGTGAACAGAGGGTTGCACAGAGTCGGACACCACTGAAGTGATTTAGCATGCATGCATTGGAGAAGGAAATGGCAACCCACTCCAGTATTCTTGCCTGGAGAATCCCAGGGATAGAGGAGCCTGGTGGGCTGCCGTCTATGGGGACGCACAGAGTCGGACACGACTTAAGCGACTTAGCAGCAGCAGCAACAGCAGCTTTCCCCAAATACTAAAATAAAAATATCTGCTTCAGGTTAAGGCAGCCAGCCCTTCCTGACTGTCTCCATGGACCACGGACAGTTTTCAGCTAATTAATTCTGTAAGAAGAAAGACAAGTTCCATTTTCAAACCTCTTTAATTGTATAAGGATGCGTTTTCACTACTCTGCACTGCAAAGTCAGGGATGTCCTTCATATTTTTGGTATAGATATTAAACACTAAACAGCAGTATTCTATCACTTAGGTTACCAATTCTGAAACAGGAGTTCAATATATTTCCACATTCTGAGACATAAAAATGAATGCCTCATCACAGGACTGCAGGAGAAATCTCTGCTAAAGGAAATAAGAACTGATAGAATCCCTTATTTCAAAGCAACAAGATATATTCCAGGGGTAAAAACATATGAAGGACTGATCAGTAGAGACTGCTTTTCTCTTTTCAAAAGCCCTATTATTCTTATTAGACAAGTTTTTATGATTAATTTCATGGGCTTCTGTGACATCTTATTAACCAAAATAACCTTGAATGCCCTGTCATTCTGAAGGCGAATGAAAATATTTGTGATAGCACAATAATGCCTCTGCATGATAAAGGAAAGGAAATAGAACTCATGTATGACTCGTCATCTGATGTGCCTTGGAGCCTTAAATGACAGGAAATTGTCATTAATGAGAAACCAAATAACATTCTGGGAGTATAAGGTGTTTACAGAAGTAAGGGTGGGAACAGTGCCCAAACCCTGAAAACCCAACCTAAGAGCAAACACAGGCCTACACAGACTTAAAAATCAGTGGCAGGAAGGGAGTGTGATGAGGTGATGAGGTTGCCCTTTGCTCCCTGGAGCTGGTTGCCAAGGAGCGAAGTTACCATTGTCCACCCACTGATGAATTATCTGTCTTTTTCTGTGGGGTTTTGGGGATGTTTTTGTGTTGAATCCATAGTTTTATTAGGAATGGTGATTGTGGCTAGGTAAGTAAAGGCCCCAAGCTTTTGAGTCCTGGATGGGTTTGAGTTCTGGTTCTACCACTGAGTGGCTTTGTGATACTGACACATCCACTTTCTTCTCTGAGCCTCAGTTGCCAAATCTATAGAATGAAGAAAATAATGTGAAGATTAAAGAACTGATTTATGTCAAGCCATTCTATCAGATATAAAAGCGCTGTACCTGTAGTTATGCAAACATGAAGTCTTAACATGATGATTATTTACTGTAAGTTTCTCATATCCTCTTTTGAATGTAGATAGAAAATACTATAGAACAACAGCTTTACTGTTCAGAAGTCTGGAGGGACCTTTCCCTTCAAAAATACATGAAATAATAGCACAGATAGGAATAAAGTAATAAAATAGTAAAAATAGACTTGGGATTCCAGTACCAGCCTGAAAGCTATCAGCAGACTTGCCTTACTTTTACCAACTCTATTCCTGTTTCTGTCGAAGCACTGGTCACACGTGTTATGACCACGTGTGTACATGTCTTTCTCCCCAGTAGATGATACCTAGGGAGCTGGACAATGTCTCAGTTCAGTTCAGTTCAGTTCAGTCGCTCAGTCGTGTCTGACTCTTTGCGACCCCATGAATCGCAGCACGCCAGGCCTCCCTGTCCATCACCAACTCCCAGAGTTTACTCAAACTCATGCCCATCGAGTCGGTGATGCCATCCAGCCATCTCATCCTCTGTCAACCCCTTCTCCTCCTGCCCCCAATCCCTCCCAACATCAGGATCTTTTCCAACGAGTCAACTCTTCGCATGAGGTGGCCAAAGTACTGGAGTTTCAGCTTCAGCATCAGTCCTTCCAATGAACACCCAGGACTGAGCTCCTTTAGGATGGACTGGTTGGATCTCCTTGCAGTCCAAGGGACTCTCAAGAGTTTCTCCAACACAGTTGAAACCACAAGAAACCACAGTTCAAAAGCATCAATTTTTCGGCACTCAACTTTCTTCATAATCCAACTGTCACATCCATACATGACCACTGGAAAAACCATAGTCTTGACCAGATGGACCTCTGTTGGCAAAGTAATGTCTCTGCTTTCTAATATGCTATCTAGGTTGGTCATAACTTTCCTTCCAGGGAGTAAGCATCTTTTAATTTCATGGCTGCAGTCACCATCTGCAGTGATTTTGTAGACAATGTCTACTTCACTGTAATTCTTCAATTCTTTGCATGATGCTTGACGAAGTGCATGCATGTGTGCATGCATGCTGTCACTTCAGTCATGCCCAACTCTTTTTGACCCTATGTGCTACCAGCTCCTCTGTCCATGGACTTCTCCAGGCAAGAATACTAGAGTGGGTTGCCATGCCCTCCTCCAGGGGATCTTCCCGACCTGCATTGGCAGGCAGGTTCTTTACCACTAGCGCCACCTGGGAAGCCCTGCTTGACAAAGTATAGGAGGGCAATTCAGAAATATTTTCTCCATGAACAGAATAAAGAAAAATCTCAAAGGGAAATATAATGAAGAAATCTGTCATTCTATAAACAGAGAATAGGGATTAAAACAAATTTACATGCAATGATGAAATTCTTTAAGTTTATAGGTTTTCAAAGGAAGATAGCCAGGATGCTGAGGTATTTAAAAACTATCAGATGAGAAGTGATAGGAGGATCTGGAAATATCTAAGTGGAGAAGCACATTTTCCTGAGAGCATGGCCTGTCCACTCCATGGTGGGTGGGGTTTGTGGTCTGGTTCACAGCTATTTCCAATGCCTTGCACAGCACTTGACTCATGCTCAATGAACAACTGTTCGGTGAAGAAATCCTGTTATCTATAAGGGACTGTATCATTTTAGAAGAGGGAATAGACTTCTGTATTACCTATGTAAGAGAGAATTGTGTCCTAGAGATGGAGATTACCAAGATGGAATTCAAACCTTTGTTGGAAAGAGTTTTCTAGCCATGGTTATCCACATGGATACCTCATTGATGATATTCAAACAAACTTTAGGTAGCCATTCTTCAGGGGTGCTAAAAAAAAAAAAAGTGATTTTTTTACTGGGTGGAAAAATGATATGCTTCCTAAGATTTTTCCAGTAGTCATGTATGGGTGTGAAAGTTGGACTATAAAGAAAGCTGAGTGCCAAAGAATTGATGCTTTTGAACTGTGGTGTTGAAGAAACTCTTGAGAGTCCCTTGGACTGCAAGGAGATCCTACCAGTCCATCCTAAAGGAGATCAGTCCTGGGTGTTCATTGGAAGGATTGATGTTGAAGCTGAAACTCCAATACTTTGGCCACCTGATATGAAGAGCTGACTCATTGGAAAAGACCCTGATGCTGGGTAAGATTGAAGGTGGGAGGAGAAGGGGACGAAAGAGGATGAGATGGTTGAATGGCCTCATCGACTCAATGAAGATGAGTTTGGGTGAACTCCGGAAGTTGGTGATGGACAGGGAGGCCTGGCATGCTGCAGTCCATGGGGTCACAAAGAGTCGGACATGACTGGGCGACTGAACTGAACTGAAGGCCCTTTCCATCTCTGAGTCTGTTTGTTTAAGAAAAGACCAAAGTGTGTGTGTATAACGTCAACTCCTACCATCATTATCCTAGAAATATTTAAATATCATCCCCAATAGCCTGTTTCAGTAGCTAAAATCTTATCACTATGGAATCTAAAGGAGGAGTGACATTGTATCACTAGAAAGTCTCAATTTTTCATCATTAGCTTATATCATTTAATCAGATGTACCTAACTACAGCTGAATAAAATTTCCATCGTCTTAGAACATTGTTAATTGTACAATCCTTCTCAGGCTTAATTTCAGATGAGTAAAATTGTATTATGACATGTCAAAAATCACAGCAGTTTTCTTTTTTAATCCTATTAGAAGAAGTAGAAATGGACTTTCCTAATGGCTCAGATGGTAAGGAACCCACCTGCAATGCAGGAGACCCAGGTTTGATCCCTGGGTTGGGAAGATCCCCTGGAGAAGGGAATGACAACCCACTCTGATATTCTTTCCTGGAGAATCCCATGGACAGAGGAACCTGGTAGGCTATAGTCCACGGGGTCACAAAGAGTCAGAGATGACTGAGTGACTAACACAACACAACAGAAACATATTAACTCATTGTTAGCCATTGACCTTGAAGCATGAATGAGTTACTCATCATTAAGCAGAGGTGGTGGTGTGCAGGAGTGTTCAGTGAAAACCACGGGGTGGTGGTCAAACTGTCCACTGTTGAATTCTAGTTCTGCCAGTTACAATTCATGTGAGCTTGAACTTCTTAATGCCAAAGTCTCCTCATTTGCAAAATGGAAGTTTTGTGTGAAGAATAAATGAGATAATATATACACAATACACTTAGAACAATAGTGATACCTAAAATACATCAAGCACAATGGTAACTACTATTCAGTTATCTTAGCAACCCTACCTGTAGCTCCAAGTTGAGACAGAGATAGTAAGCAAGTTTTCCCAAATGACACAGCAAGAGGAGGGCAGAATTCTAATACACTGCACCCTCGCCAATGTCAGGACCGTGCTCCTAACCTCCATTGCCTCTTCTCTGAGGAGCTTGGTTTCTATTCTTGCATTTATGAGAGTTTTTTAGAGCAAGAACCTGGAGGAGGAATAATAATAGCTAAAATTTCTCGAGTGTTTTCTATGTTTCAAGCACTGTTCAGAGCATGTTACATGCATTAAGTCTTGCCACAGTCTTATAAGACTTTTTTAAATTCCCATTTTACAGATATAGATCTAAGACCTGGAAAGGTAAAGTAACAAGTCAAAGGTTCAAGACTCCAGGCAGTCTGACATCACTGAGGCTAAGTTTTAACCACCACACTATGGTTCCATTGCAGGATAGCCCTTGAAGGGGACTTTGGAAAACCAGGAAACCGTGTTCAGTTCCAAGATCTAAAGGAAGGTGGGGTGTGGGGGTAATGAGGAACCAAAGAAAGTGGCAGTCCATTTACCTTTTGATGATTTTGCTAGAATTCCCCATGAAGTCAGAAGCAGGAATGGGCCTAGAGAGGAGCAGACAGACTGGAGTTTGGAGGGTTGCCATGGGAGGCTAGGGGTGGGGATTTTGTTTGCTTGCCTTGCCTTCTCTTTGATTTAGAAGCTTGATGACTCATGAAAAACACTCTTGATTCTAAAAAGTAAACGCAACAACAGTCCTTTTAGAACCACTTTGCTTTTTAATTAATCTTGCCTAGAGGAAACCAGCAGAGAACGCAACCTAAAAAGCTTGCAGTTTTTTACTGTATGTTCACAACCTTGAAGAAGATTCAGAGTTGACAGCTTTTTATTAAGTGTCTATTCTGTGCCAAGAGCTCTCATGATCTGGTTTAATCCTCACCACAACCCTGGGAGGAAAGTATCATTATCCCCAAGGTCACACAACTAATAATGTCTTCACTCCTAATTCTTCCCTTCCCAATAAGCTATGCTGCTACCCGGAATCTATAATAATAACCCCTAGAAAACCTCTTCTCACATATACACACACACACAAGCCAGCTTATATTTTATCCTAGTATTTGCAGTCACAGGAGTTAATGTCTTCACAGATTTAGAAAATGAGCAAGCCCTATAAACAGATATCGAAGACTGTGAAAAATGTTAAGTCTGTGACTACTTCTCTTTCAGTGCATAATATGCTTCCATTTCCTTGTTATTTTCTTAAATTTAGCACCTTTTTTCTTATTTAAAAAGGCAAAACTATAATACACATCAGGGAAAGTTTGGAAAATTACAATGAGTATAAAAAAGAAAATAAGCACTAATGTTTGTAAATATTTCATTGATTACTAGATAGATATTTAATAAAGTTACAATCATATTCTTTTCATTTAATAATATAGGCTTTCCCATGTCATTGAATCATTTTTGTAAAAAACATTTCAGTGACAATATAAAATATAATTCTATGTGGTTATTTAATCACTAAGTTGTGTCTGACTCTTTGCAACCCCATGGTCTGTAGTCCACCAGTCCTCTCTGTCCACGAGATTTCCCAGCCAAGAATACTAGAGTGGGTTGCTATTTCCTTCTCCAGGGGATCTTCCCAACCCACGAATCATTCCACGTCTCCTGCATTGCAGATGGGTTCTTTACCACTGAGCCACCAGGGAAGCTCCATAATTCTGTAAGTGTACTATATTTATTTTCATCATTTCCCCCGTTGCAAGTCACCTATTTTTCATCTTTATAAACATGCTGCCCTGACATCTCACATAGACTTTGCTCAAACACTAGGATTATTGGGCCAAAGAGTATTAAGGGTAGTATTGTAATATTTCCACTTCTTTTTATTTAGATATACTTCAGTGATAAAGCAAGGATTATTGATGAGACAAAAGGACTCTAAAGAGGAAGACATTTAGATAAGGCTGTTTATCTAGATTGTTTGAAATAAGAACTGTAAAACTCGGTCTAGTTTAGTCCCACGTGACTCAGGATGCAGAGCGTACATTAAATGATAAAATATCTGCAGTCCATTGATCAATAAACCTGTCCTCCAAGATGCCAGTCACCCTTGAGGGCAGGCTAGGTGGAGCCTCTGGGACATGCAGCAGAATCCTCCCAGGATTTTCCTTGCAAACAAGTCCACAGTCAACCCTTAATTTCACAAGCAGTAACTGAGTTTCTTTAAGCCTGGCTGTGTGCCGGTGCTTCCATGGCCTTCTTCCTTTCTCTAGAAACAGTACTAATCAAAATAGCCAAGAGTTTTTGTCATTTCTAAGCACACAGGCTTTCTTAATATGTAAAGCTAGTTCTCAGAACATCTCCATTAATCTTATGTTTCATTCGATCTCCTTGTTATCTGTGGAGAAAAACATGTTTTTAAAAGAATGAAATTTGTAGAAGCAGAACTAGGAAACAAAAGTAAATCAGTTTTTAGAAGATCTGTAAGACAGACTAAAAGCTGTAAAGCACATGACAAATACTGCTCACCCAGTTTCCAGCTAAAGAAATAAAATATGACAAACAGCTGAAGCCCTCTGTGCCTCCCCCAGGTCACACTCCCCTCGTTCTTTCCAGAAGTGTCTGCTATTCTGGGGAGTTCATCTTTCAGTCTCCTATCTTTTCGCCTTTTCACACTGTTCACGGGGTTCTCAAGGCAAGAATACTGAAGTAGTTTGCCATTCCTTTCTCCAGTGGACCACGTTTTGTCAGAACTCTCCACCATGACCCGTCCATTTGGGTGGCCCTACACAGCATGGCTCATAGTTTCATTGAGTTAGACAAGGCTTGTGGTCCATGTGATCAGTTTCATTAGTTTTCTGTGATTGTGATTTTCATTCTGTCTGCCCTCTAATGAATAAGGATAAGAGGCTTATGGAAGCTTGCTGATGGTTGGATGGCATCACCAACTCGATGACATGAGTTTGAGCCAGCTCCAGTAGTTGGTGATGGACAGGGAAGTCTGGCTTGCTGTAGTCCATGGGGTTGCAAAGAGTCAGACATGACTGAGTGACTGAACTGAACTGAACTACTATTCTGAGTTCAGTCTTTATCAATCCCACATCTGTCTTTATATTTCTATGCTATGTGCAGCTATGTCTCTAGAATATAGGTTCCAGGAAACCAGGCACTTAACTTTATTCGTTGCCATATCATCAGCACTTAAATCTATGCCTGGTACAGAGTAGCTAGTCAACAAGTATTTACCGTATGTAAAATAGAGGGCTTTGCAGGTGACTCAGTGGGTAAAGAGTCTGCCTGCAACACAGAAGATGCAGGAGACGTGGGTTCGATCTCTCAGAAGGGAAGATCCCCTGAAGGAGGGCAGGGCAACCCACTCCAGCATTCTTGCCCGGAGATTCCCATGGACAGAGGAGCCTGGTAGTCTACAGTCCATGGGGTCGCAAAGAGTTGGACACAACTGAAACGACTGAGCGTGTGTAAAACAGAGTATATGTTCCCAAGCAATGTAGGGGTTTTTTCCCCTCGTGTTTCCAGCCCTTATAAATTGTTCCTTAATGTACATATATGTTTCAGTTGATGCTGATAATATAACTGTGCTTCATTCATTTTTACTGCCAGTTAACGTTCCAGTGCAAGACTGTATCACAATTTAGTTATCCATTCTTCTAACAGTAGCCATTTAGGTAGTTTCCAATTCTTTTTTTTTTTTTTTCTGATTATACTGGGCCTTCATTTCGGTGCAAGGGCTTCTCTTGTTGCCATGCATGGGTTTAGTTACCCCACAGCATGTGGGATCTTAGTTCCCCGACAAGGGCTGGAACCTAAGTCCCCTACAATGGAAGGTGAATTCACTACCACTGGACCAATAGGGAAGTCCTGTAGATTGTTTCTTATTTTTAATTCTGTAAGTTTGGTGCAGTGAACATCCTGGCACATTCTTATTCGATTGTGTAATAGTTTCTCTATAATGAATAGCAGGGGAGAAAGTGGAAGGAGCCTGGCCCTTGTCTTTCCTAAGCCTCTTTCTCTTCCAAATCTCTGTGGGGGTGAATGGAAGTTGGGAGATCAACACAGCCCTCTGGGCATTACGAGTAATACAGAGCCGGTTGACCCACCAGTCTTTCAATGGGTTTGTGCATCTTCAACTTTACTACACGCTTCTAAATTGCACTCACTCAACTGATTCTTTTAAATATTTAAATGTAATAATTATATACCAAAAGTAATTAGATTTAGGCAATTCTATCACTTTATGCCATTCTATCAGTAAGAAACTGTGTAAGCACAATTTTGTTATACAAATCAACTCTAAAGTGCAAATGTTTTTAGAAACAATGGTACAGGTAAGGACTGTAGACTGCCTCCATGTAACATTTCTGCATTTTTTCTAAATCAAGCTCTGTCCTTGTAGGTTATGGAAATTTCATTGTCAGTCATGTTTTGAGGAGCCCCTTCTTCCTCTCCTTCAGGGCCTTCCTAGAGTCTGAGAAGACTTATCTGGTCCGAAAAGTAAGAGGCTTCCGGTTTTCACCTCTTCATGATCTTTATGAGATGGTTTATTGCTCACACCTGAGTGACCCACTCAAAAGTGGACCGCTCCACTCACAGCAGGCACACTCCTGGGACCAGCCGCACCAACATGGGTGGTTGAGATCCCAGCCATTCACCTGCTAAACCCGCTTTTGGTCTTGGGGTTTCCTGGAACTGTTGGCGTGGGATTGAGTCAGGTTTCCTCCATTCACAAACTGCAACCCTCTTTTATGCTGAAATAGTCTCTCTCTCTCTCTCTCTCTCTCATGGCTGGGAAAGGCAGTGTTGGCCCATTTCTCTCTCCTCCAATACAATAGAATTCCTATTCTAATGACACCCTTTCTCGGACAGTATTACTCCTAGAGCCTAGCATTCTCTTATTTATTTACATTTGTTTTCATAGTGAACCAACAACATAAGACATGGTTAGTTTTTCATCACGTATCTGACTAGCTTTATTTCTGGAAACTTTAATCATTTTTATTTTCGTCAGATTTTATTTACTCTGAAAATGTTTATTTTCAAATGACATATATTTAAATTCTGTAAATCAGACCACAGCTATCTGGTTGACTTTGTTTTCCAAAGAGATTTTGAGTAGATTTGCCAAAGCAGAAAATTAATATTTATCACCAAGAGAAAAGAAAATCATTGTCCAGCAAAGTCAAGTTGAATAGATAACACTTCTTGCTACTTGCAGTTCTTCAGGAAAGCAAAGGCTGGGCAAAGCCTTGCTTTAAAAGCTCTCCAGGTGATTCTAATGTGCAGCTGGGACAAGACCCACTGCCACCAGCTAGGAAGGCTGAGGGTGAAAGGGATGATGTGCACAAAAGTAGTAGAGCAGATCAAAAGCCCCAGGAGTGGTGGTTTCCAAAGTGTAAGAAAATATGATCTTTTCAAATTCGTTTAAATGTGAAAAATGTGTGCCAATTCCTGACAGTGACCCTAAGTCAGAGTAAGTGTAAATGAACTGCCAGGGATTTTGCAAGTTCCATACAGTTTTTGCTGGGAGTAGCAAGCAGCATCTGGTCAAGAAGCTCCTACAACAGCAAATAATTTCTCAAGATTTAACAGTTTTTAAATAACAACAAAGATTAAATGCTAGTCTCTGAACCTGTAGGAAACCTAGACTAAATCCCGACCCAACGGCCACTTCCCCTCTGGGCAGGGAGAGTTCTCGTTGGCATCAGCCCCACTAAAGACTTCTCAGGAGGCTAGCAGACAGTGTCTGGTGTTACACCAGCCAGAGCAGAGCCACCTGGACATGGAAACCTTCCTGCATCTTTAACCTTGAGCTGGGGCTTAGAGGATGAGTAAGATTTGACCAGGCAGAGAGCGTGTGTGGGGAAGAGAGAACATGTGTAAAAGCACAGACTTGAAAGAATGAGCAGGGCCCACATTTCCAAGTAAGATTACCAAGCCTCCCAACTTGCTGAGGGCTGTCCTGATTTTAAAGCTGAAAGTTCCACATGCTGGGAACCCCTTGGTCTTGGCAGACAGGGATGGTTGGTCACTCTAGTCTCAAAGAACCATGAGAAGTGGTACCCAGGGCACCACTGACATCTAAATCCTGCTCTTCTCACCAGCCCAGTGCAGCCTGTTCTGAAGGCCAATACAGTTCCTCCATGTGGGCATGTTTGACCCTGTTTCCAGTGTCTGCAGGCTGAGATCTTCCTCTCTAAAGTTTTCTTTTCTAGCACACATCCTATAATAGCTTCCCTAAAAAGAACCAATGGAAGGTCAAAACTCTGTCTACCATTACTAAATGGTTCTACTCCTTCCTCATAATTTTTTGATAGGTTAAAGAAAGAAAGAAAGTGAAGTTGCTCAGTCATGTCCAACTCTTTGCAACCCCATGGACTGTAGCCCACCAGCCTTCTTCATCTATGGGATTTTCCAGGCAAGAGTACTGGAGTGGGTTGCCATTTCCTTCTCCAGGGGATCTTCCTGACCCAGGGATCTAACCCGGGTCTCCCGCGTTGTTGGCAGACGCCTTACTATCTGAGTCACCAGGGAAGTCGTAGGTTACTGGGTATTTAATCCAACGGCAACAGTCAGCTTTTGCCAACATGTTGAAGGCACCAAACCATTTTCTTCTGCCTCGCTGGGTTGCAGTCTGGGGTTATTCTGATTTCCCATTCTCTGTCATTGTGACCTGGGGCATCCCACCCTCTCCTAATCTGTGGAAGTTTTTAAAGATCTGAAGTTTCACAGTGATGTACGTTGGTGTGGATCTTCTTTCATTCATTTCAAGGTGGAGAATCAGGTCCTTCTACCTTGGAACATTTTATAGTCTTTTTTTTTTTTTTGGCTCATTTTCTACCCTCTGCTGTCTATGTTCTTGCTTTTTAGTTCATCCTCCTTTTTTGGCTGCACTATGCAGCATGTGGGATCTTAGCTCCCCAACCAGAGATTGAACCCACACTCTCTGCGTTGGAAGTCTTAACCACTGAACCACCAGGGAAGGCCTTTGTTCTTGCTCTTTAGATTTGGATGTTAAGCTTCCTGAACTGATCCCCTCATTCTCTTCTCCCATTTTTCACCTCTTAACTTTTCTGTTACGTTTTGCTTTCTGGGAAATTCCTTGACCTCACCTTCCAATTGTTCTTCTGAATTTATTTCAGTGATCATATTTTTAATTTTCAAGAGCCTTTTCGTCTTCTTTAACTGTTCCTTTCACACACCATAATTTTTAATTTGGGGGCTTTAATATCATCTTATATTTTTTTGAGAAGAATAATGTTTAGATTGCTTTCTAACTTTTCCTCATTTCTTGCATTATTTTTATTTCCTTTGGATATATTCTGTTTATTTTGATCCCTTTCTTTCATATTCAAAGTTTACTCCTAAATTTGGGGACCCGTGGTTGTCCATTTATTATAAAGGTGAGTCAGGCTAACAGCTCCGGTGCATGGGGGCTCATTCACTGGCAGGTTTTAGTCCAGCATGGCCAGGCAGTGTGTTCACTTCCTGCTACTGCTGTAACAAACTACCACAGACTCAGTGACTTAAAACTGCACAAATGTATCATCTTATAGTTCTGGGGTCAGAAGTTCTTAAAGACAGGATATCTGCAGAGTTCCCTTCCTGTGCAGGCTCTAGAGAAGAAAAACATTGCCTTTTCCAATTTTCAGGGACTGCCTGCATTCCTTAGCTTGTGGCCTTTCCTCTGCCTTCAAGATCAAATGTATGCATCCCTTTCCCTCCCTGCTTCCCTGACAACGGCTTCTTTCTTACGTCTCCTATTCTGACTCTAACCATTCTACCTTTCTCTTTAAGAATTCACATGCTTATATCCACCCCTACAACTTCTGAGTCAATAAGTCTGAGATACAGTCCGAGAATACGCATTTCCTACAAGTTCCCAGATGATGCCAATGCTTCTGGTCCAGGAACCACACACTTTGAGAACTACGTACAGATTTAATGTACGAGCATTGTCTTGTTCACCTCTGTATCCCCAGCAGCTAGCATAGTACTGAGCACATAGTGGGGCCTCCATATATGATACCTATCATTATTATTCTTACTAAGATAAAGAGTTGGGGAAGGAAGCAGAAAGAAGAGATACTATTTAAATTTGTCTTAAGTTTATTGAACTAGGAAATAGTTGGCTAAATATCTACAACTTTTGAATCATTAAAATTTTAATTACATTTTAAAGTTAAATTTTTTAAAAGTTTATCCTATTTTTAGCCTCTAATTAAAATAAATTAATTTTTAATTAAGATTTTAAAATTTAAACCTTAGTTTAATTTTTAATTAACATAAAATTTACAAACAATAAAATTTATTCTTTAAAAAGTGAAAAAAAATGTATCCTATTTTAAAGAAATAAAGCTTACAATCTTTCGTCTGACACAATGCAAATATTAAGTGGAAACACTGACATTCAAAGAAATCTATAAAGGCTCTAAATCTTAGTCTTACAATAAGCAGAATGATCATTTCAGGCTTCGGGTACGTCTAGAATCTCAAAGCTATGATGCAGTTCTACATCTTACCCAAGAATATACATATAAATTTCTTTAATAAAAAAGTCATCAAGACAGAAAAACAGAACATTTTCAAATGCAGGCTTTGTGTCCAATGGGTGCTGATAAGGTGACTCAGAGGTTACAGAATGGGTCATCATATGCACAAAACAAGCCAAGGGGTAAATGAGAGGTTATATCACTCCTAGCTTCATTTCCTAGCAAAAGATAAATCAAATGAAAAGCTTTTAAAGTGATAGTAAATGTCACAGGAAATACACAAAGCAAGACAAAGAATGGATATTAGTATGTAGACCTGCTGCTCCATCATTTAAACAGAGATTTGTTACCAAATCAATATTAGAATGTACATTTGTTTGCTCCCATACATTAGCATCAATAAAAATTAAAAAAAAACATAATACTTATTGTCTTCTGGAAGTTGAGTTGCCAATCCTGTCAATCAAATTTCAAGTTGGTTTAAAATGATTCATGGGTCAATCAAAGTGTTCTAGGAACATCCTTTGAAGAACTGAAAGTTTTCTTTGTAGGACAAACAGTGAGTAGTCTTTGAAAAGACTTTCTGACTTTCTGTTTTCTAAGACTATTCCCTGTTTTTCCAAGGTTCATAAGTTCTTACCTATTAAAAACTTGTAGACAGGAGAGCAGATGGTCTATACATTTTTATAAAAATAGGGTCACAGTATTTCTACTCTTAGATTGCCTATTTATTCACATGATATCACGTTGTGAACCTCTTTCAATATTAATCAATATACTTCCTCACCATTTTTGAGTAGTTTCATAAAAGTAGAAAAAAAATGATAATTTGGGAACTTTGTAGGTCTCTATGCCTTAAAATAATAAAACTGGCTTTGCTGGAAATATTCTTGAGATTAGCTAAGAATATTATTGCTAATAACTTGAACCCTGCTTTAATGAAGAAAAATAATTTATATCAGTTCTGTATAAACTAGAACCTCTGCATTCCTTCAGGTTATCTGAAAATTTATTCTTTTGACTAATTTAACTGTGTTCCTGCTGCCTTATTTGCAACTTTGCATCAAATCCTTTTTTTTAATGGCATACAAAGAAGTCTAACCCTAATGGATAATCCAATGGGATTATCATAAGTACAGATTAATTGGGTGTGAATCAATGAACCATTTAAAAATCATTGGAAAATGTTGGCGGGAGGTCCTTCTTCTTGCCTTCTAATGTTTGAAGGGAGCCCAATAACTAGCACCCCTTCTCCCTTCTGAACTTCTGAACAATTGAGAAGTTCCCCAAAACACTCCCCTTCTCTAGAGAAGAGTGAGTGGCCAGAGATCAGCAGAGTTAGTCTGGCAATAAGTTAGACTCACGCTAATTTTGTGCTTTACAAGTTTTATAGAGCATCCATCTGAGTCAAGAAAATGCTGATATGGCAATTCAACAACCGTATCCTGAACATCCTCTAAATGTCAGGCACAATGCCAAATTCTGGGGTTATCAAACTTAAGATTCTTTTAGTCCTTACCTTCAAAGTCCTTACTTTCTTGGGAAAGGCAAGCATGTTACAAAAATGTGTGTACCTTAGTTAATATTCATTTAGTTGCTGGTTACAAAAACCTGTGTAAACTAGCTTCAGCAAAGGTTTAACTTACTATAAAGCTTTGGGAATCTCACACATCCAAAGAAGAATGTACCTGAGCGTTAGGAACAATGCTGAACTAGGTACTGAAGGACCATTAAGAATTTTCTTCCAGTGTATGTCTTCACCCCTCTGTGCATTATCTTCTTTTCTCTCTTTGCAGACCTGTTTCTTTTACTAGTCATATTTACATCGTGGTCTACCAACTGGTCTGGCCAACACAGAAGCCTATCTCTTTCTGTCTGTATTCGGAGAGAAGGATGTCTAATTGTGGTTTAGGTGCACTCCTGATCCAATCACCTGTGGCCAGGGCCCCATTTTTATGGGCAGAATGGGTGCTGGGCAGAGACTCCTATAGATGTCCATTATACTAAGAAATTAAAGATGTGCTCTGAGTTAATGAAGAGGGAACCACTTTGTCTTTTTTGTTCAATGCATTGTGAAAGATGAGAAGATAAAATATACAACTAACTGTAATATAGAACAGAGTATGGTGTAGTGTACAATATCACAGAATTATAACATTCTCTACAAGCACATCAGAGAAAGAGATTAATCCAAATGAGAGGAAGGAGAATGATTCTTGAGTTTGGTCTTAAAATGGGTCTTCTAACAAGAGGAGTTGTAGGAAGCTAGGCAGGTCATTCTAGGTAAAGATAAAAGGCTGAATATTGAGGTTGGAAATGGCCATGCCCACCAGGAATAGCCAGGGGCATGTGGAGCAGACAGTGACACAGACGAGCCTGAAGGGGTGTTGTTGACTGGCTGGCAGGTCTGAATTCTGATGAAATTTCTAAACCCTCTCTCCCCAGACATATTTTTCTTATTCATGAAAGCAAAGTGCTGCCACTTCAGGGTCCTATGGAGAAAGAATACTGATATCAGGCCAGGACAAAAAAGCAACAGCTCAAGATTACCTTTTTTAAAAGCTCACTGCCACTTTCAGTAGATGAAAAATGTGTATCTGCAATTCATTGAAGGCAATGAGTAGTCTGTTCTTGAGTTACTGTGGCAACTGCTCAATTAAGTGGGAAAAAAAGAAGAAACAAATGTACTCTAGCTGTTCTTGAGCTTAACATTCTTTTTCTAAAAAGAAAGAAAGAAGGTAGGTAATGTGTGTGGTGGGTTATTTTCTCCAAGGCTTTCCTAAGACTCTGCACTTCTTCACTTTGCATTTCAAGCTTGTGTCCTGTCTTCCCCTACCTGCCAAACTGGATGCTAGGCCTGCTGTCATGGTTGGGAACATGAGCCCAGATTTCATCTCAGTTTTCTGGGGTAATGTTTGCTTACATCCAGCTTTACCGAAGGCCACTTGGGTAGATTTCAGTTTTTAAGGTGGTGGAGTGGAGCCAGTAAGGGAAGAATAGGTAAGAGTAGTGGGTGGGGTGGGTTCTAGCTCTGGATTCGACCCCAGACTTATAACCTCCAACAAGAGATGTGACTTTACTGAAGGCACAAAAATAACTCCTGCCTTGACATATTATCCTAAGAAACAAAAGATATAATAACACCTTACTGCTGCTGCTGAGTCACTTTAGTTGTATCTGAGTCTGTGCAACCCTATGGACTGTAGCCCACCAGGCTCCTCTGTCCATGGGATTCTCCAGGCACGAGTATTGGAGTGGATTGCCATGCTCTTCTTAATAACCCCTTAGCTGTGTACAATAATTTGCTATTTACTTTCAATCATCTCATTGCCTCTTAGCCACCACCCTCTGGCGTGGGCTATTCTCATCACTTTAGACAGAAGGACACCTCCAAACCATGAATCACGGAATGATCTCAGTACAACAGAGCACCCATCATGTCACTTCCTAGCTTACAGCCCTCAGGGCCTCTCTGAGATAAGACCTGTGTCCTCACCGTGGCCGCAAGGCCTCACTGTGGCCCCAGGGCCCTGCAGGATGGCTCCGTGCACAGGCTCCCACCCTCCTGACTCTGTGTCCAGCCTGGCTGGCCTCCTTCAGCTCCCCTTGGGTGGGGGTTGCTCCTCCTTCGCAATAGCTGAGGGCTCCTCTTGAGACACCCCTCGCTTTCCCACTTGCCCAACTTAGCACCCACTCCCTAACCCCAGTGCACAACGGAGCACCTGTAATTTTCCTAGAACTCTGTCTTATATAGATCCGTATTTAATGATTTAATATTTGTTTATACTGTGAAAAGACCACCACAATAAGTCTAATTAGCATCCATTACCACACATAGTTACAAATACTTTTTCTTCTGATGAGAACTTTTAAGATCTACTCTCTTAGTAACTTTCAAATATCCAATAAAATATTATTAACTATAGTCACCACGGTCTACATCCCTGCTGCTGCTGCTGCTAAGTCGCTTCAGTCATGTCCGACTCTGTGCGACCCCAAGGACGGCAGCCCACCAGGCTCCCCCGTCCCTGGGACTCTCCAGGCAAGAACACTGGAGTGGGTTGCCATTTCCTTCTCTAACGCAGGAAAGTGAAAAGTGAAAGTGAAGTCGCTCAGTCGTGTCCAACTCTTTGCGACCCCACAGACTATAGGCTACCAGGCTCCTCCATCCATGGAATTTTCCAGGCATCCCTAGGACCTACTATAAATGGGAGTTTGTACCTTTTACCTGGAATTTATACCTTCGCCCATTTCATATGGTAATTAGTTACCCAGTTATATTTCTAAAATAAATACCAATGTGTCAAATCCATGATTTAATCTCCTCCATATTTATTCTTCTTCAGGATTTTTAATTTTTTTTGTTTTAGTTCATATGCAGTAAAGACATGAAGAGACAATGATGAAGAATGATTCCAACCTTTACAACATTCTCATTATCCTCTGACGTTTCATGGCTTTCCAGTTCAGTGAAAGGAGACCATCTGAGCTCATAACTTGTGTTCAATCTGACCAGTCTGGCCCCTCTCCCAAAGCATAGAAGTTTTGCAATCAATAAGCACACTGCATTGAAACGTTGCCCTTTCTCTTCAGACCTCATCCGTTTCTTGAAACAGTATCCGATTCTCTAAACAGTCTCATTGTGTAAGTAGGAAAGAAATGGTGGTTCCTAGGATGGGAGGCAGAAAACAGCAGCAGAAGAGAGGCTTACATGCTGTTCAGTCCAGTTCAGTTCAGTTCAGTTGCTCAGTCGTGGCTGACTCTTGCAACCACATGAATCGCCGCACGTCAGGCCTCCCTGTCCATCACAAACTCCCGGAGTTTGCTCAAACTCATGCCCATTGATTTGGTGATGCCATCCAGCCATCTCATCCTCTGTCGTCCCCTTCTCCTCCTGCCCCCAATCCCTCCCAGCATCAGGGTCTTTTCCAGTGAGTCAACTCTTCGCATAATGTGGACAAAGTATTGGAGTTTTAGCTTCAGCATCAGTCCTTCCAATGAACACCCAGGACTGATCTCCTTTAAGATGGACTGGTTAGATCTCCTTGCAGTCCAAGGAACTCTCAAGAGTCTTCTCCAACACCACAGTTCAAAAGCATCAATTTTTCAGCACTCAGCTTTCTTCACAGTTCAACTCTCACATCCATACGTGACCACTGGTAAAACCATAGCCTTGACCAGACAGACCTTTGTTGGCAAAGTAATGTCTCTGCATTTTAGTATGCTGTCTAGGTTGGTCATAACTTTCCTGCCAAGTAGTAAGTGTCTTTTAATTTCATGGCTGCAGTCACCATCTGCAGTGATTTGGGAGCCCAGAAAAATAAAGTCAGCCACTGTTTCTACTGTTTCCCCATCTATTTTCCATGAAGTGATGGGACTGGATGCCATGATCTTAGTTTTCTGAATGCTGAGCTTTAAACCAACTTTTTCACCTTTCACTTTCATCAAGAGGCTTTTTATTTCCTCTTCACTCTCTGCCGTAAGGGTGGTGTCATCTACATATCTGAGGTTATTGATATTTCTCCCAACAATCTTGATTCCAGTTTGTGCTTCATCCAGCCCAGTGTTTCTCATGATGTGCTCTGCATATAAGTTAAATAACCATGGTGACAGCCTTGATGTACTCCTTTTCTTATTTGGAACCAGTTGTTGTTGTTCCATGTCCAGTTCTAGCAGTTGCTTCCTAACCTGCATACACATTTCTCAAGAGGCAAGTCAGGTGGTCTGGTATTCCCATCTCTTTCAGAATTTTCCAGTTTATTGTGATCCACACAGTCGAAGGCTTTGGTGTAGTCAATAAAGCAGAAATAGATGTTTTTCTGGAACTCTCTTGCTTTTTCGATGATCCAGCAGATATTGGCAATTTGATCTCTGGTTTCTCGGCCTTTTCTAAAACCAGCTTGAACATCTGGAAGTTCTCGGTTCATGTATTGCTGAAGCCTGGCTTGGAGAATTTTGAGCATTACCTTACTAGCATGTGAGATGAGTGCAATTGTGCGGTAGTTTGAGCATTCTTTGGGATTGCCTTCCTTAGGGATTGGAATGAAAACTGACCTTTTCCAGTCCTTTGGCCACTGCTGAGTTTTCCAAATTTGCTGGCATACTGAGTGCAGCACTTTCACAGCATCCTCTTTCAGACTTTGAAATAGCTCAACTGGAATTCCATCACCTCCACTAGCTTTGTTCATAGTGATGCTTTCTAAGGCCTACCTGACTTCACATTCCAGGATGTCTGAATCTAGGTCAGTGATCACACCATCATGATTATCTGGGTCATGAAGATCTTTTTTGTATAGTTCTTCTGTGTATTCTTGCCACCTCTTCTTAATATCTTCTGCTTCTGTTAGGTCCATATCATTTCGGTCTTTTATCGAACCCATCTTTACCTGAAATATTCCCTTGATATCTCTACTTTTCTTGAAGAGATCTCTAGTCTTTCCCATTTGGTTGTTTTCCTCTATTTCTTTGCACTGATTGCTGAGGAAGGCTTTCTTATCTCTTCTGGCTATTCTTTGGAACTCTGCATTCAAATAGGAATATCTTTCCTTTTCTCCTTTGCTTTTTGCTTCTCTTCTTTTCACAGCTATTTGTAAGGCCTCTTCAGACAACCATTTTGCCTTTTTGTATTTCTTTTCCCTGGGGATGGTCTTGATCCCTGTCTCCTGTACAATGTCACGAACCTCCGTCTATAGTTCATCAGGCTCTCTGTCTATCAGACCTAGTCCCTTAAATCTATTTCTCATTTCCATTGTATAGTCATAAGGGATTTGATTTAGGTCATGCCTGAATGGTTTAGTGGTTTTCCCTACTTTCTTCAGTTTAGGCTGGGTCAAATCTGGGCTAGAGGCCTGACCTGAAAACATGTATGGATAAGCAGGCAGGCACCAGGCTTATAAACACAGGGTGTATTTATTCAGAATAGGTTAGGGCAGGAGTGTGGAGGGAGTGCTGTCTGACTGAAACCACGGAAGTGGCATTTGCAAAAGCTGTAAAACTCTCATCTGCTTCCCCCTACACACATAGTTTCTTTATTTTCTATCCTGAATATTTAATAGGGAAAAAAAGTTGACAAAACTTCACATGCCACTTTCCCCAGGTGGTGCTAGTGGTAAAAAATCCACCTGCCAATGCAGGAGATGCAAGAGATACAGGTTTAATCCCTGGGTCAGGAGGATCCTCTAGAGAAGAAATGGCAACCCACTCCATATTCTTGCATGGAGAATTCCATGGACAGAGGAGCCTAGTGGGCTATAGTCCATGGGGCTGCAGAGAGTTCAACAGAGACTAAGTGATTAAGCACACAAACTTCACATGAAGACAGACCACTGATAACTCATATGTGCCTTTGTGTAAATTAGAAAAAGCCCGCCCCCATTCTAGGCACACACATTCTTGAGGATGCACAGGTTGGTGAGTGGATTCAGGCCCCACTCAGCTCCCAGCAGAATATTTGCACAGTGCACAACTGCAGAACTGTACAAGGCAGCCATGCCTCAGAGACAGGTCACCTCCCATTTGCAGCCGCAGGGAAAGGGCTGTCTTCTCTCAGCAGCAGAGGTTCAGCCCTTCGTTTTGAATGCCCCAGCTTTGAAGAGTTAACTCCTCTAATACACTTGTCCTACCTGAGTCTCCTTTATCTCTGCTTTGGCAGTTCTTTCTTTTTTCTGCACACCATTCTGTCTGAGGGCCTTTGAGCAGTAGTAAAGAGCAGGCTGGTTTTCTTGGCTCCTACATTGGTCTGCTTTTTAGTATTGGGTTGGATGTGTGCTTTTCCAATTCAATGTTAACAGTATCTTTTAAGTATTCCCCTAATAGTCTTTGTCAAAGCCTTTTCAGAAGATAATAGAATGTTTCTCTTTTCCTCCTGTGAAACTTTGTACTAAGACTTTAAAACAAAGAAGCAAAGTGAAGTACAGAGTGCTCCAGGAGGCACACAGCTAGGTCACTCCAGAAGCCAATCTGTCAGCACTCTTCTGCCTTGTCTTGGGGAAATTACAACAGTCGAAGTGAAGAGGGCAGAGTCCTGGCCTGAAGAATTTCCAAATACTGTTTTAAAACAAGAGGAGCTAAGTGCCAGTGAATTACTGCTGTGAAACTGCCCAGAACTTAAAATAACATCCATTTACTATTTCTCTTGCTTCCCTTGTAGCTCACACGGTAAAGAATCTGCCTGCAATGTGGGACAGCTTGGTTTGATCCCTGGGTCAGGAAGATCCCCTGCAGAGGGGAATGACTACCCACTCCAGTATTCTTGCCTGGAGAATCCCATGGACAGAGAAGCCTGGTGGGCTACAGTCCACGGGATCACAAAGAGTGGGACACCGCCGAGTGACTAACACACTTTGAGACACTGGGACTGGCTGAGCAGATCCCGTGATAAAGGTTGTACTCAGCTGGGCTCACTCACACACAGTGTGATGGTTTTATGTGTTAACTTGGCTAAGCTATGCTGCTGCTGCTGCTAAGTCACTTCAGTCGTGTCCGACTCTCTGCGACCCCATAGACAGCAGCCCACCAGGTTCCTCCGTCCCTGGGGTTCTCCAGGCAAGAATACTGGAGTGGGTTGCCATTTCCTTCTCCAATGTAGGCATGCATGCTAAGTCGCTTCAGTTATGTCTGACTCTTTGTGATCCCATAGAGAGCAGCCCACCAGGCTCCTTTGTCCATAGGATTTTCTAGGCAAGAATACTGGAGTGAGTTGCCATTCCCTTCTCCAGGCTAAGCTATAGCCCCCTGTTATTTAATTGATCACCAATCCAGACATTACAGGGAAGATATTTTGTAAATATGTTTAACATCTGAAATCAGTTGGAACTTCCCTGGAAGTCTAGTGGTTAAGACTCCATGTTTCCGATGCAGGGGCTATGGGTTCCATACCTGGTTGGAGAACTAAGATCCCACATGCCATGCAGCACAGCTGGGGAAGAAATAAATCTACAATCAGTTGACTTTATGTAATGAAAATCATCTTTTTAAAAATTGAGATATAATTGACATATAATATTGAGTTAGTTTTAGGTATGCAACATTATAATTTTATTTAGCTTGCAAAATGATCACTGCAATAATTCTAGTTAACATTCATAACCACACATAGGTAACAATTTTTTTTCTTGTGATGACTTGTAATATCTATTCTCTTAGTATCTGTCAAAGATAAATTGAGTATTGTTACTGTATATTACATCTTCAGGACTTATTTATCTTGGAACTAGAAATTTTTACTTTTGTCTTCACCCATTTTGTCCACCCTACCTATGGCAACTACCAGTCTGTTCTCTTTATTAGTGACTTTTTTTTTTTTTTTAGGTTCCATATATGAGATCATACAGTATTTGTCTTTCTCTCTCTGATTTATTTCACTTAGCATATGCTCTCAAGATCCATCCATGTTGTTGCAAATGGCAGGACTTCCTTCTTCTTATAGGGAATAATATTCTACTGTGAATATATACCAATTTTCTTTATCTATCCATCTGTCAATGGACAGTGACACTGTTTCCTTGTCTTGGCTATTGTGGATAATGCCATGATGAACATAGGAGTGCAGTATCTCTTCAAGAGAGTGATTTTATCTCCTTCATATAAAAACCCAGGAGTAGAGTTGCTGGATTGTATTGTAATTCTATTTTTATTTCTTGAGGACCCTCCATACTGTTTTCCATAGTGGCCACACCAATTTACACTCTCACCAATAGTGAGATTAACCTTGATAATTTGGGTGAGCCTCATCCAATCAGTTGAAAGGCCTTAAGAGCAAAACTGAGGTTTCCCTGATGAAGAGGAGATTCTGTGGTTTACAGTGTCACCTCCTGCCCTAGAGTGTCCAGCCTGCCAACCTGTCCCTTAGATTTTAGAGCTGCCTAACCACCCCATTATGTAAGCCAATTCCTTGTAGCAAATCTCTGGTGGAGATAGAGGTACATAGGTGGAGTTACATCCTACTAGTTCTGTTTCTTTACAGAACTCTAACTGGTCAGCTGTTGGGTCAGCCTGGACCCGGCTGGTCTAGGATGGCCTCTCTGGGATGAATGAAACTCTGTTCCACGACGTGTCCCATCCTCAGACAGGTTACCTCAGGTTTATCCTCATGGTGAGGGGAAGGGGAGTGGGAGGGGGTGCCAAGGGAGAATGCGGAGGCATGCCAGGTTCTCAAAGCATAGCCTCAGAAATGGCACACCAGCACCTCGTCCTCATTCTGTTGGCTAAAGCTAGGCTGACTGGCACAGATTCAAGGCTGCAGAATAAGACTCACCTCTCAAGGAGAGGATATGCAGATGACATATGCAAGGGCAAGAATGCAGGGAAGAGTGAACATGTGAGGCTACAGTTGCCACTAACCTATCACAGACTGACCTGATAATGCAGAAAACGACCAACAGCAAAATTCTCTTGTAACAATAAACACTACAGTTGTGTATAGATAATAGATAATTAATAAGAGCCTGATATATAGCATAGGCCATATTCTATATTGGCCTATATGGGAAAAGAATCTTTAAAAAAGAGTGGGTGTATGTATATATGTAACTGATTCACTTTGCTGTATGCCTGAAACTAGTACACACTGTAAATCAATGAGACTCCAATAAAAAATTTTTACTAAATTATTTTTAACAACCAATATGCCTTTTCCCTCCTTTGAAGGCAATAAAACTATAAACTAAAATATTCAGAGCCTTAATTTTTGCACTTGTAAATGGAGGATAGTAACGTCACTTCATGGTATTAGCATAAGAATAATGAGGTATCCGTGAAAGGATCTGCTGTTGTGCCCGGCAGGAGCTCAGAGAACATGATACTTCGCTTTGATGGCAACACTTGAGAACTTCCACATGCTAGAGAAGAGAGGGCAAATAAATTTGAGGCACAAGACTAGAAAAAATTTAAAGTGCTTTTGTAGCCTCAATATGCATAGGTAGAAACAGTGGATTAGGAAAATGAATGTATGCGCTAAAAAAAAGAAGAAAGAAAATGAATGTATATATAAAAAGGAAGAAAATCTTCTCATTTGTAACAACAAGGATGAACCTTGGGGGCACTGTGCTAAGTGAAATAAACTAGATAGAGAAAGACAAGTACTGTATGACTTTATTTATATGTTGAATCAAAAAGCAAATTCATAGGTACAGAGAACAGATCGGTGGTTGCCAGAGATAGGAGGTAGGATCGAAAGGTTCAAACTTCCAGTTAAAGAGTAAGTAAGTAACGAGGATGTAAAGTTGAGCATCGTGACTATAGTTAATAACGCTATATTGCATACTTGAAAGTTGCTAAGAGAGTATATCCTATAAGTTATTTTCACTGTGAAGGTGACAAATGCTAACTAGATTTATTGTAGTATCATTTTGCAATAAATACAAATATCAAATCATTACGTTGTACACCTTAAACTACTATAATGTTATATGTCAACTGAACTTCAGTAAAAAAATATTCATAGGTAAAAATCATTTTTAATATAAAATACTTATTTGACAAAAAGCTCAGTCAATATATGGTGATTCCAAAACAGTTTTTGAAAAAAAAAAAAAACAGTTTTTGAATTTGCAGGGAAAAAACACCATATGGATACAAACAGAATCCAAACCCCATAATTTGTCTCTGTGGTTTTGAATTTTCTTATTTTAATAGCACATTTAGAAGCTATAATTTTTCATTTTGAGGGGAGAGAGGGGCTGTGCAGGGTCTTCATTGCTGCACGTAGGCTTTCTCTAGTTGCGGTGAGCAGGCTTCTCACTGCTGTGGCTTCTCTTGTTGTATAGCACAGGCTCTAGGGCATTTGAGGCTTCAGTAGTTGTGGCCCATGGACTTGCTTACCCCATGGCATGTGGAACCTTTTTCAATAAGCTGATGTGATGAGAAAATTAAATGAGATAATGCCCAATAAATGTAGCTATTGTTATAACCAATATGATAAAATGATGGAAGTATTATTTCAGAGTTTAGAATGCACTGAAATGCTTTTTTAAAAATCATCTCCAGGACTTCCCTGGCATTCCAGTGGTTAAGAATCCACCTTGCAATTCAGGGGACACAGGTTCGATCCCTGGTCGGGGAGCTAAGATCCCACATGCCAAAGGGCAAGAAAGCCTGTGCTCGCAACTAGAGAAGCCCACACACCACAACAAAAGGTCACACATGCCGCAGCTAAGACCTGGCACAGCCAAATAAATGATTAAATAAATGTTTAAAAAGTCATCTCCACTACCTACTTAACTCGCCTGTTAGCACTTGCACCCCCAAAAACTAACCCTGCACATTGGGGTGTTATTATACCAGCACACTGCAATGTCTAGACACACAGATTCTGTACCTGCAGTAGTCTGGAGGTTCATCTGTGAACTATCGAACTTGCTGAGTTTAGTCTGTCCCCAAAGAGCTATTTTTGTCGATGCAAAGAACTATTACCACAGGGTAGCGTCACATAAACAACTCACAACAAATTAAGTTGATAATAAGGAATATGAAGGAATCATAATGTGTAATAAAAGGCAAGAATAGCAGCAACAAGGCATCCTTCCCAAAAGCCGTGAGACTGCCAGTTTTAGCACGCACTCTTGCCAGGCCTGTCCCGCAGCCAAGTTCTTAGAGTACTGAACTAGAGCCCGCCAGGAGGCTGGTTCTCTCCCATCTGCCCTCCTCAGCCTGTGAGTCGTGTCTCCCTTCAAGGTCGCACAATGGTCCCTTCAAATAGTGCTTCCTCACACAAACATATGCAAGAACAGAATGGATGAATGAGGTGACTTTCCCCATGCATGTCGTTCTCTCTTCTCAATAGGGAGAAAATCTGTCCTCTGAAGCCTCCCCTGCCCCCCAAAAAAGATTGCTTTTTCACATCCTTTTGACCCAAAATTGGTCACAGGCCCATGCCCATAATGCAGAGGATGGGAAAGCAAGTATTTGGCATTTTCAGCATCCAAAGAGAGATGAAAGAAGGTGGGCTGTTGAGTAGGGATCAAGGACTGTCTGCCAAAGGAGGTTGGGAGGAGGGCAGAAGAGGTGGCCCTGGCAGGATTCCAGTGCCTCCCATCCTTCCTCCTCTAAGAGGTAGCTCCATTATTCTTCCAGATAGAATCCTACTCAAATAAATGTTTCCATGAATAAAAAGCATTTGTAACCCTTTGTTGCAAACTCAAATACCTAATATACTCAGTAAGTCAAGATTATTTACTTACTATTACATTCCCAACATCTAGGACAGTTCCTAGCATGTAGGAGGAGCTTATGTTCATTTCCTGTTGCTGCTAGAGGCAGTAAAGAATCTGTCTGCAATGCAGGAGACGAGGGTTGATTCCTTGGCAGGAAGATCCCCTGGAGGAGGAAATGGCAACCCACTTCAGTCTTCTTGCCTAGAGAATCCCATGGACAGAGGAACCTGGAGAGTTACGGTTCATAGGGTCTCAAAAACAGAGTCAGACATGACTGAGCACACATTACTATTGAAACAAACTTTGTGGATAAAAATGTCACAAATTTTTCTTCTTACAGTTCTAAAGGTCAGAAATCCAAAATCGGTTTACTGGGCTAAAATCAGGGTGCCACCAAGTAACCCTCCTGGAAGACCTATGAGAGAACCCTTTTCCTTACCTCTTTCTGCTTCTAGATGTTGCCACATTTCTTGGCTTGTAGGCTTTTTCCAGCAACAGCATCTCTCTGATGTCTTCTTCTGTCATCATATCCTCTCTGATTGTGACCTTCCTATCTCTCCCTTATAAGGATCCTTCTGGTTATATTAGATGTACCCAGATAAACCAGGATGATTTCTCCGTTTCAAGAGCCTTAACTTAAACATATCTGAAAGACACATTTGCCATGTAAGATAATGTATTCACAGCTTCCCAGAATTAGGCAGTGGGCATCTTTGAGGATGTGGATATCATTCTGTCTACCACAGAGCTCAGTAAATATTTGTAGAATTGTTGAATGAACAGTAAACTGTCAGCATTGGGTGCTGCTTTAGACAGCATCTAGTCTGACCTCCTACGAGGTCTAAGAATCTCTTCACTGGCAGACAGTTATTCTGCATCTGCTTGAATATTTCTGATGCTGAGGGCTCTCCACCTTCCAAATCAACCCTTCCACAATTGGACAGCTGTGAATCTTAGACATTTAATCCTTTCTTCCTTACCTTACTTCTGCCCTTCTATAATTCCAATTAAATATGTGGTGGTGGTGGTTTAGTTGCCAAGTCGTGTCCAACTCTTTGTGACCATACAGACTGTAGCCAGCCAGGCTCCTCTGTGCATGGGATGTTCCAGGCAAGAATACTGCAGTGGGTTGTCATCTCCTCCTCCAGGAGATCTTCCTGACTCAGGGATTGAACCCACATCTCCTGCATTGGCAGGCAGATTCTTTACCAACTGAACCACCTTCTGCCTTTCTTTCTGGAGAGTTCTATACATTATATCTTTTATATGACTGTTCTTATCATATTGTGGAGGAAAAAACCAACTTACTGTATTTATCACTTAGGAATCTTTACTTCGCACAGGTCCACCTCAGTCATTGGGAGTACAAAAAAAAAGACGGCCCCCTATCTTCAAGGGGATTATTGTGAAAATGAATCCTACACATAAAATGATACAGTTAAAGTTAAATGAGGTCATTCTTGTTAAGTGCTCAGCATTGTGCCTGGCACGTAACAAGTGTTCCAGAAAAATGTTACCTGCTCTTGTCACTGTTCTTACCATGCAGAGATGCTCTGGGTCAAATGACTCATTCACCTGGAGTTTGCTGACAGAGTGGTGACTAGAGAGGACTCAGGGAGGATGGAAAATGGAAGGACAGGCAGAATATATGAATAAACAAACATCAGGACTTCCCTGATGGTCTAGTGGCCAAGACTCCATTCTTCCAATGCAGGGGGCAAGGTTTCAGGGAACTAAGAGCTCACATGCCTCTTAGCAGGGTCAAAGAAAAAAAAAAAAAAAAAAAACTTAGGGTAAAGGGGAAGGCATTTCAGGCTGGGCAAACATAGCAAGCAGGGAGTCAGAGGCCAGATTAAATGAGTCAAGTTCTAGGAAAATTAATAGACTCATTTGTCTTATATAGAGTTGCTTGGGCAAAGCAACACAAAATTTATCCAAGTTGTAGATAGCAGCTGTAGATAGCGACTGCCCCACGATCTCTCCACGTTCTGTCTTCCTGAGCCCTTCCTGGGACTTGTAGACTCTATAGCCTAATGGTTTCAGGTCCAGGGGGTGTTTCTAGTGAATAGAACACTTCTGTCAACCTGCCTCTTTGATTTCCACCTCCAGCTGGGAGGTCACCTTTAGCTCCTCTTTGCTCTGTGCTCAGCGACCACTAACTGTGTCCCCCTCCTCACCCAACCTTAACCCCTAAAACCTCAAGGAATTGAACACAGACACTCAGTTGGATTATAACAGAAGTGAGAGAAGTTGAGGCAAGGTCAGAGCTGGACTGTGGGCGTGTGGATGGTCCCTGGAAAGCTGTTGTGTCTGTGTTAGTGATAAGCATGAGATGCGTCAGATCACTGAGAAAGCAGGGGCACATCCATGGTGAACAGAGGGCTCAGAAGGAAGAGGACCCAGGAGCAGTTAGCAAGGAGTCCTTCCAGTCTCCACTTGCTCACCCCATCTGCATCTGCCTTCTCCCAGCCGTACTTCCTTTTAGCAGAAAGCTGTTTCCTGCTCAGTCACTCAGTCCTGGCCAACTGTTTGTGGCTTTTGTGGACTGTAGCCCGCCAGGCTCTTTTGCCCGTGGAATTTCCCAGGTAAAGATACTGGAGTGGGTTGCCATGCCCTCTTCCAAGGGATCTTCTTGATCCAGGGATCGAACAAGAGTCTCTTGCATTGGCAGGCATATTCTGTACCACTAGTGCTGCCTGAGAAGCCCCTTCGACAGAAGGATAGTGGGACAAAGGATGATGGCTCCGGGCGGGCAATATTTTTCTCCTTAGAAAATGCATAAACACACATAGTATATTTTATTCTGATAATTAACTTGATTGGACATTTTGCTGAGACTGTTTCTTAAGGAGTTGTAACCTCATAGCACCGAAGTACAAAAATACTCAAAGAGAGATTAGTTTCACTGTAGTTTCCAATGATTGATTCTAAGCTTTGCCATTCTATTTCTGTTAGACAAAGAATCAGAAGACAACAGTTCAGTTCAGTTCAGTTCAGTCACTCAGTCATGTCTGACTCTTTGCGACCCCATGGACTGCAGCATGCCAGGCCTCCCTGTCCATCATCAACTCCCAGAGCTTACTCAAACTCATGTCCATCGAATCGACGATGCCATCCAACCATCTCATACTCTGTCATCCCCTTCTCCTCCTGCCTTCAATCTTTCCCAGCATCAGGGTCTTTCCCTGAGAGTCAGTTCTTTGCATTAGGTGGCCAATTATTGGAACTTCTGCTTCAGCATCAGTCCTTCCAGTGAATATTCAGGAGTGATTTCCTTTAGGATGGACTGGTTGGATCTCCGTGCAGTCCAAGGGACTCTCAAGAGTCTTCTCCCAACACCACAGTTCAAAAGCATCAGTTCTTTGGTGCTCAGCTTTCTTTACAGTCCAACTCTCACAACCATACATGACTACTGGAAAGACCATATCTTTGACTAGATGAACCTTTGTTGGCAAAGTAACATCTCTGCTTTTTAATATGCTGTCTAGGTTGGTCATAACTTTTCCTCCAAGGAGCAGGCGTCTTTTAATTTCATGGCTGCAGTCACCATCTGCAGTGATTTTGAAGACCCCCAAAATAAAGTCTGTCACTTTTTCCACTGTTTCCCCATCTACTTGCCATGAAGTGATGGGACCAGATGCCGTGATCTTGGTTTTCTGAATGATGAGTGTTAAGCCAGCTTTTAAACTCTCCTCTTTCACTTTGATCGAGGCCCTTTAGTTCTTCTTCACTTTCTGCCATAAGGGTGGTGTCATCTGCATATCTGAAGTTATTGATATTTCTTCCAACAGTCTTGATACCAGCTTGTGCTTCATCCAGCCTGGTGTTTCGCATGATGTACTCTGCATACAAGTTAAATAAGCATGGTGACAATATACAGCCTTGACATACTCCTTTCCCAATTTGAAACCAGTCTGTTGTTCCATGTCCAGTTCTAACTGTTGCTTCTTGACCTGCATACAGATTTCTCAGGAGGCAGTTAAAGCAGGTAAGATGAAAGTGGTAAAGGTCAAATAACTCTCCTTGGTAAGACTCTAATCAGGTGTGACTTTATGGTCAACATTCACTTTAAATGAGATGGAATCAGGATGAGAACCTGACTCCCTTCTTTGAACCACCAGCCTTGCACAGCCCTGGAGCCGTGTCTGGAATGTGAAACCAAGACCAAGTATTTACTCCATGGTCTTCCAGCAGTGACTTGAGTTGGGCATATTTTTGAGCTTGATGAATTGAAAACAGGAACTTATAGAAAAACATCAGGAAAAAGCCTCTTTCTTTAAAATTTCTTATTAGAGACACCAGCATTTCAATTTATACATAAACAGAGAAAATACCATCCCTCCTCAAGAACTAGATCTGTAAACCACTGTTTAAAGTAGCTCATGTAGAGAGCCAATTTAATAAGATGGGGAAAAGTCTAGCCTCACATCCCCTATATTTTTTCCTCCTTGTTTACTCAATTAAACAAGTACTTCCACAAAAAGCCGACCTCTAATTGTGTAGACTTCAGTGAAAGAGAAATGGAACTTGCTGTAAAATAAATTCTTGGGTGCAACTAAATTACATACCACTTCTCATACTTTCTTTTTTAAATTGCCCATTACTTTAAATGAAAACATGCTTTAGAAAAGAACTGTAAACACTCAAAACATTTCTCAAGGACCAGTTTCCCTTCCTCCTGCTGATACAATAAAGCTATGTTCCGTTTTCCAATATTCTCCAGCTGAAGCTCTGAGTTATTTCATAGCTGCATTCACGGTTTTCCCAGTAAAACTTGAGAGTTCCACTTCCAAATCACTTGACGAGCAGAATCCAGCTTCAGTCCGTTTTTTAGCAAATGAATCTACCTTTGTGTCTATTTATGTGACATGATGAGTGTTTCCTACCCTCATGTAGTAAAGTCTCTCGATACACTCTGTCCTCCTCACTTGAAACAGAGACAAGTCATGCTCCTTCTGGGCCACAGGAGAGGGGTTAGAACATGAGCTGGGGAATCAGGAAACCCCCCTGGCTGTAGCCTCCTGCACAATCCACCTAAGCTTTCTGAGCCTGAGTTTCCCTATCTGAAAAATGGGAAATAGCAAACCAGCCTACCTCCTAGTGTCTTCTAGGGGATCAGATGAGATCAGACATGTTAAAAACACCCCCAATAACCACCCAAATAGCAGTTCCAATAACCATTTTAAAAATTGTTCCTGTGAGGTGTTTTGTTGCTTTTGTCCTTAACTGGCATGAAGAAAAAGAATCCAAAAATCTCATTTTCAGGTCCCAAAACGGGGAAGTGGTACTACTTTGGTTGTTCTTTTTAAATTATTCTTTCTTCCTGTTAAGAGCCTGGTTCTCAGTGAGATGAACCCTTCTGAGAACTCCAGCACACTTTTATGCCTCAACCCCAGCCTTGCTTCACTGCTGTTGCTTCTTATAAGCAGATATAGTGTCATTAGACAAATTTAAATCAAGAATCCTCATATGCTAGCTTTTATGATTTTCCCAGAATGTACATGATCTACATAGTACTAGTCAAAGTGTGAAAAGATTAGAAAGGATGCATCCTCATATTGTCTCAGAAACTACAGAATCTCTTTGAAATCCATTTTCTTAGATTAAAAAAAAAAAAAAAAACTAGATTGGAACCTGTGCTCAGTACCAGAGAAAGAAAATATTTTTTTCCTTGCAATATTTGTGAATTTTGGAGCAAAAAATTAATCTTCACCGTGACATTTTATTGTTATGTTAAGCCTCTTTCTCGTAATTCCACTTGAAGCTTGAATCCCACACATTTTTTATGCCATGAAACACACACACTGTTTAAGACAAACAGGAACTAGGAAAACACTCCCACAATGACCTACCACTTCTCTCTCCTTCCCAGGGGAGGTTTTGTTTTGTGGTCCCCAAAAGGATTTTTAAATATCAACATTGGCGGGCTTCCCTGGTAGTTAAAAGAATCCTCCTACCAATGCAGGAGACACGGGGTCTAGCCCTGATCTGGGAAGGAGCACCAAAGCCCGTGCTCCACAGCTATTGAGCGTGTGCTCTGGGGCCCAGAAACTTCAACTACTAAGCCCAAATACCGCAACTACTGAAGCCCAGTCACCCTAGAGCCCAAGCTCTGCAACAAGAGAAGCCCACGTACCACAACTAGAGTAGCCCCCACTTGCCACAACTAGAGAGAAAAAAGCCCGCACAGCAAGGAGGAACCAGAACAGATATATATATATAATATATATATATATAAATACTATATATAATATATATATTATATAAAATATAAATATATTTATATATTATATATAAAATATAAAAGTATTTTAAAAAATCAACACTGTCTACTCAAGGAGGGGCAGTAGAGGACCTGATTACATGACCACCCCCACACTAAGAGGATGCTAATGTAGACTCTAGCTTGGTGTCAGGGCACTGAAGTCAGTTCTCAGCCCAGCTCTGGGTGGCAATGGAAGCTCAAGTATTGACACATCCCAGTCCAGCACTACCACAGTACCTCAGTTACATCATTCCTATCAGGGTTGCAGCAACCATCCAGTGCGATCATACCAGCAGAAATGCTGCCAGAGCTGTAAGGCACTGTTTAAGCGTCAGCCTCATCTTATGACGTGATAACCAGGAACAGACACCATGCTGCCATCAAAGCAGGCTGAAGAATGAACGTAATGCCTTGAGATTGGTGAACCATCTGTGAAGCTCTGCTCTATTTTGATCTTGCCCATCAAAAATTCAATGATTCAAGGAATTGGGATGACAAAACATCCATATCTCAAGGTGGAGATGTAGGAGCACCAACCCAAAAGGAAAATATTCACACACACCAAATAGCTGCTCTTCTGACAAAGAATACCAGGATCCATCCAGCCTTGCCGAAGCAGCTTCTTGCCTATACATCCACACAGGAAAGCAGAGTGGAATGCAGGTTGCTTTTACACTCCTCCTGCATCTGGCATTCCTGGGGAAGAGAGATAGAGACCAAAACACCCATGTAGTCCAAATCCAGCTTCCTCATAATGCCATCAGTCCTTTCCTGACGTTCTAAATGTGTCACTTCAACAGGATTTCTCGCCATCAATTGCCAACCTATTATCAAATATCTAGCACAAGAAGATGTGGCAACCTGAGTTGGTTTGGGGGGACAGTGGTTTTGCTGCAGTTCTTCCCACCTTCTCCAGTATTAACCACCTCATCGCAGGCTGTGTCTTGGCTCCATACGCGTGAGTCACAAATGGCACTTACATAATCCGTACCTATATCTGTAGCGTTTCTCTTTGTCAGTTCGTTCAGTTTTGGTATCCTTCATGCCCCCAAATTCTAGCTTAATAATGTAGAAAGTCTTCTATGTCTCCTTGTACCTACAGCATCTAACCACGCATTCAGACTTATAGATGACACAGAGTTGAGTGAATGGAACAGCAGCAAGGTAAAAGGCTGTAACCTCCAGAGGCACTCAGGGCAGAAACAGTGGGCTGTGTTTTCTCCAAGAGCACCTCACTGGAGACGCAGCTACAGTGGAACTGGATGTGAACACCTTATCAGCCATTTCTCCTAGAGGCTTATTTAATATTTTACTTATATAAAGCTTTTATATAACCTTATATAATTGACTTTCTGAAATTAGTGCTTTTATGCAAAACACACCTAGCATTTGAAAAGAAAGAAGGTAAGGCTTAGAGCCTCTGAGGCTGTATGGCATCTTTTCACCAAAACCAGAAGTGTTTGCCTTTCACTAGTTGTTTCTCATGTGTGTGTGTGTGTGTGTGTGTGTGTGTGTGTAAGGTCAGATAAATTTTTTCTACAAAAGATTCACACTGGAATCATGAAGTTTATTGAGCATCACTGGAAAATAACACCCTCCAACCAAGCATCCCATTCACCTGGGCTTTCGTGTCAACAAGTGCAAGGCAGCACAATCATGAGAGAGAGCTTTTGACAGTTGTGTCTGCGCCCCCAGAAGCCTGTTTCCATCAGTGCACTCATGGAATGAATCTGGGGCTCATTTGAGGCATTTGGGCAAACAGAATAGAAGGCTGTGAATAAGTGCTATGGATATAAACAGGTCAGACTCAAGAGGCCACATAGGGGTCAGATAGGCCCTTGTATAACCTGGTGCATTGTTTTATGAATTCAGATTAACCCTGAACAAACACAAGCCAGATACAAGAAACATCTGATCCAATTTGGTATATAAGGTGGGTGTAGGTCTAATAATTCAATAATAATAATGATAATAATTGAAGGAGAGGACTCAGGGTCTCCTCTTAGCATTACCTGAATATATTCAATATCTGTTTGAAAGCAATAATTAGAGTCTGATTAAACAGTCCTTTTCCAGCAGAGGCTATTGAGCATCTTTCTGTTTAGCTGTATCTTAGGTAAACGTGTGAACTATAATTGCTTCAATCAGGTCCCTGTCTCAAGTGGGCTTCCCTAGATGCAGAGCCTTCCATGAAGATTTTTGTGAGTGTGTTATTAGGTGTGCCTTTGGGAGAGAGGAAGAGATGCAGGAGAGGGCTGCAGGTGAGGACAGCTGGGTATTAGCTTCTTGATCTCAAGGCGACCACTGGGGAGCAGCTTATACCAGAGTCATCCCAGCTTAAGGGAGGGCCCAGACCCCTGTGTGCTCTTAGCTGCAGGGGGATGGTGCAGTGACATGAGCATGAACTCTGGACACAGCCCAGGTTGAAAGCCCAGGCTTTGTTCCTCACTATGTAACTATGTGTGTGCATGCTCAGTCCCTAAATCATGTCCGACTCTTTTGCAACTCCGTAGACTATAGCCCACCAGGCTCCTCTGTCCATGGGATTTCCCAGGCGAGAATACTGGAGTGGGTTGCCATTTCCTTCTCCAGGGCATCTTCCTGACCCAGGGATTGATCCTGAGTCTCCTGCATTGGCAGGCAGAGTCCTTACTGCTGAGCTACCTGGGAAGCCCTCGGCCAGGTGAGCAACAGGCCACTCACAGATCCATGATGGTAGCTAAGCCGATGGGACGAAATCTTTAGAAGCCAGCTTATGTGGTAGGGGATGTGGTTTTCATCCCAGCCCTGGCCTCACAAAGGACATGACGACATGACCATGAACCCCTCACATGACCGCTAGCTGTCAATTCCTCATCTGTAAACTAGGGGCAGGGATGGTAGAAATGGATTAGACCGTCCCTGTACTTTCAGCTGCAAAATGAAATGATCTCAGTAACGGAAGTGGGGGGGCTCGCTGAGGAATAATGGACTTTTTTTCTATTCATGGAAAGTAGCTCATTAATGTAAATATGTCCTTGAATAACCGCTCCATTGAATCTTCTTCTCTCACCTGGAATAGCTCTGGATACACAGGCAAATCTAAGAAGACAGGCAGTAAATTGCCCTGAAGGCATATGTTCTAAAAAAGGATGGCAACGCTCTGTTTTCAGACAAAGTGCTTTTGTGGCAGTTTACCTAAAGGGAGCATTAATGCAACCCAGCAACCTCATTTAACTGACTCCTATATTGTAGTAAATTAGAGGCAAGAGGCTGGAGTAAAAGCATGAGCCAAATGTTGTCCCTGAAAAACTATACACTCTCTAGGGAGAATGGTTTGGAAAAATCTATCAACTTATAAATATGTTTATTCTTTGCACAGCCCGCTCTCTGGGAATTTATCCTATAGATATATACATATGAAATGCCATTTATGTGAGTTTATTATTTGTTCTACTTTTTCAAAAATAGTCCAAGACTGCAGCAGCTCAGTGGTCCATCAATAAAGAACTAGTTTGAAATAATAACAACTATGGTACCTTTCACTCAGTAGAATGCCGTGTAACCAAGAACATCTGCACTGGTACAGAAACTTCTCCAGAATATACTGATAAGTGAGAAAGCAAAGGGAAGAGTAGTATTATCATAGATTACTATGTGTTTTATAAACATATGTGCATATATAATGTTTGCTTCTTTCTGTGTAATGGAGGTGATAAGATTCTATATTTATACTCGTGTATCCATAGATATCTGGAAGTCAACTTTTGTGTATATGGAAAGATACCAAAAACAAAACAAAACAAAAAAAAACCCCACAAAAACCTATAAGCAATGAGGAAGTGAGAAAATGGGGTGTGTGGAGACATAGGTAGGAGTGAGGGATTTCACCAATACCTTTTTTTAAGCTAATTTTTATTGGACTATAGTTACTTTATATTGTTGTGTTAGTTTCTACTGTCCAGCAAAATGAATCAGCCACACGTATGCATACATCTCCCTCCCTTTTGGACTTACTTCTCATTCAGGTCACCACTCATTAATCACCAATGCCATTTGACAAATTTTCTTTCTGGATTTTTCCCCAAACACCATGTATTTTTCTGTAAGCAGAATGGAGTCACTGTTTGATTAAAAATTAAAATGAAAATTTTAAAGGGAGGCAATCAAATCTAGTTATTCCAACATCCTTTATCTCATGCTTTCGTTCAGGGATCAGCAAACTACGGCTGGTGGTTAAATAGTGAGACCACATGGCTCCCAGTGCTGAAAATGTTTGCTCTCTGGTACTTTCCAGAAAGTTTGCTGAGTCTCGCTGTAAATCATGGAGTTATTTGTGAGACAGCTGTGACTCCACTTACTGGTGAGCTTCAAGTCCTGAAGGGTTTTGTCTTCTTTACATCAGCCTCTCTGACCACAGGTAGTTATGCATGAAGAAAAAAAGGCATGATATTGTACCAGTTACAAAGAGCATTAACTCTGGACACAAACAGCCCAGGTCGAAGCCCAGGCTTTGTTCCTCACTGCGACCTTCAACAGCTAACTTCTTGATCTGAGTATGGTTTTCATCTGTAAAAGGTGGGCAGTTATGGTACCTCTTTCACAGAGTCATTTGGAAGGTTAAGTATATTCATGTTGGCAAGAAGTTGAGCACCATGCCTGTTGGTATTATCATCTAATATTTTGATTTTTTTTATAAACAGGGTGATGAACAATTAAATGTGTTTGGAGAAGACACCATGGGAGGTGAGTTTTCTTTACTCATCAGACCAAAGTTGTCATTTTAGTAACTCTGAGTATATCTTTTTATTAAACAGCACTAAGAGATAACCTACCAAGAGCATGTACTTTTATCCCTCAGCCAGGGAACATGATTATAATGGGAATTCTGCATTTCTACCCTCTTGGTCCATGTAGAGAACCAAAGTGATACCTTACTAAATGATGTATTTCCTCTCTTCCCAGAGGACATGAGCCCTGAGATGCTCAGTGAAGAGAGGATGCTCAAAGAGTTCATGCTCTTTGTAACTGGTAAAAATGTTTGAAAAACACAACCCAATCCTCTTTGGAAGATTCACATATACAAGATCACAGCAAGGCTCCCACATGTCCTGCAGGAAAGAGAACTGGCTGACTTTAATTCAACATTCTTCAAATTTTATTAGAACACTTAAGTCCTTTTCCTGAATAATGGTTGCTCCTCCGTAGTGTACCATTGGGGTACAACCTAAGAATCACCCAAATTATACTACTTTATAATTTTGTCACATTAAAAGTCTTGCCAAAACTAAAAAAAAAAAAAAAAATTAGCTCTACATGGAACTTTAAACATGGAACTGAAAATAGAAAATTACATAAATTTGACTTTGTTCAAAGAGGATGAGGTTTATGATTGCTCTAGGAAAATTACCTTCTAACATTTCTACTCTGTAATAAATGTTGTTATAATTATGGTCCATGGAAATATATTTACATTGCCTGTGAGCACATACAAAGAAGTGAATTGACCTTCTAAACAACCCCAGCTCTAATCCGCTGATCCATGAGCACGAGGTGGTAGATACAGTGTCATTTGATGATAACTGCAAGAGCAGTATATGAAGATTGCAGTCACCCAATGACATCACGGTGATTCATGGGGGAAAGGCGCTTAAACATGAACCAAGTGCAAATAATCAACTCAGTCCCAACTGGAGAGGGATTGATTGATTGCTGAATAAAGTTTCCTTTTTTCCTGGTTACAGAATTAACACACATTCATGTGAAAATTTTTTTAAGGGAGAAAATCAGAGCCATCTAAAACCTTATGACCTCTAAATAATCACAGTTAGCATTCTGGTTTATATTTATTCCAGTGTCTATATACCTATTTTTACATAAGTGAGAATACTTATGTATATACAAACATTATCTCCAATATTTTGTGCTTATCATAACATAAGCATGTTCCCATGTCATTAAAAACTTCATATAAACTTAATTTGTAATGATCACATTATCTGAATATATCATTATTTTTTAAAACTGGACTAATATAGAACCATACTACTACTAATAATAATAACAGCAACCACTTTCCTACATCATAAGTAGATTAAAAGTTGCTCAACTCCATAAAAGTAAACTAAAAAAGGTAAACTGAAAGTGTGAAGAACTTGAGATGACTATTTGGCCCAACATGTTAAGAGCATTAATCTGTCTGCCTCAATGAAAGTGAAAGTGAACATCACTCAGTCATGTCCAACTCTTTGCGACCCCATGGACTATACAGTCCATGGAATTCTCCAGTCCAGAATACTGGAGTGGGTAGCCATTCTCTTCTGCAGGGGATCTTCCCAACTCAGGGATCGAACCCAGGTCTCCCACATTGCCATTTTTTTTTAATCTTTTTTTTTTGTTTAATTTATTTATTTTAGTTGGAGGCTAATTACTTTACAAAATTCTAGTGGTTTTTGCCATACATTGATATGAATCAGCCATGGGTTTACATGTGTTCCCCATCCTGAACCCCCCTCCCACCTCCCTCCCCATCCCATCCCTCTCCATCATCCTAGTGCACCAGCCCTGAGCACTTGACTCATGCATCAAACATGGACTGGCGATCCGTTTCACATATGATAATATACATGTTTCAATGCTATGCTCTCAGATCATCCCACCCTCACCTTCTCCAAAAGACTATTCTATACATCTGTGTCTCTTTTGCTGTCTCTAATATAGGGTTATCGTTACCATCTTTCTAAATTCCATATATATGTGTTAGTATACTGTATTGGTGTTTTTCTTTCTGGCTTACTTCACTCTGTATAACAGGCTCCAGTTTCATCCACCTCATTAGAACTGATTCAAATGTATTCTTTTTAATGGCTGAGTAATATTCCATGGTGTATATGTACCACAGCTTTCTTATCCATTCATCTGCTGATGGACATCTAGGTTGCTTCCATGTCCTGGCTATTGTAAACAGTGCTGCGATGAACACTGGGGTACACGTGCCTCTTTCAAATCTGGTTTCCTAGGTGTGTATGCCCAGAAGTGGGATTGCTGGGCATATGGCAGTTCTATTTCCAATTTTTTAAGGAATCTCCACACTGTTCTCCATAGTGGCTATACTAGTTTGCATTCCCACCAACAGTGTAAGAGGTTTCCCTTTTCTCCACACCCTCTCCAGCATTTATTGTTTGTAGACTTTTTGATAGCAGCCATTCTGACCAGTGTGAGATGGTACCTCATTGTGGTTTTGATTTGCATTTCCCTGATAATGAGTGATGTTGAGCATCTTTTCATGTGTTTGTTAGCCATCTGTATGTCTTCTTTGGAGAAATGTCTGTTTAGTTCTTTGGCCCATTTTTTGATTGGGTCATTTATTTTTCTGGAATTGAGCTGCAGGAGTTGCTTGTATATTTTTGAGATTAATCCTTTGTCTGTTGCTTCGTTTGCTGTTATTTTCTCCCGTTCTGAAGGCTGTCTTTTCACTTTGCTTATAGTTTCCTTCATTGTGCAAAAGCTTTTAAGTTTAATTAGGCCCTATTTGTTTATTTTTGCTTTTATTTCCATTACTCTGGGAGGTGGATCATAGAGGATCCTGCTGTGATTTATGTCAGAGAGTGTTTTGCCTATGTTTTCCTCTAGGAGTTTTATAGTTTCTGATTTTACATTTAGACCTTTAATCCATTTTGAGTTTATTTTTGTGTATGGTGTTAGAAGGTGTTCTTTTACAAGTGGTTAACCAGTTTTCCTAGCACCACTTGTTAAAGAGATTGTCTTTTCTGCATTGTATATTCTTGCCTCCTTTGTCAAAGATAAGGTGTCCATAGGTGCATGGATTTATCTCTGGGCTTTCTATTTTGTTCCACTGATCTGTATTTCTGTCTTTGTGATATTGCTTTAATAGAAAGCTCCAGATAATATAGAATTTTCCCATCACCATGGGCTATTCTGTAAAGAGAATGAAACATCTGTTTAATTTGAAAAAAAAATAACAAAAAGTCCTTTAATGTGAAAAACAAATGGTTCCAAAGACCCCCAAGTTCACCTCTTTTTTCTATTTCCAGCTCTTTCTTCCTTGTCTTCTTCCTCTTCTACCCGCAATTCAATTCTTCATGCACCACTCTCTCCGCCTCCTCACTGCCCGCTCTCTCTCTCTCTGTCTGTCTCTCTCTGGTGGGGTTGGGCCTTTCACTCAATTAATAGTGGATTCCTGCCAAAATGTAGCATTGTGTATGTAAATAAACACCTCCTGACACCACATGACAACTGGAAATCTTTTAGGGCTCCACAGACAGTTTCGCACTTTGCCAAAAATCCCTGATCATTTCTTTGTTTTAAAGCAGTGACTCCCAAGATTTTCTCACTCACCACGTTTGTAATTTTTGTTTCATCTCTATGCTCTATTCTATATGGATTATATATATATATTGATAATGCTGTATACTATAATACAAAATCGAATATTATTTAATACTACACTATACATTATAAAACCAGGGTTTCAATACAGTTTTTCTTGCTGTATAACTTAAATTATTCTTATTTTAAAGGTTTCACGGAAGACTTGAAAAAGTGTAAAATTATTTTCATGATTGGTGAGTAACAGCTCTCAAATTTTCAATTGTAACTGCTGATAATAACAATGTGGTAAAGAAGAAAGACTATTCATTTCTCAACTGCTTTTGAAGCCTTGCACCTTTTTTAGTCAAGATTATACCCCTGAGGATTCCGTATTTTTCCTTTCATTTATACAGTTTTATATTGCTCTGGCTTTGTGTCTTTTCAGCAGAGACAAAGCAGGAGTCTAAGGAATGGCAAACTCCTGAGTTTAGTCCTATGATAATAAAATATATTATAATCCCATGGGTAAGAGGATGCCATCTGTTAAAATCAACACCTTTTCTGTTTGAACAATGATCTGTTCCTCCCTGAAGTCTATACATCAGTGACCACATATTCAAATATACCTTAATAGCCATACCCTGCATTCCCTGTAGCGAACAACAAAAGCAATCTTGTTTGTTTTATGCTCTTGTACAGTGAAACTCATTGGGAAACTCATTATGGGATAAAATTCGTTTAAGTTTAACCAGCATTTTCTGAATGCTTATCAAGTTCCAAGTTATCTCCTTTAATCCTTACACAATCCTATAGGTTGGCAGTCCATCCCTATTACATATCTATTACACAGACAAGAAACGTGAGCCTCAGAAGCTTAAGGAACTTGTCCAAGGTCATAGAGCTAATTAGTGTGAGAGCCAGATTTCCAGTTTTTCTCAAGGGAATAAATGGGTCTAGTTGTGCAGCATTAAAACTACATAGAATAGGACAAAGTATTGTCAGAGAACCTCCGAAAACTTGGTGCTTTTCCTTCTAGTTCCTGAAGTCGACAGAAAAGTTAATACACTCACCTGTACATTTTTCAGAAAATACCTATTTATATTCAGAAATAATGAAAAGGTCCACACCTTCTCAGTGAGTGGGGAAAAAAAACAAAACAGTTATCAGCACCCTAGAAATATAATCAGATATACTTACAATCTTACACCCTGAGGTCGGGATGCTTCCTTGGAAATCTGTCAGTACATCACCCTCATTTTCAGATGAGGAAACTGAGTGTCAGAGACCTTAAGGGATTTGATCAATGTCATTCTAACAACTAGTGGCAGAAAGGAGACCAGGGTCCATGGCTGTAGTTCCCCATTTCAGGGCCTTCCGCATCCCACCACCAACTTATGTGGGTTGCCACCCCAGACTGTCCACCATGTTTAATCATCCATCAGCTCCTTACTGAATATTGGACCTGTGCTGGACAGTGAGCAGGGATCACAGAGCTTCCATCTTAGAGGAAAAGAACTAATCAAATTATTATCACAAACCTTGAAAAGCATCAGGAAGGAAACAAAGAGCTGAAACAGTGAACAAGCTGGGTGGAGTCTTTGGGGTAAAAAATGGGTAATCAGGAAAGGCCCTATGGAAGTGACATTTAAGCAGGCAACTAAAGGAAGCGACGGGTGACTGAAAAGATTAGTAGGAGGTGAGAGGAAGAAGAATTCTAGCTAAGAGAGCAGCATGTCTAAGTGCTGAGAATTCTTAAACTCAACTGAGTTCGGTTTCTGACCTGCTTGTGTCTAGCTGACCTTAGTCCAGGGAGCTGGATGGACTGTTGCTGCCCTTACTTCACATTCTTTTCGGAAAGTTGAAGTACATTGTATCTACTCCTTACTAAAGAGCTCATCATCATAATCTCAAAGGAAATTCCCCTTTTCACACAAAGTTTAATTAATGACCTTGGCATCTAGACTATACACAATAAATTATACTTTTTCTGTTCAGCTATTATCTTAGGGGCCAAATTAGGAAGAGGGGAGGCTTTCTAAACTTGAAGTTCAGGAATTCAAAGGTTGAGTCTTTAATATCACATAGAAGTCTGTATTTTTAATAATGTGGTCCAAAAAGAAGCTTTTAAAAATAGTACAGCATATTTTGTGGTGGTTGTTATTGTCCCTGGGAATAATATTATTTCAGATTCACCTGTTGTTTAGCACTATAGTTGAATTTCGACTGTATTTTCAAATACTGCTTCTATCTAGCCAGATCTAGCTAAAGATCTCAGCTGACCTGTTACTAAGCTTTGTGCCCTTCAGAAAATGAAATAGTATAATGTAAATATGGCTTCAGACAAACCTTAAGACCCTCAAGGGTTCACAGACCACACTAAGAACTGCTTCCCTGAATAAGGATTTGTTTTTATATGTATATGTATCAGCCAAACTCTCCTGTACTTCAACTTGTTATTCAGTCACTGTTATAGTAAAAAAAAAAAAAAAAAAAAAAAAGATTTCAGCTTACTGTTTGCACTGTAGAAGGTACAAAGCAACTGCAATAAAAGAAAAAAAGATGGTTCTTTTTCTAGGCTGTTTACTGGATTCTGCTTGAAAATTAACACCTTTGTTCTAAATACAGTTAAGCCTTGAATAGCACAGCTTTGTACTGCCCAGAACCACTTATGCACTGATTTTTTTTTTTTCAGTAGTAAATACTACAGTACTGCCTAGCCCAGGTTGGTTAAATCCAAGGATTCAGAATCATGGAGTCACAGGAACCAAATATTCAGAGAGCTGACAATCCAAGTCATACATGGATTGTTAACTGTGTGGCGGGGGGTGGGAGGGCATATAGCACCCCTAACCTGCCCCCCTCCCGTTGTTCCAAGGGTCAACAGTACTTTCTCAGCAGATGGCAGGATGGTATTTTAAGGCTGTATTATTGCAGGTCAATTTGTAGCTCGTAAAAATACTCAGGATGTCATCGATACCCCCATAACAGTTTTGATGAGCTTTAATCCAAGAGTCAGCTTCCCCTTTTCCACATGTGTCTTCCGCTTTTCCACTCCACCCACACTTGAGTCTTCAGGCCCAGTCCCACCTGCACCATTATTATTTCTCAAAGCTCCCTTGCTTTTGCCAGTAAGGCTAGTGTGCTTTGGTTTGTATGAGAAGAGAGAAGCTGGCTGAATTTTTCACTTTTCAAATTATTGTCTTGACATCTATCAAGACAAGTAGGGCTGTAGTATTAGCCAGAAGCTACATGGACATCCTCACTGTTAGTCTTAAGATAAGATAAATATTCCTAAAGTTTCCTGGTTCCCTTTGGTCCACAGAAAGGTCCAAGCCCCTTAGACTGGCCCCCAAAGCTCTCTCCCTCAATGTGGCTTTGATGTGTCTTCCCATTTTCCAACCCCCCACCACACACGAGTCTGACCCCAATCCCACCTGCACCGCTATCATCTCTTGAAGTCCCCTCGCTTTTGCCAGGAGGGAATGTCTTCTCCCCTGGCTAATCCTGCTCCAAGGTCAGGTCTGTGTGAAGTGAAAGTCACTCAGTCATCTCCAACTCTTTGCGACCCCACGGACTACACAGTCCATGGAATTCTCCAGGCCCGAATCCTGGAGTGGGTAGCCTTTCCCTTCTCCAGGCGATCTTCCCACTCCAGGATCAAACCCAGGTGTCCCTCATGGCAGATGGATTCTTTACCAGCTGAGCCACCAGGGAAGCCTGTCTCTGTGAGGTCTTCTCTCATCTCTAGCCTTCCTCCTCGGTGCTCCTCCATCGCTGTGTCTGCATCACTCATTTAGAAGCCCCAGAATGACTAATATTTGCTGGAATAATGAATTTTTTAGGAAGCAGTGTGGTCAGTTTCCATAACAACTGAAATAGCAGTTAGAATTCCTGGACTGGAACTGACAGGCAGGTTGCTGCCGCTGTAGCTGCTTCTGGCAGGATAGCTTTTAGGTTAATTGTGAGCCTAATCAGACACTTATACCATATGGCTGCTGCCTTCTTACAGGGAGCAAGCAACACCAACTCCTCTCCATCCCCAAGCTGGCTATTTCTTGCTCATTTGCAAAATAGCTTTAAGTGGGGACAAGTAATTGCACTGCCTGCCATCTGAGTCAAAAAAGTGTTCAGGGAGAGTGTACCGTCTGGACCAAAGGGGAAAGTGACGAGGATGGACCTAGTTAGCCCTTTGAATGCTGTGTGCCTATTACAACCTCTTTGTTCATGAAGAAGGCAGTTCTGTATCTATTTATAGAGAAATGCCTTCCAAAGAACAGATAAGGTATCTCACAAGATAAAGTCAGATGATCAAAAGGATTGAAAAAGATTCTAAGGTTGTCCACAAACAAGATATAAGGACAGTGCTGATGTCCAAGACAGGGATGCGATCATTGTCGAAAACAGAAAATTATTTGGAAAATGTAAAAATATCCTAAAGAGCCTCATGACATCCCATTAACAGGCTCCTACAGGTTTTCACAACCTTTTCTGGTATATTTCTTTCCTTTTTTCTTTTTTAAATCTCTCGATCATTATCTTGCTATTATCCAATCTATTTTGGCTTCTTTTACTCTTGTCTGCTTTTCATGGCCTGCCTATTCCCCAAATGTAACATAGCCTAACTTCCCATTAATCCCTACCCAGAGTCTTGGTAGAAGTGCTTCTGTTTGGACAGTCATCTCGCATTACAGGTGAAATGAGAGACTACTGCCACGATAATCCAGACATCACTCAACGGCGGTGGCTTTCGGGATAGCAGGAACTAGGTGGCCTTGTGTGTTTTGGTGTTGGTGCTCATCCACTGCTTTTAAAGAGTGAGCTTTGGGAAGTACGTGTGTAATATTTTGTCTTATTCTGTGCATTTTCTAACCACTGCCCGACTTGTCCTCTTCACTTCCTGGAGGAAGATTAGACAAATGAGATTTTTTGCTTAAAATCTATTGTCTCAATGCCTGTCATACTGTGATCTACTGTGATTTCACAGTTGACCTCTTATTAAAGAACAAGAATAAATCTAACTTTTAGCAAGGATTTTCTTGCAGATCGGGTTAACATTTTTGGTGGAATTGACTCAGATATTATTATTCTAACTTGATGGAGCTATAATAGAAGCTAATATTTATTACACACTTACTTAACACACAGCAGGCACTGTATAAAATGCTTTATAACGTTATCTTGCTTAATACTTGTATCCACTCTCTGGAATATTATCACCATCCTACTTTTCAAGTAAGACATTAGAGAGTTAAGGAATTTGCTAATAAGTGGTGGCTCCAGGGTCAAAAGCTTGGATTTTATCATTAGCAAAGATGCTGCCAGTTGTTTTTCTTGAAGTGACCAACTTACTTTATTACTTTTCTAGAAAATGTCTGCCAGATACTCAAGTCTGAAAAACCAGAGTTTTATCTGTTATTCAGTCTTTCAGAAGGTAAAAATGGCATTCACCTGAAAAAACAACTAGTCCCACAGCTCAGACAATCACACAGTGCTTTTCTTGAGAAAACCATTCAACGTACCTGGTGTGCTGAAGTACCTACCCGTCTTCCCATTTTGTCACACAAAATATTACAGTGACAAGTACTTAAGGGTCAAAATTAAACTTTTTCATTGCCCCATCAAGACCATTCTTAAGTAAAACTGACAATTGCTTTCTTTCTTTCTTTCACTGTGAGTTTATGGTGGTGAAGAATACTAGAATGATTGGCTTTTATTGGCACCACAGGTCTACAGCCAGTGCTTTTTCACCATCAGAGAAAAGCAAATAACCTCTTAGTGTTTAATGAAAACAGGGAACCAGAGTTTGTGAACCACACTTTGAGAACCCTAGGGTTAATTGGATTTGGGGAGCATTGTTGAGCAGCTATATGAAACCCCAGACTTAGGGTTTGGAAGATCTTGGAGGAAAATAGTCCCTTGTGCGTGTTTTTACTTGTCCTTAGAAAAGCAAATAACCTTACAAATGGGAGGAAATGGTCAGGGAAAAGGGGTACATCAACTGAAAGTCCCCATTTCTCTGGGCTCCTGTGGGTCTGGAAAGGTTCTAAATGTTTCTCTGTACCCAGTGGTGCAAGGGAGGCCTGAAAGGAAAGTGTGGGTGCTTGTTAGAACTGGGAAAGAGGAATGCATCAAGAGGTCCAGCAGGCGACTCCAGAGCAGGGGCTGAATGGAAGATAGAGGGGACACACCTCAGGGACCAACAGTACTGGCAAGACTAGGACTAGAGGAAAAGTAAAGAAAACCCTCCAAATAGGAGACAGTCCTAAGTTGGAGAGTGAACCTTGAGATTGTCTAAGTCCACTTGGGCTGTTATAACAACATACCATAGACTAAAAAGCAGAAACTTATTTCTCACTGATCTAGAGACAGGAAATCTGATATCAACAGATTCAGGGACTGGCAAGAACCATCTCCTGGTTCCTACACATCCATCTTCTCACAGCGTTCTTACATGGTGGAAGGGGCTAGGGAGCTCTCTGTGGCCTCCGAGCCACCAGGGAAGCCCCAAATAATAGATAATAGTTAAACTGTGATTATTGTTGTTAAGTCCCTAAGTCATGTCTGACTCTAAATTACTCACCTCTTCATTATGTTATGTTGTTGGGTTATAACATAATGCTTATTAATTTATTAGTTTGTAATATAATGTGTGCTCAGTCCTGTCTAACTCTTTGCAGTCCCATGGACTGTAGTCCAACAGGCTCCTCTGTCCGTGGAATATTCCAGGCAAGAATATTGGAGTGAGTTGCCATTTCCTTCCTGACCCAGACATCGAATCCACGTCCCTTGCATCTCCTGCTTGGCAAGTGGATTCTTTACCACTAATCCTATTCACGGGGCTTCTCTGGTGGTTCAATGGTAAAGAATCTGCCTGCCAATCCAGGAGATGTGGGTTAGATCCCTGGGTCAGAAAAGTCCCCTGCAGAAAGAAATGGAAACCTACTCTGGTATTCTTGCCTGGAAAATCCCATGGAGAGAGGAGCCCGGCAGGCTATAGTCCTTGGGATCACGAAAGAGTCAGACAAGACTTAACAACTAAACAACAATCCTATTTGCGAAGGCTCCACCCTCATGACCACAACACCTCCCAAAGGCCCCACCTCCTAATACCATCACATGGGCCTTTAGGATTTAACATAGGAGTTGGGAGGAGGACACAAAGAACTGAACTTTCAGGATTTCTGACTATCAGAAATCACTGGGTTAGACTAAGAAAACTCACACTTGGTTGAGTTTCCACTATGAAGAAAAAACAGGCAACTCCTGAGCTAGGCTGGGTTCACACAGAGAAATATTCCCATGTGACTCCAAGGCCCGCTGCCCTAACTGTGAGAGATCATGCCATTCTAGACGTAGTCGCGTGATCGCCACAGCTCTTTCTGAAGGGGCCCAGGTGAGTGTTGACACTCACTCTGACCAACACCTACATTTCCAAAGTCCAGGCCACTCAAGATGGGAGTAATGGAAGAGAAGCATTGGGCCACTTTCCCAGACAACCTCAGGTGCATTTACACACCAAAGGATATCTTTCTAATGTTGGAGAAATGCAGGCGTTGTGTGCTGACAACGAACCTACTTAATTATATAAACCTTTTCACTGCAAAAAACTCTAAGTATGGTTTGACTAGAGCAAAACGCTTTCTTCATATCAATGAAAAAGACCTCTGAGTGCCCCGTCTATGTCTCTCCCAGTTACGTGAAATTCCATTGTTTTGTAAAAGCACTTTTCAAATTTTACTTTTTTAATTGGAGTATAATTGCTTCACAACGTTGTATTAGTTCCTGCAGTACAACGGCGTGAATCAGCTATATGCAAACATATGTCCCCTCCCTCCTGAGCCTCCCTCCTGCACCCCTCACCCCTCATCCCTCCCTCTAGGTCGGCACTGAGCACCAAGCTGAGCTCCTTGCGTTACAAAGCAGCTTCCTACCAGCTAATGTTTTACACATGATAGTGCATAGAAGTCAGTGCTACTCTCTCAATCCATCTCACCCTCTTGTTCCCCCTCTGTGTTCACAAGCCCATTCTCTATGTCTGCATCTCTATTTCTGCCCTGTAAATAGGTTTATCAGTAGCATTTTTGGAGATTCTGTACATTTGCGTTAATATACAATATTTATTTTTCTCTTTCTGACTTACTTTACTCTGTATGACAGACTCTAGGTTCATCCACATCACTACAAATGACCCAATTTCATTTCTTTTTATGACTGAGTGATATTCCACTGTACATATGTACCACATCTTCTTTATCCATCATCTGTCAATGGAAATTTAGATTGTTTCCATGTCCTGGCTATTGTAAATAATGCTGCAGTTAACACTGGGGTACATGTGTCTTTTTGAATTATGGCTTTCTCAAGGTATATGCCCAGGAGTCAGACTGCTGGGTCATATGGTAGTTTGATTCCTAGTTTTTTAAGAAATCTCCATAGTCTTCTCCATAGTGGTTGTATCCATTTACATTCCCACCAACTATGCAAGAAGTTCCCTTTTCTCTGCATCCTCTCCAGCATTTATTGTTTGTAGATTTTTTGATGATGGCTATTCTGACCAGTGTGAGGTGATACCTAATGAAATTCTGTATTAACTTCAAAAAAGAAAGCAATTTGAACCCATAACATTATTTGAATCATTGCCGAACCCCTCCCGAAGCACAATAATTTCAGAATATACATTGTGTCTTTTACTATGACATATTGTGAGTATCTTTTTGTGAGTCCCATGAAAACTGTTTTAGAAGGTGAAGGGCAACAAGTAGCAAATATTTGAGGATTTGGTGCTAGTTGGACCTGAGGAAGCTTGGTGCTTCTGGGGTTTTTTTCTGTTTTAGATGGAGCACCTTGACTCCATATTAATCTCAAACAATGATTCACTATGGAGGTGAAAGAAAAAATAGCCTAAGCTAAATGATACATAGACTTTAAGGGGGTTGCTTAAACTCCCCTAACAATAAATCTGCTCCCTTGCCGCTATATTAAATTCTTCCATTAGGTATATATGTATTTTAGGGTTACTTTCATTAGTTCATTTGACATATTTTTTGAGTTTCTGCTATATATCAACAAAATGATACACTTAAGCTTACAAAGATGAGAGACAAGGCTTCCTAGTCTAAAGGAGCTTGTGTTGTAGAAAGGTGATAAAGAATAACACTGCTTGGTACTTGCAATGGCAGAAGCATAGGTGATGGAGAGAAAGACGAAATGGGGATGATGGGGTGGAGAGGGGACATCAGAACCGTGTCCTGAGGGAGAAAAGGAATTGGCCAAGTGCAAGTGGGAAAAAAACTTGGGATGGGCCTACGGCACAGAGAGGGAACAAGTGTGCAAGAGCCCCAGAGGTGAGGGGGTGGAAAGTGGCAAGAGATGCCATTCAAGGAGACAAGGAATGTGGGAAGAAGTGGCTTTGGGCGAGTCATAAAGAGTTCAGTTTTAAACATTTCAAAATTGAGATGTTAATGGGACATCCAGAAGTAGTGTCCACTAAACGAGAGGTTTTTGAGATCTGGTACCCAGAATGCAAGTTCTGGCTGTAGATAGATACATGGAATTCAGCAGGACAGCAATGTTAGGTGAGGCCATGTATTCAGGAGAGATCACCCAGTGGGCTTGAGTAGAAGGAGGCTAGAGGAAATTTGAGATCTGGAGGCTTGGAAATACCTGTGCCAGAGCCAGAGAATGAGAGAGAAGAAAGCAGAAAGCAAGAGCAAATGGTGTCACAGAAGGTAAGGGAGGAGATACTTTTCCATCCAGGAAACTTTCAATAAAGTATAATGAGGGGACTTCCCTGGTGGTCCATTGGCCATGTCCCCCTGTGCCCTCTTCTATTCACAGCCCCCCTGCAAAGAATGTCATAGATATTTTTGAACTTTATATAAATGGAATCACACTGTATTAGTTTTTATCTGTTTTCTTTCAATGTATCATTTTAATGACCACATACTATTTCTTTGTATTGCTATATCACAATATATTCAGTCTAATGTCATGCATTTTACTAAAATTTTTTTAATTAACTAAATCCTGTGGGGACTTTCCTGGCAGTTCAGTGGAAGACTGGACTCTGTCCTTCCAACAGAGGGGGCACAGGTTGGACCCCCCGATTGAGGAACTAAGATCCCACGTGCTGCACAGCACAGCCAAAAAAATAAAACCTAAAAATAAAAAAATTTTAATTAAAATAAAATAAAAATATTGTGAATATCTATGTAACAAAACCATTATTTTTCCTCTTAGGATAAATCCACTGACCTGAAAACTTTTAAGACTTTTTGTTTATATTACCAAATTGCCCTCTAGAAATGTTGCACCAACTTTATATTCTCATCACAGTTTGTAAAACGTCCAATTTCCACGGTATGGCCCACAATTGAACACAAAAACCCCAGATGTAATCCAACTAACATCCATGACAAATGTCCCTACCTGTCTTAAATATCCTCACTTCCTTTTACAGTACAAAAATAGACCCCAAGCACAAATAGTCTCCAAGTTCTCTAATAAAGACAAAAACAGAATGGTAGTGTTGGAAATTACCTTGGAATTTATCTAGTGCAACAAGCGCATTTTCAGCTAAGACTACAAAAGCCCAAAGAGGAGAAATATCAAAGCAGACATATTTCCAATGAAAAACAAACCAGAAAATCATGTGTAGGAAAAAAAAGTGCAAAGAAACAAAACAAAATGCATTTTGGGCAACTACATTTGGATAGTGATACTATGGGAGATTTTTCATTTTCTCACTTTTCTGAGTTGTCTAAATCTTCAATAAGGAGCATGTATTTCTTATACAGTAGAGAAAAATGACTTTATATAAGAGAAGAAAAAAATAGAGAAGAGAAGCTTAGTTTGTAAATTGCATTATAGTCATTAAATGCATGTCTAGTGTCATAATGTGAAAGAGTTACAAGATAGGGGGAAAGGTGGCTTGATAAGTTTAAGAAGATTTTGGAAGAAGAGTATTCTGGAAGAGTATGAAGTCCAAGAATTCATAAAGGCAGCAAGCAGAGCCTGAGGAAGCAACTGGTAAAAGGCACCAGTCTGTAAGTGTGATGAGTTGTGTCTGGAATAGGCCGTGGATGTCGCTATGTGAAGGACAGGGCTTTTAGTGGCATTTACTCATGAGCAGTTTGGAAATCTTGTCTCTGCTTGGATGAGGCGAGGTTGGGGTGCTATGAGTTGTAGGAGCATCATAGGATGTAAATGTTTAGGAATCACCTTCATAGAGCCTGTGACTTCCTCTCCCCCAAGACCTGAGCCTTCCTTGTCTACATAAGAGGCAGAGTCATGGAATCCAGTTTCAGAGTCTTATCTTAATTAGACATTTCACATGTCTCACTAAGGCTGTGATGGTTTTAGTTGAATGAATCACAGACTCACAAACTATTAGAGTTGTCAGAACAGAGATGAAATTATGTCTCCCAAAAGTCTCTAAGCTAATAACTGGTGGGCCCTGATAGAGTTGCCAGATTTAATCAATAAAAATATTAGACACAATTAAATTTGGGTTTTAGATAAGCAATGATAATGTTTAGTGTAACTGGAGAGTCTGTGTTTCACCCGACAACCATACTAGTCCATGATGAAAAGCCACTGCCTGGTGACTGAAGATTGTGCAGTTCTCTTCTGAAAGCAGGCCAGTCTGATTCCCAGAATGGCCTTACATATGAGGGCCTATAGAGCCTAGTGGCCACCGAGGTCAGCCTGGCCCTTGGGATAGTGTTTTCATCTGTATAAAAGTTACAAATAGCACCTACTTCACATTGTTGTTGTGAAGATTTAATGAATTATTACAAACAAAACATATAGGAAAGATACTTATTAGAGTCAAATATCAAACACTGTGAACTAAATACCTTTATCTGAACAGTCTGCAGTCACCTCTTCAACTTGTCTCTGACCCACTCCATTAGTATGAAATAGGCTCACAGTCCAGTACCCAGTATCTCCAGCTTGATGCAGAGGAAACTAAAAGAATCCCTCATCTGCAACAGAAGGGATGGCACCGATTTTGATAAGGCAGTGAGGATTCTTATTAACCATTATAGCAAATATTTGGAAAACTCAGCAGTGGCCACAGGACTGGAAAAGGTCAGTTTTCATTCCAAACCCAAAGAAGAGCAATGACAAAAAATGTTCAAACTATCACACAGTTGCACTCATCTCACACGCTAACAAAGTAATGCTCAAAATTCTCCATGCCAGGCTAAAGTCAGAATTTCATGTGAACCATGAAATTTCAGATGTTCAAGCTGGATTTAGAAAAGGCAGAGGAACCAGAGATCAAATTGCCAATATCCATTGAATCATCAAAAAAGCAAGAGATTTCCAGAAAAACATCTACTTCTGCTTTATTGATTATGCCAAAGCCTTTGATTGTATCTATCACAACAAATTGTGGAAAATTCTTCAAGAGATGGGCATACCAGACCACCTTACCTGCCTCCTGAGAAATCTGTATGCAGGTCAAGAATCAACAGTTAGAACTGCACATGGAACAACAGACTGGTCCCAAACTGGGAAAGGAGTACATCAAGGCTGTATATTGTCACCCTGCTTTTTTAACTTACTTGCAGCGTACATCATGAGAAACTCTGGGCTGGATGAAGCACAAGCTGGAATCAAGATTGCCAGGAGAAATACCAACAACCTCAGATATGTAGATTATACCACCCTTATGGCAGAAAGTGAAGAACTAAAGAGCCTCTTGATGAAAGTCAAAGAGGAGAGTGAAAAACCTGGCTCAAAACTCAACATTCAAAAAACTAAGATCATGGCATCTGATAGCATCACTCCATGGCAAATAGATGGGGAAATAATGGAAACAGTGAGAGACTTTATTTTTGGGGCTCCCAAATCACTGCAGATGGTGACTGCAGCCATGAAATTAAAAGACGCTCGCTCCTTGGAGGAAAAGTTATGACCAATCTAGACAGCATATTAAAAAACAGAGACATTACTTTGCCAACAAAGGTCCATCTAGTCAAGGCTATGGATTTTCCCAGTAGGCATGTATGGATGTGAGAGTTGGGCCATAAAGAAAGCAGAGCACCAAAGAATTGATGCTTCTGAACTGTGGTGTTGGAGAAGACTCTTGAGAGTCCCTTGGACTGCAAGGAGATTAAACCAGACAATCCTAAAGGAAATCAGTCCTGAATATTCATTGGAAGGACTGATGCTGAAGCTGAAACTCCAGTACTTTGGCCACCTGACGCAAAGAACTGACTCATTGGAAAAGCCCCTGATGTTGGGTAAGACTGAAGGCAGGAGGAGAAGGGGACAACAGAGGATGAGATGGTTGGATGGCATCGCCGACTCGATGGACAAGTTTGAGCAGTCTCCGGGAGTTGGTGATGGACAAGGAAGCCTGGCGTGTTGCAGTCCATGGGGTCGCAAAGAGTTGGACGTGACTGAGCGACTGAACTGAACTGAACTGAACTGATAGCAAATATTCACTCATGATAGAACCATTATCTACACAGTATTACATTGTAAATATTAAAAGAAAGATCAACATTACAGACTCCCTGCAGTGACCACTGGGGTATTTACAGCAAATTGTCTTCCTTAGATTATCTAATCCAGAAGTTCAAAACAAGCTAACAATCAGAATGACCTGGGGAATTTCTTTGAAGATCTTTTTGGTTATGAAAATATTTCAAACATTCAGCAAAGCTGAAGGAATTTTACAGTGAATGCTTATAAACTCACAGTCTGGATTTTACCATTAACATTTACAATAACTGTTTTATCAGTTATCTGTCCCTCTATCCATCCCTTTACCCATCCCTTTATACATCCTTTTTTCCTTACACATACTGCCAGGATCTATATAATTTCCCTGGAGAACTTTCTAAAACTGTAAATTTCAAGGCCTCAACCCCAGGGGTTCATAAAACTACTCTGTACAGTAGAGAAAAATGATTTTATATAAAAGGAGGAAAAAATAGAAAGGAGAAGTTCAGTTTATTGCCTATTATAAATTGCCTATTACAATCATTTAATGCATGCCTAAGATCATAGTGTGACAGGGAATACTGATTCAGGAACTTTTTCAACCTCCACAGGCGATTCTGATGCACAGTGAATTTTGGCAGTGTATCAGTCAGAGGAAGCCAGGTTATGCTGTTGAAGCTAGGTTATGCTGTAGTAACAAGTAAGCTGTTCTAAAAATCTCTGAGTTATAGAGTGATAAAGATGTTTCTTCTTTTTTGTCTTCTTCCTCCACCTCTTCTTCTTCTTCTTGTTCTGGACTAATGCTACATGTCTTGCCTGGGCTTCACTCTGGTAACCATGTTAATTGATCCCCTGATGTTCAAAATATTGCTAGTATTACAGCAAGGTGAAAAGACATACAGTAAACCACGTATATTGGCCATAAAACCCTCTGCCTAAATGTGACACATATCCACCTCTGCCTACATTTCACTGGCACTTGGGCACTTTTGACACATTATTGGCCAGAGCTTTACTAATGCATCTTTTGTTTCTCAAAATTTATTGACTGGAGACCTTTCACTATCACTTATATAAATCACCAGCCACAGATGTTATTAATAGTTTCTGCAAAAATCCGTATGAGTTGAGTTTAAAAGGTGAGGATGAGTAGTATTTCCTCACAGAGAAGCACTGTTGAAAAGAAGCTGTGATGTTTAGAAACATAATGTAAAATACAGATGTTTCCAGAAAAATATCTGCCTCTGTTTCATCGACTACGCCAAAGCCTCTGACTGTGTGGATCATAATAAACCATGGAAAGCTCGTAAAGAGCTGGGAATACCAGACCATCTTACCTGTCTCCTGAGAAACCTCTATGTGGGTCAAGGAGCAACAGTTAGAACCCTGTATGGAACAAATGATTGGTTTGAGACTAAGAAAGGAGTACTTCAGGACTGTCTGCTCTCACCCTGTTTGCTTAATCCATACACTGAGCACCAAGAAATGCCAGACTGGATGAGTTCCAAGCTGGAATCAAGATAGGCGGGAGAAACATCAACAACCTCAGATGTGGGGATGGTATCACTCTAATGGCAGAAAGCAAAAAGGAGCTAAAGAGCCTCTTGATAAGAGTGAAGGAGGAAAGTGAAAGAGCCAGTTTAAACTAAATATTAAAAAAACTAAGATTGTGGCATCCAGCCCCATTACTTCATGGCAAATAGAGAGGGAAAAAGTGGAAGTAGTGACAGATTTCCTCCTCTTGGGCTCTAAAATCACTGCAGATGGTGACTGCAACCATAAAGTCAGAAGATGTTTGCTTCTTGGCAGGAAAGCTGTGGCAAACCTAGGCAGTGTGTTAAGCAGAGCGATTACTCTGCCGACAAAGTTCCATGTAGTCAAGGCTGTGGTCTTCCCAGTGGTCATAAACAGTGGTGAGGGCTGAACTGTAAAGGAGGTAGAGCATTGAAGAATTCACACCTTCCAACTGTGGTCCTGGAGAAGACTCTTGAGAGTCCCTTGGACAGCAAGGAGATCAAACCAGTCAGTCTTAAGGGAGATCAACCCTGAATACTCATTGGAAGGGCTGATGCTGAAGCTGAAACTCCAGTATTTTGGTAATCTAATGTGAACAGCTGACTCATTGGAAAAGTCCCTGATGCTGGGAAAGATTGATGGCAGAAGGAGAAGGGGGTGTCAGAGGATGAGATGATGGCATGGCATCACCGATGCAATGGACAAGAAGATGGGCAAACTTTGAGAGATGGTGAGGGAGAGGGAGGCCTGGTGTGCTGCAGTCCATGGGGTCTCAAAGAGTGGGACATGATTGGGCAACTGAACAAGACAATGATGTAAAATAGCACAGAAGACCACTAATTTAACAGAGACTCTGATTTACAGACAAGGAAGCTAGCATCTGAGGATACAGAGTGACTCTCCCAAGGTTACCCTGCTAGTTCAAACCAGAAACGCTCTAGAACCAAGGTCTCCTGACTCCCAATGTTATGTTCAAGGCTACCTCCCTGAAGCTCCATAATTTAATAACTATACACCAGGTATTGATAAATAAGGCACAGTCCTTCTTAACAAAAACTGCTTCTTGGCCTTTTGGCTAAGATCACATGTAGTGTGGGGGTTCCCTTCTAGCTCAGTGGTAAAGAATCTACCTGCCAATATGGGAGATACGAGAGATACAGGTCCAATTCCTGGGTCAGGAAGATGTCCTGGAGTAGGAAATGGCTACCCATTCCAGTTAATATTCAGAAGAGGTTAAGAAGAGGTGGCAAGAATACACAGAAGAACTATACAAAAAAGATCTTCACGACACAAATAATCACGATGGTGTGATCACTCACCTAGAGCCAGACATCCTGGAATGCTAAGTCAAGTGGGCCTTAGAAAGCATCACTACGAACAAAGCTAGTGGCGGTGATGGAATTCCAGTTGAGCTATTTCAAATCCTAAAAGATGATGCTGTGAAAGTGCTGCACTCAATATGCCAGCAAATTTGGAAAACTCAGCAGTGGCCAAAGGACTGGAAAAGGTCAGTTTTCATTCCAATTCCACAGAAAGGCAATGCCAAAGAATGCTCAAACTACCGCACAATTGCACTCATCTCACACGCTAGTAAAGTAATGCTCAAAATTCTCCGAGCCAGGCTTCAACAGTATGTGAACCATGAACTTCCAGATGTTCAAGCTGGATTTACAAAAGGCAGAGGAACCAGAGATCAAATTGCCAACATCTATTGGATCATCAAAAAAGCAAGAGAGTTCCAGAAAAACGTCTACTTCTTCTTTATTGACTATGCCAAAATCTTTGACTGTGTGGACCACAACAAACTGGAAAATTCTTCAAGAGATGGGCATACCAGACCACCTGACCTGCCTCTTGGGAAATCTGTATGCAGGTCAAGAAGCAACAGTTAGAACTGGACATGGAACAACAAACTGATTCCAAATAGGAAAAGGAGTATGTCAAGGCTGTATATTGTCACCCTGCTTATTTAACTTATATGCAGAGTACATCGTGAGAAATGCTGGGCTGGAAGAAGCACAAGCTGGAGTCAAGATTGCTGGGAGAAATATCAATAACCTCAGATATGCAGATGACACCACCCTTATGGCAGAAAGGGAAGAAGAACTAAAGAGCCTCTTGATGAAAGTCAAAGAGGAGAGTGAAAAAGTTGGCTTAAAGTTTCAACATTCAGAAGACTAAGATCATGGCATCTGGTCCCATCACTTCATGGCAAATAGATGGGGAGACAGTGGAAACAGTCACAGACTTTACTTTTTTGGGCTCCAAAATCACTGCAGATGGTGATTGCAGCCATGAAATTAAAAGACATTTACTCCTTGAAAGAAAAGTTATGACCAACCTAGACAGCATGTTAAAAAACAGGGACATTACTTTGCCAACAAGGGTCTGTCTAGTCAAAGTTATGGTTTTTCCAGTAGTCATGTATGGATGTGAGAGTTGGACTATAAAGAAAGCTGAGCACCAAAGAACTGATGCTTTTGAACTGTGGTGTTGGAGAAGACTCTTGAGAGTCTCTTGGACTGCAAGGAGATCCAACCAGTCCATCCTAAAGGAAATCAGTCCTGGGTGTTCATTGGAAGGACTGATGCTGACACTGAAACTCCAATACTTTGGCCACCTGATGTGAAGAACTGACTCATCTGAAAAGACCCTGATGCTGGGAAAGATTGCAGGCGGAAGGAAAAGGGGATAACAGAGGATGAGATGGTTGGATGACATCACCGACTCAATGGATGTGAGTTTGAGTAAACTCCAGGAGTTGGTGATGGACAGGGAAGCCTGGCGTGCTGCAGTCCATGTGGTTGCAAAGAGTCAGACATGACTGAGGGACTGAACTAAACTGAACTGATCGATTTCAGTACCCTTGCCTGAAAATGTCTATGGACAGAGGAGCCTAGAGGGCTACTGTCCATGAGGTCACAAAGAATCAGACATGACTGAGTGAATGAGAACACTCACACTCCTGTCAAGAAATTCCCAGTCGCAGGACTTAGGGTGAAGACTGCACTTCCAGTGCAGGTGGGAGTGGGTTCGATCCCTCATTAGGGAACTAGGATCCCACATGCCAAGTCCACAACTCAGAAGATGAGAAAAAGATGCAGCAACTTCAAGTTTATTAGACTTTCAGTTAAAAAACAAAAAAGTGAAAAAGATCCCTGTCCCATGTGAAATTCTTTCACATAGTCTTTGGCTGACTCTATCAGCAGGCATGCTTCATCCTATTTGGCAAATAACTTGAAGCAGCAATGTGTTTCAGAAATAATAGAGGTACTGTCTTTGAGGATAAAGTTCTGTTTTTCTTAATAGCTTTTGGTCAGAGAGAGTCAATTCCCAGCTACCCTACTGAAACTCAGCATGATGACACAGCTCACCCAGATACAGGATGTTTAAGTGATTCATGGGCCACAATAGTTGAGGATCGTTCCTAGGGCATAGTCATTTCATGATCTGATGGCAGAATGGCTTTTCTCTGAAAGAAATCATTCAGTTACAAAAGCCCAAACCCAACCTTGAAGCCCGTTTTCATTTAGAGAGAAGGAAATATTTCAAGAGGCAGAAATCTGTTAACTTTTTTTTCTTAAAATGACTTTTTTTTCTGATAGATTTTTAAACAACTTCGAGGACTATCTAAAAATAGGATAGTTTGATTCGCAAAAGACATTTGAAACCTTCACAGGCTATAACTGTGAAGACTATCCATCTTTAAAGATGCTAAAATTGTACTGCAGTATAAAAATGCTGTATGCAATCTTTGTAAAAAGCATGGGACGTTAGAGCTGGTAGTACTTCTAAGCATCACTAACATGAGCTGCCTCGTTTTACAGATGATAATCATGATGTTTATTGAGTGTTTCACCATGCCAACTACTGGTCCAGGCAATTTATTTGCATTATCACATTTTGTCCTCACAGCCAGTAGGCATTACCTGTTTTGTAACTGAAGAGGCTGATGCTCAGAGAGGACAAGTGACTCTGTTAAAGTCAGTCTAGGGTGTGAACCTAGAACTTTAGTCCTTTGATCCAGAGTTCCTTTAGTGTGAAAAGGAGTATAGTTGTCACTGTCATGGGACCACAGGTCTCCTAGACATCAATTCATCAACAATTGCCTGTGATGCTTCCCAAAGTTCCCTGGGGAGATCAACATAAATGAAGCAATTTCTGCTCTCTGTGAGCTTCTATCTGGCAAAGAAAAGGAGAGAACATGGGCAAGTTATGTGTCTGGAAGTCACAGGACAAGATTTTTAAGCTGTTTATCAGCAATGTTAAATGCTACTAAAGAGTCAAAAACAGTTAAGTCTAGAAGAGGATCATTGAATAATATGACAATTATGCAATTACTATTGAACTCTATTTTTTTTATATTTGTTTACTTAGGCCATGCCAAGTCTTACTTATGGTGCTTGGGCTTTGGTGCCCCTCAGCGTGTTGAGATCTTAGTTCCCTGACCAGGGATCAAACCTGAGTCCCCTGCAATGAAAGACAGGTTCTTCACCACTGGACCACCAGGGAAGTTCTTACTGTTGAACTTTAAAAGATCAATTTCAGAGAGTAATAAGAGAAGAAAATAGCTTGCAAGAGGCTAGAGAGTCAATAAAAGAGGAGGAAATTGAACTGGGCAGTTTTAGGCTACTGGGGGAAAAAAAAGAGAAAAGAATGTAGAGACAACTAGAAGATACAGACAGTGGTGGAAATGTTTTTATTTGGATTGGGAAGAACTAAGTATGCTGCTTATGGAAGAGATAGTGCTAACAGAGTAGTAAATTTAATGTGGACAAGAAAGAGTTTTTGGAACTGGCAGGAGGAGAGGATCCATTCGTCATTAAATTATTTGCTATTTCAGCCACTATTAAGAAGTAGACACCTGAGACACCCCTGGTGGTCCAGTGGTTGTGACTCTGCACTCCCAATGCAGGGGGCCTGGGTTCAATCCCTGGTTGGGGAACTAGATCCCACATGATGCAACTGAGAGTCCAAGTGCCACCACTAAGATCCACTGCAGCCACGTAAATAAACACATAAAAATAAAATTTACAAAGAAAAAAAACTGGATGGCTTATTATAAATACAGTAGACATTTGTGTTTCAAGCACTATGTTGGGGCACTGAGGTAAGCAAAGTATACTCATGTCCTATAGAGTCTAATATGGAAGACAGACTTTAAGTAAACTGTAGATAGATGGCTACTATATCCTATGAAAACACTATGACAGAAAATGCCGAAATGCTACAAGAGGCAAAGCAGAAAAGTTAGCCTTAGAGCTAGCTAATTGTTTGCGTGCATGCTGTCATTTCAGTCATGTCCAACTCTTTGCTACCCAATGGACTACAGCCTGCCAGGTTCCTCTGTCTGTGGGATTGTCCAGGCAAGAATACTGGAGTGGTTGTCATGCCCTCCTCCAGGGGATCTTCCCAACCCAGGAATCAAACCCACATCTCTTAATGTCTCCTGAATTGGCAGGTGGGTTCTTTACCACTGGCAACACCTAGGAAGCCCACATAGATGTATATCTTCCAAATGAGAGAAAGGAGAGATGGGGAACAAAGGATAAAGATACACATTTTGAAAATGTTGAGGAAAGAAGATAATCTTCACCTTAATAGTGAATAATAGAAGGACTGAAATGCCTATTAAAAGTGAGAAGACTGAAAATCTGTTTGAGGATTTGAGGACAATGGGGAAATATATTAGAATCTATCTGTGGACATCAAATTTGGTATCAGCAAAAGAGGAATATATCTATCAAGAAACATTAAGAGCTTTTAAGAAGTTAGATAGAAACCCAGTTGGCTCTGACCTTCTTGGGGAATTCTTAGCAACCCAGAGTAGACGCAAGTCAAGTAAACGGTAGGTTGGGCAGAGAGCAGGCTGGTGGTTCTCATCACAGACACAATAAAATTCAAAGGGTGTAAAATATTCAGAGTTACGAGAATGGGTCTGGAACCCAGCTGCTCAGGAAATGGAGCCCCAAGGGAACAGAGCAACTCGCTGAGGTCACAGTGAGAACAGAGGACAAGTTGAGAAGTCAAAGTATTAGTCGTTCAGTCATGTCCCCATGGAGTGTAGCCTGCCAGGCTCCTCTTTCTATGAAATTCTCCAGGCAAGAATACTAGAGTGGATTGCCATTCCCTTCTCCAGGGGATCTTCCTGATTCAGGGACTGAACCTGGGTCTCCTACTTTGCAGGCAGATTCTTTACCATCTGAGCCACCAGGGAAACAATCAGAGGTTAAGGGAAACGAGACAGGGAGAACAAGATGTGAGCAGGATGGGAGGACAGACCCAAGTAATGATGCACTCCTAGGTTCAGCAACATCAAAGAGGAGCTAAAATTGGGTTAGTAATGAGACCCAGTGGTGCTGAAGAGGTTTAAAGAACCTTGAGGATGGGATGAGATGGGAATTAAGGCCTAAAGAACATTGCTTATGACATTAGAACCTGTGGAATGCTGTCCTCTCTGCTTTGCCTTGAAAAAGTAAATGTTATGAGCTTTCCAAACCAGATACATGTATTTGGACATGTACAGTCATATATATATATATATATATATATATATATATATATATGTATGTATATGTATATGTATATGTATACATATATGTGTATGTATGTGTAAACACACACACTATTATATATCTTAATTTCCTATAAGTGGTCTGGGCATCTCAGAGTGATGGCTAGTCCCCATCTTTGTTGTTGGATTATGTTTGATTCCAACTTTGATGTGGATGAAGCCCTGCAGATGTAACTCAGGAAGAGCTAAAAAGATGAGTGACCTCTTCTTGTTATTGTTGTTGTTGTTCAGTTGCTAAGTCATGTCCGACTCCTTGCAACACCATGAACTGCTAGGCCTCCCTGTCCCTCTCTATCTCCTAGAGTTTGTCCAAGTCCGTGTCCATTTAGTCAATGATTCTATACAACCGTCTCATCCTCTGCTACTCTCTTCTCCTCTTGCCTTCAGTCTTCCCCAGCATCAGGGTCTTTTCCAGTGAGTCAGCTCTTTGCATCAGGTAGCCAGAGTATTGGAGCCTCGGCTTCATAATCAGTCCTTCCAATGAATGTTCAGTTTTGATTTTCTTCAGGATTGACTGGGTCGATCTCCTTGCTATCCTACAGTTACCAGGATACAATAAAATCTCAACCAGTGACACCATTGCCTGCTTTCAGTTCAGTTCAGTTCAGTCACTCAGTTGTGTCCAACTCTTTGCGACCCCATGAATCGCAGCACGCTGGGCCTCCCTGTCCATCACAAACTCCCGGAGTTTACTCAAACTCATGCCCATCGAGTCGGTTGTGCCATCCAGCCATCTCATCCTCTGTTGTCCCCTTCTCCTCCTGCCCCCAATCCCTCCCAGCGTCAGGGTCTTTTCAAATGAGTCAGCTCTTCACATGAGGTGGCCAAAGTACTGGAGTTTCAGCTTCAGCATTAGTTCTTCCAATGAACACCCAGGAGTGATCTCCTTCAGGATGGACTGGTTGGATCTCCTTGCAGTCCAAGGGACTCTCAAGAGTCTTCTCCAACATCATAGTTCAAAAAGCAGAAATTTTTCAGCGCTCAGCTTTCTTCACAGTCCAACTCTCACATCCATACATGACCACTGGAAAAACCATAGCCTTGACAAGACGGACTTTTGTTGGCAAACTAATGTCTCTGTTTTTTAATATGCTATCTAGGCTGGTCATAACTTTCCTTCCAAGCAGTAAGCGTCTTTTAATTTCATGGCTGCAGTCACCAACTGCAGCGATTTTGGAGCCCCAAAAAATAAAGTCTGACACTGTTTCCACTGTCTCCCCATCAATTTGCCATGAGGTGATGGGACCAGATGCCATGATCTTAGTTTTCTGAACATCACCTGTTTTCACCATTACTATTCAAAAGATTGTTAAGTATAATAGAAACTACGTCCATGCATTTTTTTTTTTTGTATTTGGGATTCAGCTAATTATCAACCTGTTCAGCTAATTACAAATAGCTGAGAAAAGAAAAGAAGCTAAAGGCAAAGGAGAAAAAGAAAGACATACCCATTTGAATGCAAAGTTCCAAAGAATAGCAAGGAGGGGTAAGAAAGACTTCCTCAGTGATCAATGCAAAGAAACAGAGGAAAACAATAGAATGGGAAAGACTAGAGAGCTCTTCAAGAAATAGACATACCAAGGGAACATTTCAGGTAAAGATGGGCACAACAAAGGACAGAAACAGTCCGGACCTAAGAGAAGCAGAAGATATTAAGAAGAGGTAGCAAGAATGCACAGAACTGTACAAAAAAAAAGATCTTCATGACCCAGATAACCATGATGGTGTGATCACCCACCTAGAGCCAGACATCCTGGAATGCAAAGTCAAGTGGGCCAGCTGAGCTACTTCAAGTCCTAAAAGATGATGCTGTGAAAGTGCCACACTCAATATGCCAGCAAATATAGAAAACTAAGTAGTGACCACAGGACTGGAAAAAGTCAGTTTTCATTCCAATCCCAAAGAAGGGCAATGCCAAAAAATGTTCAAACTATCACACAATTGCCCTCATCTCACACACTAGTAAAGTAATCCTCAAAATTCTCCAAGCCAACCTTCAACAGTATATGAACCGTGAAACTTCCAGGTGTTCAAGCTGGATTTAGAAAAGGCAGAGGAACCAGAGATCAAATTGCCAACATCTATTGGAACATCGAAAAAGCAAGAGAATTCCAGAAAAACACCTACTTCTGCTTTATTGACTATGCCAAAGCCTTTGATTGTGTAGATCACAACAAATTGTGGGAAATTTTTCAAGAGATAGGAATACCAGACCACCTTACCTGCCTCCTGAGAAATCTGTATGCAGGTCAAGAAGCACCAGTTAGAACTGGACAAGGAACAACAGGCTGGTCCCAAACTAGGAAAGGAGTACATCAATACTATATCGTCACCCTGCTTTTTTAACTTATATGCAGAGGACATCATGAGAAATGCCAGGCTGGATGAAACAATTGAAACAGTGAGTGACTTTATTTTCTTGGTCTTCAAAATCACTGCAGATGGTAACTTCAGCCTTGAAATTAAAAGATGTTTGTTCCTTGGAAGAAAAACTATGACCAATCTAGATAGTATGTTAAAAGGCAGAGCCATTGCTTTCCTGACAAAGGTCCCTCTAGTCAAGGCTATGGTCTTTCCAGTAGTCATGTACGGTCGTAAGAGTTGGACTATAAAGAAAGCTGAGTGCCGAAGAATTTATGCTTTTGAATTGCGGTGTTGTAGATTCTTGAGAGTCCCTTGGGCTGCAAGGAGATCCAATCAATCAATCTTAAAGGAAATCAATCCTGAATATTCATTGGAAGACCTGAAGCTGAAGCTGGAGCTCCAATACTTTGGCCACCTAATTCAAAGAACTGACTCATTGGAAAAGACCCTGATGCTGGGAAAGATTAAAGGCAGGAGGAGAAGGGGACAACAGAGGATGAGATGGTTGAATGGCATCACCGACTCAATGAACTTGAGCTTGAGTAAGCTCTGGGAGGTGGTCATAGACAAGGAAGCCTGGTGTGCTGCAGTCCGTGAGGTCACAAAGAGTTGGACACGACTGACCAACTGTATTGAACTCGACTAATGGTCAACATGGCATCATCATTCACTTTCTTCCTAAACACAGAATGGGCTCTAACACACCAGATTTGCCATTTCATTCTTTTCTTCCTAAAGCCAAGCACCCTGCAAAGGCGCTTAGGAGGCAGGTCTTCTCCTGCAGGGAACCCCACTAATGAATCCAGGAGGTGTCCCCTGAGAGTATTGCCCCTGAAGATAGAAAGCACCCTGGAGAAGGTGGCTGAGGTGGACATGCTGACGTGATGCAGCTTGTTTCAGCCCTACAGAATACCAGGTGCCCAGGAGAAGGCAGGAAAGCGAGTCCAGCCATGGGCCGGTGGCTCCCAGGCCTCCTGCAGGCGCTCCCCTTCCTCAGTGCAGCGTTGTGTTGGTGTGTGAGTCACTCAGTCGTGTCAACCCTTCGTGACCCCACGGACTGTAGCCCACCAGGCTCTTCTGCATGGGATTTTCCAGGCAAGAATACTGGAGTGGGTTGCCACCTCCTCCTCCAGGGGATCTTCGGGACCCAGAGATCAAACCCATGGCTCCTGTGCCTCCTGCACTGGCAGGCAAGGTCTTTACCCACTGAGGCCCTGCGGAAGCGGCAGGGATACACTGTGCCGTGAAGTGGAGGCTCACCGCATCTGCACTTCTCACAATATGGCACCTTTGGCCTCACATGGAGAAAATTTGAAATTACATTGGTGGTTGAGAATAAAGATTTTTCACCTTTTCTTTTTTTAAAGTGTTGACAGACGCTTTTAAAATGGAACCTCCTACCCCAGGCTGCCTTCGTGAATCACACCACGCAGTATTGTGCATCCGTTTGTTCAGGGATTAAGCCTGAATAACGATACAGGAAAAATCAGTGGGATGACAATAAATGTGACAGCTCCCCATCTCCTGTCAGTCATCTCAGGAGAGAATGCAGCCCACTTGTTCAGATATGTGAAAATCACTTCAGAAGAGTTTTCCTCATGTAACAAATTATCCTGGAAGGATATCAAGGCTCCATAGTTTTTTGTTTCAATGCATTAAGTGAAGGCCTCAAAGAAATGTCAGTGACACCCTATGAAAATTCCTACATCTCCCAGCAGTTTTGGTGCCTTCTCGGCAGTGATAAAAATCACTTTGTTCCCTGGTTTGGAGCCGCGGGAAAAATCAAACCATTGTGGAGATTACTTAAAATTCCACTGTGCCTGCCCCATTTGCCCAAAGAATGTTAAGAATTTGCAGCTGTTGCTCCCACGAAAGGTTTCTAACTGGAACATCGGCTGTTGTTTCACACACAGCTGTGGTTAATTTGAGCTGAAGATGTTTTAATTGCCTTTGTGTCAAGATTTATTAAATAACATTTGAGAGGAACAAAAATTATAATAGTCATATTAGGAGAATGCTGAAGGAAGAAAATAATTGAAACATAGCATTTTTGCCCTGTAAGCCAAGGCTGAAAATATCTTTTTCCACATGACTGGCTTCCAGCCATCCTCAAGAAAGAGTCTGTAGGTAAATCCAGCTACAGAAGCCCTCGTGGCTGCTGCCAGAGCCTAGCCCTTTGTTTCCCTCCCTCCTTTTATGGAAGCACTTCTGCCCAGAGTGGCCCTCCTTTGTTCCCACTCTCCATTCCTGTTATCTCAGGAGACAGGAGTCATGGTGCTCGGAGCAAGCATAGATAGCATCAGCTGGCAATCAGCCTCTCCTGCTAAGTGGTCTGCATTATTTTTTCGAGCCTCTGTAATTGCTGTTTTCCTGGTACATCTCGGCCACCATGACAATACGGGGAGCGCTCTGAACCCTTACCATTTGGTCGAGAGCAGCTCTACAAATGAGCAGAAGTCAAAGCGTGGACGTTTCCTGGATTCGCTGCCAAGGCAAAAGAGAGGGAGTGAGAGGCCCTTCCACTAATGAGGGACCACAAGTACTGCCCCTCAGGAGGTTTGTTGCCAGTTGTTCCGAGAAAGGAGTTTTGAAGATGAAGAGAGGCCAGACAGGAAAATTACAGGACAAGTTGTAAGTGCTCACCTCCATGCTAAAACCTCAATCATGTTTTACATTTTGGTGTTACATATTTCCTTTTAACCGGGAAATCCTCCAAGCATTAAGAAGCACCTAATGGCAACCCACTCCAGTATTCTTGCCTGGAGAATCCCATGGACAGAGGAGCCTGGCGGGCTACAGTCCACGGGATCGCAAAGAGTCGGACACGCCTGAGCAACTTCACTCACTTCGCCATGGCCAAGTACTGTGTAGATGCTGTGGGGCAGAAGGTCTAGTGGGAGGCTTAGACCAAGTGTGAAACAGGCCAAGGGCACCCGAGTGGGGGATTACATCACTCACCCCAGAAGAGGCGATGTGGACAGGCTGATTCCTGCTGGAAGGGGGAAACATTGGATCCAGACCCATGGGATGAAGAGAATCTTGATAGAGTGGAAAGTGGAAGCCATCCAGGCTGAAGACGGGAAGAGCAAAAGCACATTGGAAAACTATATCTTGATGCCTATGGTTCCATTGATGCAATTCTCTCAAAATGACAAAATTATATACAGATTTAGTGGTTGCCAGAGGTTAAGGATGTGTGTGTAGAGAGAAGTGGGTGTGGTTATAAAAGGATAGCATAAGGGACTCCGGCACTGACGGGAATGTTTTACTTCTATACTACATCAGTGCTAATAGTCTGGTTGTGATATTGTGATGTGATGTAGTTGTACAAAATGTCACCACTAGGGAAAATGGTAAAGGATTCATGGGATCTCTCTATATTATTCTTACAAATGTGAATCTGCAAATTATCTCACAGTTAGAAAAGCTTTTTTTTTTAAGTATGTCTTGATGAAAGGACAGTCTGTGGTTGTACAGGACAATGTTGGGTGAGGATAAGAAATGTAGAAAAAAGTTGGAGAGGCTGAATGGAACTAGCTCCTAGAATCTATAAATGCCACTCTAAGGAGCTGGAAAAAGGGAAGCCACAGAATGCTCTGCAGCTGGGAAGTGACATGCTTTTCAGGCAAATCATCCTGCTCGTGGGTCTGCTGGACCCCAAAGCCTCACCCTTTGCCCCACACAGAGGCAGGATGCCTTCTGTACACTAAGAGCATTAGGACCTGAAACGTGGCAGGTAAACCTGGGCACAGCAGCCAAAAGAGGAGGGAACACCTCTGAGAGCCAGAGTTCAGGCTTCAAATCCTAGACTTGCTATTCACTTACTCATGCCACCTAAGGCAGTCAACTTCTTTGTGACTCTACTTTCCCATCTGTAAAATGGGGATAATACCAATGTCTGCCTCTCTTAAGATTATTTAAAATTAATACACATAAAGTGCTTAGAACAGTGACCAGTACAGTAAGCACTTGGCAAAAGTTAACTATTAATATTTTTTAAGGCGTAAAATCTTGCAACTTAGCAACTAGTTGAACTTGGTGGGGGAGACAATGAAAGAATCAGGATGTAATGTTCATTAAAGGAATATGGGAGATCATGAGTATCAGTAGCTAGAAAACAATAGAAAAATTCATGCTGAGGGACATTCTGTAAAATAAGTATTTATAATCTTCCAAAGTGTCAGTGAAATACAGAGGAGCTGGCCCATATGGAAGAAGACCAGAAAGACACAACCACTAAATGCAGCACATGATTCTGAACTTGATCCATTGGATTCAGAGGACATTATTGAGATGAGTGGGACAATTCCATTGACATGTGAATAAGGCCCAAAGATGCAGTTATGTAGGAGGATGTGCTTGGCTCCTGGTCTGGAGGAAATGATGTTAAAGTGTTCAGTAACGATGAGGCATCAGGTTGGCAGCTGATTCGCAAATGTTTCAGACAGTTCTTTGTACTCATAACTCTTCTGTAATTTTATGATTATTTAAAAATGAAAACGATTTTTTTCTTTTTAAATATTTTTTAAATTTCTAATTGAAGGATAATTATAATATTGTATTGGTTTCTGCCACATATCAACATGGATCAGCCATAGAAACACATAGGTCCACCCCCTCTTGAACCTCCCTCCCATCTTCCTCCCCATCCCACCCTTCTAGATTGTCACAAAGCCCCTGTTCCTGAGCCATACAGCCGATTCTCACGGCGATCTATTTTCCGTATGCTAGTGTATATGTTCCATGCTACACTCTCCATTCATTTCACCCTCTCCTTTTCAGCACCCGCCGTGTCCATAAGTCTGTTCTTTATGTCTTTGTCTCCATTGCTCCCCTGCAAATAGGTTCATCAGTACCATCTTTCTAGATTCCATATATATGCATTAATATATGATATTTGTGAAAACAATTTTTTATTGAAGTAGAGTTGATACACGTTGTGCTAGTTTCAAGTGTATAGCACAGTGATTCAGTTTTGCGTATATATTTGTCTGTTCTTTTTCAGATTTTTTTCCCTATTAGGTTATTATAAAAATTGAGTAGAGGTCCTTGTGCTATACACTAGGACCCTGTTGGTTATCTATTTTATATATACTAGTGTGTGTATGTTTATCCCAAACTCCTAACTTATCCCCCTCACCTTGCCTCTTTGGTAACCATAAATCTGAAAACAACTGATTTTAAAAGTAGTGACTAACAACCACAAACTAAAGGCTTGTTTAGGTGCAACACCCTAATTCCCAAAGTTAGTCACAGTGGGTCCTAATTGTTTCTGTGACAGGATTTATCCAAACTGCTGTACTCTTCATTTGGTGTAGCAAAATGCTATTAATCTAAATATTTGTAAATAAAGCACCTGTCTCTAGATTAAATTAAAATTGCTTGCATTATTTTCTGAATTACAAAAACAAAAAGTAACGGCTAGCATTTGTTGAGCGGTCACCATATATTAGGCGCCATGGTCCCTGCTTTGCTCATGAGCAGATTCAGGGCCCCAGGAAACTTATCTGCTGAGCGTGTCCTCCAGATTGGGACTGTGGACCCTCCCCTGCGCCCTCTGCACTTCTCCCCACTAGACCACCTGTAGTGACCGCTCTTGTTTGTCTGTAACACCCTCTGCCCTCCATGGACACAATCTTTGAGGGCAAGGCCTGTGTCCCGTTTGCCACTGTATCCATGGCTCCCAAGGCGCCCCCAGTAGATCAGCAGGACTCAGTCCACGCTGGTGGATCAGGCACGGAAGCCTGCTCACTGTGTGACCACAACCCCGAACAGGGCACCAGATTCGGGATGGATGTCTGACCCATGACTTCTTTTCTAGGTGGCCCAGGCTCTGGCAAAGGCACACAGTGTGGAAAGCTGGTGGAAAAATATGGATTTACACATCTCTCGACTGGCGAGCTCCTGCGGAATGAGCTGTCATCAGAATCTGAAAGAAGCAAGTTGATCAGAGGCGTCATGGAACGTGGAGAGCTGGTGCCCTCAGTAAGCAACAGCTGCCTTCTCTGGCCGGGGAGAGATCTGGAAGTGTTGCCATTAATCTAAGCTTCAGAAACAAAGAAACTCAAAAAGGACAATGCTGTATTTTGTTTCTTTTAACAGTCCAGAGGCAGGCAGGAGGTCCGCAGCAGAGGCTCATCTGCCAGACCAAGTTGCCCAGGCCCTGGTTCCTTCTGTCTTGTTGCTCTGCCAGTTCCTTGAATTTAACCTATTTCACACTTTTTCCTAAAATTGGTCCCTGCTTCCCTGGTGGCTCAGATGATAAAGCGTCTGCCTGCAATGTGGGAGACCCAGGTTCGATCCCTGTGTCAGGAAGATCCCCTGGAGAAGGCTATGGCAACCCACTCCAGTACTCTTGCCTGGAAGATTCCATGGATGGAAGAGCCTGGTAGGCTACAGTCCATGGGGTCACAAAGAGTCGGACATGACTGAGCGACTTCACTTTAGAGTTAAAAGCTTCAAAGCAGAAATGATCTTGGTGCAGCAGAACCTAGAATCAGTTGTTGTTCTTTAGTTGCTAGGCCGTGTCCAACTCTTTTCGACCCCACGGACTGCAGCATGCCAGGCTTCCCTGTCCTTCACCATCTCCTGGAGCTTGCTCAAACTCATGTCCATTGAGTTGATGATGCCATCCAACCATCTCATCCTCTGTTGCCCCCTTCTCCTCCTGCCCTCAATCTTTCCCAGCATCAAGGTCTTTTCCAATGAGATGGCTCTTCCAATAAGGTGGCCAAAGTATTGGAGCTTCAGCTTCAGCATCAGTTCTTGCAGTGAGTATTCAGGATTGATTTCCTTTAGGATTGACTGATTTGATCTGTTTGTGGTCCAAAGGACTCTTAGAACCCTCTGAAAAACAGAAAATAATGTCTTGGTCTCATTCTGAGAGGTATAATGGCATTAACATGAAATTTGTTATCTTCCTTGGGTAGCCAAATATCCCTTTTATTTATCTTTTTTTGTTTGTTTGTTTTCAAGTCACTATCCATATCTGAGAGGCTGGATGCCACAGGTATCATAAAACATCCATCCCTTCCAGACTAACTCCCACACTAGGCTCTGTAGTCAGGGCATGGACAGTGCAGCCCCTATCAGCTAAGAGAGCTGCTCGCTTCCTCTTTAACCAGCTACAGTCTGTTTCCCACCTGGAAGCCAGAATGGTCCTCATAAAGGAAACAGACCACTGCTGTTGTCTCTTTTCTTTTCTTTTTAAAGTTTTGGAGATTTATATATTAATCTGTTTATTTATTGATATTGGCTACACTGGGTCTTCATTGCTTTTTGAGGACTTTCAGCAAGTAGGGGCTACTCTTAGTTGCAGTGCTTGGGTTTCTCATCGCGGTGGCTTCTCTTGTTGTGGAGCACAGCCTCTAGGCACGCGAGCTTCAGTAGTTGCCACCTGTGGCCTCAGTAGTGGTGGCTCAAAGGCCCTAGAGCACACGGGCTTCAACAGTTGTGGCGCACAGGCTTAGTTGCTCCAAGGCAAGTGGAATCTTCCTGGACCAGGGACCGAACCTCTGTCCCCTGCATTGGCCGGCAGATTCCTACCCGCTCTACCACCAAGGAGGTCCTGTAGTTGCCTCTTAACAGGCCTCCTTCTGCCCACTCTTTTTCTCCTACAGTTTACTCTTTTCACAGCAGCCAGAGTGACTTCTTAGAAACATTTATCCCCCTTCCCAGAACCTTCCAACAGCTCCTCCCCACATTTTGAAGGAAACCCAGAGACTTCCCCATGGCTCTGGACTCCAGCTTGCTCTCCAATGCTCTTTTCCAAGACTCTCACATTTCCTCTCACCCACCCGCACCCCCCACCCCCATTCTTCCTCTCACAGGCCAGGCTTCTCCTGCCTCTGGGCCCTTACATTGTCTGTTTCTTCAGCCTGAGTGCCCTTCTTTCACATATGCATATAGCTTGCTCCCTTACTTCATCCAGATCTCTCTTTAAATATCAGTCTATCAAAGAGGCCTGCATACCCCATCTAAAATTAGCACCTCTAACAATCTGCTTCTTCTGATCTGCTTTAATTTTGTTCCTAGTAGTTCCCTCTGATTATTTTTATATATTTACTTGTTCATCTAGTATCTATTTTTCACTAAAATATAAACTTCATGAGGGTTTAATTCATTATTATCTAGGGATAGATTCTGAGTGCACTTTGTGATAGTTGTATTTCCCAGCCCCTGCTGAAAGTCAGAGGTAGCCAAGGACCCAGAGAGCACAAGGAATTCCCCCCATTTGGGCAGCTGGTAGCTTCCTTGTTTTCTATAAGCACAAGTTAATCAAAATTTTTAACAAAGTGATATTGCTAGAAAATGATACTTCATGTCTACTGAAAGTCTACTCAAGTCAATGCATGTCATGTCAAATTTTACAAAATATTTACTGAGAAAAAAATCAACACTGAAGTACATTTTATACCATGTTTTGTCTAGTTTTAAACTGCCATTGGGCCTAATTCAAGGAGTGCTACTGCTTGAAATACAGTACCATATTTCACCTAATTTAAGATACCATTATTTTTAGGCAACCCCCCAAAATTTTAACCATTAAAATTTACCAGTAAGAAAAACCGTCAACAGACTTTGACCCAGTACTGATTGTAAAATACCTACTAGTTCCATAGACATTAAAATTGGGTGGTGGGAGACTGAGGTTTATAGTTGATGAAATACAGGATATTACCATCCACTGTTAATTTAACTAGTACGTTTCTCCCCCTTGCCATGATGGGATGGCTGGGAGACCTTTGGTAACTCCAGAGCGCTGCTCTGTGGAAGAGTCTGGGTCCTGACTGCTCTCCCTCTGCTCCAGGGCATCATTTTGGAGCTCCTGAAGGAGGCCATGGTGGCCAGCCTCAGCAACACCAAGGGCTTCCTGATTGACGGCTATCCTCGGGAAGTGAAGCAAGGAGAAGAGTTTGGACGTAGGGTGAGTGTTGCTATGGGGATCATCCCAGAAGACAAATAGGGGATATCGTGGAAGCTGAGGGAATAAATTCAAAGTCTGTCAATTCTATTCAATAAAACTTTCTATTACAAATGGCAGAAATTCAGCAAAAAAAAGTTGGGTGTGGAGGGTGGGAACGCTGTGGTGGATTTATTGTTCAAGTAACTAAAACCTCCAAGGGTAGTTCACACTTTAATGGATTCATGTATTCAAATTTGTTCGTCAGTCATCTGACTTTGTCCATTTCTTGGATTTTCTTTCTTTACATTGGCCTCATTTTCTTCCTGTTAGAGACATATTCTATCATCCAAGTGACTTCACAAAAAAGTGTTTCTCTTCTCCAGTGGGTCCAGCAAAAAAAAAAAGAACCCAGGGTTTTGTTTCATTATCCTGGATTATCAGGTCCTGGGCCCATCACTGAACTAATCACTGTGGATTATCCAGGGATATCCTGGTTCATCCTGGAGGACCAGGGCAAAGATGGGAGACAAGGAGGGAAAATGGGTACCACACCTGAACCACACAGACTGAGAAAGGGAAGGGAATTTCCTGGACAAATAGGATGCTCTTAGAAGAAGGCAGGGAGAACAGATGCTGGACAGGCAAAATCAGATATATGCCCAAGGCCCACCCCCTTCACTGGGAGGCCACTCACAGGAGAATAGCAGTAAGTAAAAAAATATTGCTCCTATCATTTATAAAATCCACTCTGGGCCGAGTCCTGTGCTACATGCTTTACATACATTATCTCTAATTTGTCCCTCTTGTGGAAACAAGAGGGAAACAACTGTCCCTGTTTATTAAACAAAGACTCCAGAACCTACAAGAATTAATATTTATATAGAGATCTCTTTAGACTAGTTTTAAAATATCTTATTATATACTTTCATTTGATACATTTTTAATAACCTTTTAGATAAAGGGGGTATTTCTTCATGGTAAAGGTGATGAATTAAGCCCAGAGAGGTTAAGTGACTTGCCCACAGTCACACAGCTAGTAAGCGTCCACTCACTGGTAAGTAACAACTACTGGTAAGACTAAGATTTGGGGGGCCCATCTCCATTTATCTCTAACTGCAGTGTTGATTGAGAGGAATTGTACCTTTGTGTCTCCTGGGGGTTACTGTAACCTCCTTTTGAGCCTCTGATTTAATTTCCTTAGATGGCATCTAAATACTTAAAGGACAATTGCTAACCCTCCCTTGCATTTCCTACTTGCAAAGAGAATTAGAGAAAAACTTTCCTGTCCTAGTTGGCAAGTGTGGCCCTAACCCCCAGGGCTGGCTTTCTTCCTCTCAGCTCAGGAGCCTTTATCAAGGTAGGAGTGAGCAGGGAGAAATGGATTTGTGTGCAAAGCCTGGGACTGTGGCAGCTTCAGGTAGTTCATTAGAATTCACACACCAGAATTCTAATGAGCTTTTTCCCACCAATCAAACTACTTTAAGAGCTCAGACTTTGATGTAATTAACCACTTTTTTACAAAATGATGTTAAGAGAATCGTTTTAGGTTTTTTTGGTAGCTCAGATGGTAAAGAATCTGCCTGCAATGCAGGAAACCCAGATTTAATCCCTGTGTCAGGAAGATCCCCTGGAGAAGGTCATGGCAACCCACTCCAGTATTCTTGCCTGGAGAATTCCATGGACAGAGGAGCCTGGTGGGCTACAGTTCATGGGGTTGCAAAGAGTTGGACACAGCTGAGTGACTAACTTTATTTTTATTTTTTTTACAAAATGGAATTGGGAGGATTCTTCTAGTTTTTTTTTAATCACAATAATATTTTACCATGTTCTGTATATTTATAGAACATCAAATTTACCATCTTAACGAATGTTAAGTGTCTAGTTCAGACGTGTGAAGTGTATTTGTACTGTTGTGCAACCAATCTCTAGAACTTTTACCATCTTGTAAAACTGAAGCTCTACACTCTTTGAATAACAACTCCCCACCTCCCTGTCCTCTCAGGCCCTGGAAGCCACTGTTCACTCTCTGTCTTTATGAAAATACTACTACTGTATGTACCTCACATGCGTGGAATCTGACACATTTGTCCTTCTGTCACTGGCTTATTTTTCACTTAGCATAATGTCCTCAAGTTTCATTCCTGTGGTAGCATATGTTAAAATTTCCTTCCCTGTTAAGGATGAACAATATTTTGTTTATCCATTCATTCCTTGATGGCTACTTGGGTTACTTCCACTTTGGGGCTGTTGTAATTAATGCTGCTATGAACATGGGTATACAAATAGCTCTTCAAGACTCTGCTTTCAGCTCTTTGGGGTATATACACAGAAGTGAAATTGCTGGATCATATGCTAATTCTATTTTTAATTTTTTGAGGAATCAATACGTACACATACATACTGTCAGCCATAGTGGCTGCACCATTTTGCATTCCCACGAACAGTGCACAAGAGTTTCAGTTTCTCCACATCCTCACCAGCACATATTGTCTGTTTTTTTCACAGATACCATCCTCATGGGTGTCATTGTAATTTTGGTTTACATTTTCCTAATGATTAATGAAGTTGAGCCTCTTTTCATGTGCTCATTGGCCATTTATATTAATATGTCTTCTTTGAAGAATGTCTATTTAAGTCTTTTTCCTATTTTTTAACTGGGTTGTTTGGGTTTTGTTGTTGAGTTGATGGTTGCCTTTTCACTCTGTTGATTGTGTCCTTTAATGCACAGAAGTTTATAATTTTTATATAAGCCAGTTTATCTATTTTTGCTTTTGTCTCCTGTGCTTTTGGTGCCATGTCCAAGAAATTCTTGCCAAATCCAGTATCGTGAAGATTTTCCCCCATGTTTTCTTCTAAGAATTTTGTAGTTGTCACTCTTACATTTAACACTTTAATCCATTTTGACCTAATTTTGGTATATGGTATAACATAAGGCTCCAACTCCATTCTTTGAATGTAGATAAACAATTGTCCCAACACCATTGTTTGAAAAGACGTTTTTCACCAGTGAATGGTCTTGGTACCCTTGTCGAAAATCATTTGACCATTTACAAGAGAGTTTATTTCTGAGCTCTCTATTATGTTCCATTAATCTAAATACTGACTTTATGCCAGTACCACACTATTTTGATTACTGTGGCTTCATAATAAGGTTTTAAATCAAGAAGTGTGAGCCCTCCAACTTTGTTCTTTTTCAAGATTGCTTTGGCTATTTAGGGTCCCTTGAGATTCCACAAGAATTTTAGGGCAAAATTATCTCTATTTCTGTAAAACAACAACAACAACAAAAAACGAGACTTTGGAACTTTGATAGAGATTGTGTTAAACCTGTAGATCACTTTGGCAGTATTGACATCTTAACAATATTAAGTCTTCTGTGGACTGTCTTAATTTTTGTTTGTTCTGATCTAGCCAGCATCTAGGCTGTGAGCAAGTCTCCTGGGAATACTCTCTGAATAACTGAGGAATAAAGGCATCTTTCCTGCACCACTTCAGAATTAGGGCCTGTGTAAATCCAAGGGGTGAGGAGAAATCCGGAAAAGAGAAAGGTGTGACTGGGCCTATGAGGGGCTCCCTGCTGAGTGGGGATTGGCCGTTCTCTAAACATTAAAACACAGGGGAGCAAAGCCTTAAAAGGGGGGAGGAGGAGATGAGTGCTAAAGGCCACCCATCGGCAATGTTGATTGAGGTTCAGGCTTCAAGGTGGCTGCACCCCACCAGGATATTTCACACCTGACCTTGCCTGTGAACTTAAGGTCCAAAAGCCCTAGCAGGGCCTTTAGGAGGGTCAGGACAGGTCATGAACTTGCTTGGAAGTGCTGGGGAAAATATCCTTTTCAATATCTTCTTTTTAATAGCTCTCAGTGGTAGTAGAATTTTCTTCTGAAACCTCCAAATGGCCAAGTGTAATAAATAAAATATAGAGTAAAAATAAGCATCTTTTTTGTCAACTACTGTGTGCAAACAACAAAATTATGTTCTTTATTCTCCCTTCTTTACTTACTTTATCCTCCTAACTTTTCTAACTGGTAAGTAAGAACTCAAATCATCCATACAGTCTTCCTGATATAAAGCAAAACTTCCTTCCCCACTGTGGGCCCCCTTCAGACAGGTTTTATAAAGTGTCAGAGAAGAGACACTGACACTCCTAACTAGAACTTAGGAGTGAGAAAGAGTCACCAATGTGATAAGTGGGTAGTTTCAATCAATGCTAAAATTCATGTAGTCATTGCTAAAATATACAAGTGCCCTGGCCGACAACCTTCAAGTGAGATGTCTATGAAGACAGTCCCTCACATTCTGCCGGCACGAATTCACCAAGATCAAGCATGATCTTGATTTGTCCCTGGGTACCGCAATTTAGACGATTCTAATATCAATTCAGCTCATGTGAAGAGGACACATGCAGCCCTCCAAAACAAACACCTGCTTTAAACCTGACCAGACAAACAAAGATGCAGATGCTACGAACACAGAACGAGCCGCTGTTGATTCACTTATGCCCTGAAGGGACCCCATCATTTGTACAGCACCCTCCAAATTACTAGCAAGCAACTCATTTGAAATTTGGCAAAGACAAATACAGATGTACAATTTGACCCCAGAGATCCAGAGTAATCAGCCTGGTTGGGAGCACAGTGCGTGTTCCTTGTGTACCTGTCAGGCCTGCGACTCTGTTTGAAGCCCTTTCAGGCCTGTGGATGGTTTCCCAACTCACAAACATCTCAGCAGCCCCTCTATATCCCAGAGACTGATGTGCCCGATGCTTGGGACCATCTGTTGCTGAAAAAAATCCAGTTTAGTTAGTCAGCCTGATGCTTTGGATTCCTGTAGCTTATTGCTCTGAGAGGCAGGTCCTTTGAGGATCTGCTTGGCTGACCTACACAACACCACTAAAGGCCAAATGCTAACTCATGTCCGTATCTTAGGGCTAGGTCTGTATGTGATTCCTCTTTTACCACCCTATCTTCTGTTCCCAAGCCTGGTTTTACCCCCACTGAGTTAAATGTCTGTGCCTTTAGTATCCAACAAAGCATAAGGGAAGGTTGTCTGTGTGTGTGTGTGTGTGTGTGTGTGTGTGTGTGCATGCATGTGTGTGAAAGAGAAAGAGAGGTAACATAAAGGAGGAGTTGGGGTTCCTAACCACCATCCCCATCTCTCACATTTGTGAACTCCTGGTTATAGTGACTACATGTTCACAGACCTGTATTCAGAGCCTGGCTTCATATGTCCATGACAAGTCATTTAACTATACATGGTTCAATTTCCTCCTCTATAGAATATAGATTGAAAATAGCTGGGCTTCCCTGCTGGCTCAGTAGTAAAGAATCTGCCTGCCAATGCAGGAGACGCAGGTTTGATCTGCGGTCTGGGGAGATCCACTGCCGTGAAGCAATGAAGCCCCTGCACCCTGGCTATCGAACCTGTGCTCTAGAGCCCAGAGCTGCAACTACTGACGCCCATGAGCTCTAGAGCTCGCACTCAGAAACAAGAGAAAGCCCTGCAGTGAGAAGCCCGTGCACCCAAGCTAGAGAGGAGCCTCCACTCACCACAACTAGAGAAAAGCCTGCGCAACCATAAAAACCCGGATCAGTCAAAAATAAATAAATAAAAGTATTTTTTTTTAAGAAAATAAATACCTCCAACCATTACAAAAAAAAAAAAAAAACGAAATCTTGCCATTTGCAACAACATATATACATCTAGAGGATTATCATGCTAAATAAGTCAGACAGAGAAAGACAAATACTGTATGATATTACTTATGTGTGAAAAAAAAATGAAACAAAAATAAACTCATAGATACAGAGAACCAATGGGAGGTTTCCAGAAGGTAAGGAGGGGGGGAATGGGCAAAATAAGCAATGGGTGAAGATTATATAAACCTCCACCTATATAATAAGTAAGTCGCATGAATGTAATATTCAGCATAGAGAATATGGTCAGTAATATTGTAATAACTGCATGTGAGGACATATGGTAACCATTGTGGTGATCACTTCATAATGTATATGAACATTAAATCACCATGCAGTACACCTGAAACTTAACATAATATTGTATGTCAGCTATAGTTTAATTAAAAATGGGAAAATAGCTTCAGTGCTTGCTGGGAAGATTGGATGAAATCCTTGAAATATGCCTTACATATGTATATGTCTGCATATGGTGTTCAATAAATTGTTACCATTTCTTTCCAAAATTATATGTATTTTTTCTGACTATAGAAATAGAAACTATATAGATATAAGACAATACAGGAAAATGTAAAACAAAGACTAACTAACCACCCAGAAATAACCTGTTGTCTTTCTTCCTGTCTTGGTTCTACCTATTTTCATGCAGTTAAAGTCATACAGAATATGTAGCTATCTGAATAATAACTGTTATTTTTTGAGCACTTAAAATGTGCCAGGAACTGAACTATATGCTTTGCCTATATCATTATATTAATCTTTACAAGTATGTTCAAGAGATATTATTATCCCCACTTTATAGATTATTATCATCTCAAGGAGAATGTGCACTCAGCCTGACTCCCTATAGGGAAAACGAAACGCTTTCCTGTTAACTCAACATTTACTCTACAGCAGCCAAACTAAACACATATTAACAGAAGTAAAATGCACGGGTTAGCTCTTTCCTTTCCCTCCCAGGAGGTTCTTAGCTAAAATTCTGCACTTAGCCTGACTATAAAGATGAGTTTCCTGGAAGTGCGGATGATGATAGTATATCCCTCTGCCTCACTGCTCTTAACTGTCTAGTAACACTTTTCATCTACAGAGTCAATGATTCTGTTTATGTGTGCTTACTCGCTTAGTTGTGTCCAACTCTTAGAGACCCCATGGACTGTAGCCCGCCAGGCTCCTCTGTCCATGGGATTTCCCAGGCAAGAAAACAGGAGTGAGTTGCCATTTCCTACTCCAGCGGATCTTCCTGACCCAGAGAGCAAACCCCAGGTCTCTCTCATTGCAGGTGGATTCTTTACCATCTGAGTCACCAGGGAAGCCCTGAAAGTGAACTCGTTAGTCGCTCAGTCATGTCCAACTCTTTGCAACCCCGTGGACTATAGCTCGTCAGGTCCCTCTGTCCAAGGGACTCTCCAGGAAGGAATACTGGAGTAGGTTGCTATTCCCTGTCAGAGAAGGGAGGGTAAATGCCTCTTCCTGCTCCACCTGCTGAAATTATCATCACAAGTCAGCTGACATCCTCATCCTGGTGGGCTGCTCTCAGTCAGGGTGAGTGCTGATCCCCATTAGAGCCCCAGAGACAGCACGAGCAAGTTTGCAAAATAAAACGAAATGGCCTCTGACACTGTGCACTTCTTTTCCCGGCCCACCTCCTCTCCCAGCTCCATTCAGCCCACCAGGCATCTGGCTTGAGTCCCATTCTGAAGTCTCTGGCACCCTCCACTAGGGTGAAGTCACCAAGCTTTGGAGTTACGCATAGCAGACTCAAAACTGTCACTAACTAGTCCTCAGTGATCTTGGGCAAGTTGACCTACGTGGGCCTCCATTTCCTCCCCTGTTAGCGGGATGGCACAATATGTCAGCTCCTGAAATGTTCTTACACACTCAATGCCTTTTCAAGGTCATGTGTGCTCTAATAAGTGTCTCCTGAATACCCAAAGACCACGAAGAATGCCATGCTGCTGGGGCAGAATTCCAGGGAGCCAGCAGGGGAGTGGGCACTAGGGACATGGAGTTATCCATAAGTCTCTATGGTTCATCCAGGCAAGGACTGAGTTCTCTGCCCTCCCCCCCATGGGACGTTAGAGGCTAACCATGGTCCAGAGAAAAAGAGGCAGAGCTACTCCAAGGAACTTTCTAAAGGAATATACCAAAGCATTTTGAAAAATAATTAAGTGGTGTTTCATTCAATTCTTTCAAAAACTTTCAGGCATTAAAAGCATCGGTGGAAGAAATGAGCTCTGAAACCATGAAAGGACATTGAGGAAACTTAAATGCACATTGCTAAATGAAAGAAGCCAGCCTGAAAAGGCTGTACACTCTATGAGTTCGACAATGTGATATTCTGGGAAAGGCAATTCTATAGAACAGTAAAATCATCAGTAGTTGCAGGGTTAGGGAGGAGAGAGAGGGAAGAATTAAATAGAAAGAGCCCAGAAGATTTTTAGAAGGGTGGAACTATTACATATCATTACTATAATGATGAATCATGACATTATTCAGTTGTCAAAACCCATAGAATACACAACACAGAGAATGAACCTTAGTGTCAACCATGGACTTTAGTTAACATTTCAATATTGTTTCATTGGGACGTCCCTCCTGCCATTGCAGGAAATGTAGAAGACACAGGTTCAATCCCTGCGTCCAAAAGATCCCCTGGAGGAGTTTGAGTAGGCTCTGGGAGTTGTTGAAGGACAGGAAAGCCTGGCATGCTGCAGTCCATGGGGTCGCAAAGAGTCAGACATGACTGAGCGGCTGAACTGAACTGAACTGAACTTCAAGACATAATAGGGAAACCAGGGATGATGAGAGATATATGGTAACTCTCTGTATTATCTGCTCAATTTTCACGTAAACCTAAAACTTCTAGGGTTTCCCTGATAGCTCAGTTGGTAAAGAATATGCCTGCAATGCAGGAGACCCCAGTTCAATTCCTGGGTCAGGAAGATCCCCAGGAGAAGGGAAAGGCTACCCACTCCAGTATCCTGGCGTGGAGAATTCCATGGACTGTATATTTCATGGGGTCGCAAAAAGTCGGACACAACTGAGCGACTTTCACTTCACTTAAAACTTCTAAAACTTAAAATCTATACAGGCCATTTTCAAATAGAATTGCTTGATAGCTTTTTATGTAAGAAGGGAGTGCTGACTCCAGAAGAGACAGATCAGGTCTAACCCCAGACTTGGCAGGAGGAAAGGGCTTGGTGGAGCAGCTTCTCAAGGCCTTATTTTGTGAAGAATCACCTGGGGAATCTTCTTAAAATGCAGACTCAGCATGTCGGGAGTGGTGCCTGAGCCTCTGCATTTCTAACAAGCTCCCAGATGAAGCCTGAGCTGCTTGTCCACGACCCAAACTTTCTGGGTGGAATCAACCTCTCTGTCCTGCACTTATTTATGGTCAGATCCTGCTCAGACACACATAATCTCTGTTTGTACCTAAATGAGTCCCAGAATTGTCTTTCGTGTCCCCACCAGTGGCCCGAAAACCCCCACAATAAGAAAAATAGCCTAGTCTCCAGAAGCCAAACTCTGTAGCTAAATGCTAGCCTGCCTCTCAAGCTTGCCCTCTGCTGGTGGACACAGGTCATTGTCTTCTAAACTTTCACCCAGCTTTCATACTGCTCAAATGCTCTATATTTTTCTTCCAATTAATAAAGTCAGAAAAATTAGATGACGTGTTCCTGAGGTTTATTTCACCCTTTTAGATTTTGGAGAACTTTTCTACTTTGTTCCTTAAAGTACTTCCTTCAGAGTGGGTAGATAAATCATGGAACAACACAGAAGACTTATGACTGTGTGTTGTCCTAAAGTACTCCCCTACCCTGACTTTGTTCCCATCCCTCCCAGGCTTTCCATGGTGGAGCGGTAAGACTTCATTTACACTGCAAGATCAGAAGGGAGCAACAGTTTCTTTTGATCCAGAGTTGGGACTGGTAGTGGAGACAAGGTTGGTGTCTTCCAGAGGCATCAGAAGCAAAAGAAGACTTTAAGGGAAGGATGAGGAGATGGGGCGAGTCATGCTATTGATCATATCATCATATCACTATCATTCATTCAGGAACAAATTTATTTATTACCTACTGGATAAGGCTGGATATACCCATGCCTCAGTCATTCTGCACACCCCCTCTGCACCCCTCCCCGCCCCGCCTCCAGGCCCTACCCCTTGTCCCTGTGGGCTGCTTCCAGCTACTGTCCTTGTGCAGTCAACCTTTTAGAATCATGGTAGAGCTCAGCACTTCACTTTCCTGTCTATCCATTTCTTCCTTGGCCTTGGGGCCAGGAGCTGAGCATTCCTAACCCCTGAACACAGAGATTGTAGCTCTTATGGGAAATAAGCATAATGCATGCTAAGTCGCTCAGTTGTGTCTGACTCTTTTGCAGCCCCATGGACTGTAGCCTGCCAGGCTCCTCTGTTCATGGGATTTTCTCCACAAGAATACTGAAGTGGGTAGCTATTTCCTCTGCCAGGGAGTCTTCCCAACTGAGGAATCAAATCCACTTCTCCTGTGTCTCCTACACTAGCAGGCAGATTCTTGACCACTGAACCACCCGGGACTCCAATAAGCATAGTAGCTGATGCTTACGGTTTGCTCTATCTTAAGCAATCTGCTTACATTGCTGCGGCCATTTAGTCACTGAGTCACGTCAAACTCTTTGAGACCCCATGGACTGTAACCTGCCAGGCTCCTCTGTCCATGGAATTCTCCTGGCAGGAATACTGGAGTGGGTTGCCATTTCCTTCTACAGGGGATCTTCCTGACCCAGGAATCAAAGCTGCATCTCCTGCTCGACAGGCAGTGCTTTACCAGTGAGCCATCTCATTCTTACAGCAGTTCTGTGATCATCCTCATCGTACAAATGAGAAAGTTGGGGTGCAGAGAAGTTGAGAGACACAGTAACTTAATTTGTTATTTTCTCTAATAGGTTTCTGGGGGTTGATGGGCTCCATTATTCTGTTGTAGTCAAATGGTGGGTAAGACTAAGAGACAGGTCTGGAGCAGGGGCCGGGATGTCTGCATCAGCCAAGGGCTGGTCAGGCATCTCTGTCCAAATGGTCTCTCGAAGAGGCTAGCTTGTGCTTCCTCCCAGCTTATCAGTGAGAGTCATTGGACATCTTCGATGGTGGTTGATCAGGCAGGAACAGAAAATTTCTTATGATCTTGCTTCCAAAATTAGGTGACATCATTTTCACTGTAGTCTGTCTGTCAAAATAGATACAGTTCAGCTCAGATGCAAGTAGGTAGAAAAACAGTCACCATGTCTCAATGTAGGAAGAGCTTAAAGTAAATTGAGGCAAGGAACCAATGAAGACCATCTCAGAGACAAGTCGCTACACCAGGATTTGACCCTAAGCAGCCTGACTCCAACCTTTGCATGCTCAACCATTGTGCTCTACTGACCTCCACATAGGACAAGACACAGCCACACTGTGCTCTTGGTGGCTGGTATAAGATATAACGGTGGACAAAGGAAGAGGTAATTAACTTGCCTCCATAAATCAGGACAGGCTGACAGCAGGAAGTATCACACACACACAGCCCTCCCCCTACTGTGGAGGACTGATTATGACGGCAGTGGGCAGCATTCTACACAGTCCCTCCATTGCATGAGGTGACCTAAAAGCTGAGGGTGGTTCTCTGAAGAGTCGCTGACCTGGAAATGAGGAGCTGTGATACCCTGTCCCAACTCTATCACATTGTAGGCCTGGAACCTCAAGAGGAAGCAGAAGGTCAAGAAAGGAAAGAACTAGCCTGCCCAGGCCTTTCCAGAATCTTGCAGGGTAGAATTTCTGACCATGTTGTACCCCCCTCTCCCATCCCCAGATTGGAGACCCACACCTGGTGATCTGTATGGACTGCTCAGCAGACACCATGACCAACCGCCTTCTCCAGAGGAGCCGGAGCAGCCCACAGGCAGATGACAACAGCACCACCATCGCCAAGCGCCTTGAGACCTTCTACCGGGCCTCCATCCCTGTGGTCGCCTACTATGAGACGAAAACACAGCTGCACAAGGTGAGTCAGCTCACAGCCCCCCAGAATGAGCCAACTACCCACTTTTTTTCAAAGACAGAGGAATAAAAATAGGAAATTTCAGGTTTAGGGTTTTTGGAATTAGAACTGCATTGTTGTTTTTCAGTCATTCAGTCGTGTCTGACTCTTTGCAACCCCATGGACTGCAGCACGCCAGGCCTCCCTGTCCTACACCATCTCCCGGAGTTTGCTCAAACTCATGTCCTTTGAGTCAAAGATGCCATCTAACCATCTCATCTTCTGTCATCCACTTCTCTTCCTGCCTTCAATCTTTCCCAGCATCAGGGTCTTTTCCTGAATGAATCAGCTCTTCGCATCAGGTGGCCAACGCCAAAGTATTGGAATTTCAGCTTCAACATCAGTCCTTCCGATGAATATTCAGGACTGAGTTCCTTTAGGATTTACTGGTTTGATTTCCTTGCCTTCCAAGGGACTCTCAAGAATCTTCTGCAGCACCACAATTTGAAGGCATGAACTCTTCAGCATTCAGCCTTTTTTTTTTTCTTTTTTTAGCATTCAGCCTTTTTTATTGTCCAGCTCTCACATCCATGAACAGCATACAGCTGCACAATTGCGGCCAGAATGTGGGTCCCTTATGCTCTTCACTTTTTGTATCACTCATCACATGGACCATGAAAAACTGGTCATACAATGTTTACAGAAGCCAATACAATTGCTCCATTTTCCAAGAAGGAGGGAGGGAGGGTGGGAGGAGGGAGGAGGCATTAGTTCTAACTTCCAGACCTCAGCTACACAGGAGAACCTGAAAGGTCTCATCTAGATCTAAAATTCAACAACTTCAAATATCTAAATTTTGGCATAGTTTCTCACTGGCACTTCGCTGACTCAATTTCTCACAATAAGTAGTGTTACTAGGAGAAGCAGCATATGGGGCCAGAAGAGCAGATGAAGTGAAACAGTGAGGAAATGGGTGGTCAGTTCAATGATCATGAGCTATAATCCATGCTGAGTCACTGTTAAGTTCATGAATTTGGGAAAACTACCCAATCTCCATTCATTCACTCATTTAATATATATGTACCAAGCACTTCCTATGGGCCATCCATTGCCCTGATGGTTTGGATGCCTGCTAGAGCTTGCCTGCTAGAACCTAGGGTTTAGTAGGTGTGCGTGCATGCTAAGTCATTTCAGTCATGTCCGACTCTGCAATACCATGGACTGTAGCCCAAGAGGTTCCTCTGTCCCTGGGATTCTCCAGGCAAGAATACTAGAGTGGGTTGCCATGCCCTCCTCCAGAGGATCTTCCTGACCCAGAGATCAAATCTATGTCTCCTGTGTGTGGCTCCTGCTGCCTTGCAGGCAGATTCTTTACCACTGAGCCACCCGGGAATCCAGGGTTTAATAGGGGAGACAGACAAATCAGTAATCACAATATGGAGTGAAAACGAGCAGAGAGTAAGTTCTAAGGGCCCTTTAACCTGATCTAAAAGGAGACAGAAGGAAGGTCACCAGAGAAGAACTAAGCTGAGCCCAAGGTAGGGGTGCTGTGAGGGGAGCAGAGCACTTCACACCGAAGGAGCTTGGCTGTGACATAAAGTGCCAAGAAAAAGAGGGAGCCGTGGATGTGGAGAGGCAAGCAGGGACCAGATCAAGGTGAGCCCATCATAGGAGCAAATAATTGTCCTGAGAATGATGGGAGCTACTGAAGGGAACAGACATAGTCAGGGTTTCCACTTGGAAAGCTCACTCTATCAGCCTATTGGGGAATGAATCCCAAGAAGATTAGGCCAGGAGACCACCAGGAAGTGGGATGGATCCAGGAACCAAACCCTCAGAACCCAACACAGAGGAGAGAGAGTAGACAGCTACTATTTGCTTTTTCTAGAAAGTTAAAAGGTGACATCTTCAATCAATAATGTGTCTTGGAGGCAGCTACGTGATTGATTCCTTGGGAAAAACCATTGATAATGAAATCTTTCCTTCTGAGCCAGTTAATTGTCCATTTTCCAGACCCTTAAGAACTTAACCCTGTTTAGTATCTGAGAGGTGTCCCATGACTTAACTCAGAGGTATCACGTATGTGACCTGAGAGCCATCACCCCCACCTTCTTCACCCACAGCAGCCACTGCTAAGCCATCATTGCTTTTTCCTGAGGACCTCTACTTGGCCTTGGGATGTTAGCACAGCACAATAGGCAGCTCCTTCCAGTTACTAGGACTTGATGTACAAGATGAATCCTATTTGCTGTGCTTCATGTAGCCTTGAAAGTGAAAGTCACTCAGTCATGTCCGACTCTTTGTGACCCCATGGACTATACAGTCCATGCAGTTCTCCAGGCCAGAATACTGGAGTGGCTAACCTTTCCCTTCTCCAGGGGATCTTTCCAATCCAGGGATCAAAACCAGGTCTCCCACATTGCAGGTGGATTCTTTACCAGCTGAGCCACAAAGGAAGCCCAAGAATACTGGAGTGGGTAGCCTATCCCTTCTCCAGGGGATCTTCCCAACCCAAGAATCGAACTGGGGTCTTCTGCCTTGCAAGCGGGTTCTATAACAACAGCTATCAGGAAAGCCCCTCATGTAGCCTTGGTTGCCACATAAAACAAAGACCTAGATCTTTAAATAAGCAAACAAAAAGTATGTCATAAAAAGGCAGGATCTTAATAATTCGGATGACAAAGGTCTTTCCAGGGCTCATGATTTCCACCCTCATGCCACTTGGAACACAGATGGAAATTATCCAAAGAGAAAAGGGTTTCTTCCTCTTTCAAGATTTACAGAAGTGAGAAAATCCCAAGTTAAGACTTTAGCCACTTTCAGAGTCAGGAAAGCCCTTTTATCTCTCTCCTGTATCTTTCTAGCCTAAGTTCTACATGCTCACACACAGGGCTAACCGAGTTCTCCAATATGACTGATCTCTGGGATCCTCCTTAGAAACAGCTAAGTTAGTGGGGAAGGGAGCTTCCTGTAGCATGTGGCTCAACTCTTCATCTTCCCCCACCTTGTGGAGATGCTGGCAGCTGGGTCCGTGGTGAGGTAACATGTATGAACCATTGGCAAATATTTAAAACCACTCCAAGTTCTGAGTCCAGAGCAGTGTGGGCTCCAGCCCTCAGGACTCCCAGGGGGGCCTCTTGGAGGAAGTCGCTTTGTCCCTGCCCCTGCCCATGTAGCTGCCAAGATGAACAGGCTTCCTCCCCGACCTGGAGCAGAGTCAGCACAGGGTGGCCTCGTGCCAGCCCAGGGACCCAGGGAGGGGAGACTGGTTTGTAGGTGCCCCGTGGGGCTTGCCAGCAGCTTAGGCCACAGGCGGGGATTGGAGAAGTGGGGGAGTCTGCTGGCTTGGTCTGTACTGGAGAAGGTGAAAGCCTTTGGCTCTTTGTGTTTTCTGGCCGTCTGGGCACTTGCCTGGTCTCCAAGCACCAGTTTGATCAGCTCCTGATCTCAAGTGATAGCCTGCATCTTGTTTCTGTGATGCTGTTTGGAATCTTAGTACCCCCTCCCTGTCTCAATGGTAACTGAGTCCAAGGCAGGACTGCTAACCTTCAGGTGGGCTCCTGGATCATGTAAGGAGTTTTCTTAAACTACATGGGGGTGGTGAATGAACTTCGAGATACAAGTGAGACCATTCAGTAGCTCAGTGAGATTTCTTTAGGAATTAGAGCCACAGGAACACTCCAGCCCAGAAAAAGACCACCCTCCAAAAACACTTCCCTCTGACCTGTGTTGCCCACTTATGCTTACCCTCCATCCAGCCCCTGACACCTTTACTGCCTGATGATGATGATGTGTGTGTGCTTGGCCATGTCCAACTCTGTAGCCTGCCAGGTTCTGTCCGTGGGATTTTTCAGGCAAGAATACAGGAGCGGGTTGCCATTTCCCACTCCAGGGGATTTTCTGACTTAGGGATCCAAGCCAGATTCCTGTGTCTCCTGCATTGCAGGGGGTTCTTTACCTCCTGAGCCATCAGGAAAGCCCACTGCCTAATGACAGTCCTTTTTGCCACCAACTATCTGGAAAAGTGCAATGGAATTTCAAACAAAAGTTAAAAAAAAAAGCTAAGTTTATAGAGCCACTGCCTTATTCTTTGTTATACCATCATGATATAATGATGTAAAAGTTAGAACTTCTTGTAACATAAACCGAGGAGTGGAAGCATATGTGACCCAAATGGATCCTCTGACCTTCCGTTTTCCCCTCTAATAAAGTCAGCTTTCTGCTGCATCTAAGAAAGAGTTAGAACTTTTGTCCATGTCACTCCCTTCCTCCTTGCACTCAAAGCAGACATCATTAGGCAGTTGTGGTTCTTCTTTCCTATCCATTCTGGACATTGCCTTGGAAATTTTATCAGGGACTTTCCTGGCAGTCCGGTGGTTAAGAATCTGCTTGCAGAGCTTCGCTGGTGACTCAGTGATAAAGAATCCGCCTGCCGATGCAGGAGACGCAGGTTCGAGGGATCCGGGAAGATCCCACATGCCATGGAGCAAGCAACTAAGCCCGTGCACCACAACTCTTCAGCCTGCATCCTAGAAGCCAGGAGCCGCAGGTACGGAAGGTGAAGAGCCCTCAAGCCCATGCTCCCCAGCAAGAGAAGCCATCACAATGAAAAAGCCCAAGCATCACAACCAAAGTAGCCCCCACTCACCACAACTAGAAAAAAGCCTGCGCAGCAACGAAGACCCAGCACAGCCAAAAATAAATAGATAAACAAAAAGATGAAAAAGGATTAAATTAAAAAAAAGAAGAAGAAGAAGAATCCATCAGCCTATGTAGGGGGTGCAGGTTCAATCCCTGGTTGGGAAACTAAGATCCCACGTGGCTCGAAGCCGAAAACCCAAAACATAAAACAGAAGCAACATTGTGATAAATTCAATAAAGACTTTAAAAATGGTCCACATCAAAAAATCTTTAAAAAAAAACTTTATCAACACAGCAGTACAGGTAGTCTCACCCAACTCCCTAGAGTTGACCCGTAATTACGAGAAAGCTTTTTTCACCTTGAGTGAGAGAATTTATAATTGAAAACGTAATTGAAATTCATCATTTTGATGGGCTTCTTGGGTGACAGTAGTGGTAAAGAATCTGATGCCAGTGCAGGAGACATAAGAGACTGAAGTTCGATCCCTGAGTCGGGAAGATATCCTGGAGAAGGAATTGGCAGCCCACTCCAGTATTCTTGCCTGGAGAATCTCACGGACAGAGGAGCCCGGTGGGCTACAGTCCATGGGGCCACAAATAGTCGGACACAACTGAAGTGACTTAGCATGCACATAGCATTTTAAAGTGAATGACATAGAACTGTCCAGAGGCTCCCTGGTGGAGACAAATACTGGTTTGAGTGTAAGAAAGCCAGAGTCACTGAGGTGTGTATGCCCTTTGGGAACCTGGTGAGTCATTTCACTGCTAAACCTTTCAGGAAAATAGAATGAATGGACAAAATGGGTTCTGCTGGAATACCCTAGGTCTGTCACTCTATGCTTCTCAGGGGGGAAAAAAAAAAAATATATATATATATATATATATATATATTTCTAGTCATGCATACTTTTCTTAGAAAAGTATGTTTTAGAAAATACAAAAAGGTAGGTAGTCCCATAACTCAGAGGCGAACATTCCTGATTGTTTCTTTCATATCTTTTTGCTATGAATTTTTAAAGCATGATGCTGACCCCAGGTATATTTGTGAGATTGTAGATAACAGCTGGCCTAACCTGAAACATGGAGCTTACTTGTAAGTGATGCGAACCAAGGCTGAAACAGGTCCAGGAAGCCGTGGGACCAGGCTCCCTTCTGCTCCTCACACCTGTCTCCCCCTTCTTCTCTCTCGCATCCTGATTTTTCTCTTTCTCTGGTCCAGAAGCTAAAATATGGCAAACATACAGCTTCCATGTTCATTGTCCCACAACAGGTCCAAATTCCTGAAAGAAATATTCTGACTGGCCTTGCTTTCTCTGGCCCCTGGCCCTACCAGCTGTGGCCGGGCAGGTGGGGTCACGTGGGGCTTTTTCATCTGTTCTGTGGCTGTTTATTCAGTGCACACTTCATGTCAGATTCTTGGTACTGGAGACACAGCACTAAAAATCCCTCACTGTTTAAAAAAGAGCAGTAGACAAGAAAATAATTGCTGATAGGATTAGCTCTGTGAAAAAACAAAACAGAGTGGGTTGTTACGGGTGAGAAGTCTCTAAGGAGAGAGCACTTGAATTAAGATCAGACTAATAAAACTACGGTTACCCGATTGCCTGGGACTTGTCCCTGAAAATTGGGTGGGGAACAAGAAATTCCCAGAAGAAAAGATCTTGTAAACTGGGAGGAATTCCAGAAATAGCTTCCTCAAGTGGCATGTACAGAAGTGTATAAATTGATATTTAAAACCTCTCCTTTTGCTAAGGATATAGCTGCTTTTAAAAAAAAGAAACTAGAAAATTTAAGAGTATAAAGATAAAAATTACCCAGAATTCTTCCACCCAAAGATAAAACATTGATAAACAAATAAAACATTTTGATATATTTTCTTACATTCGTGTTTCTTCACTTTTAATATGCTTTTTGCTCCTGGGATCATAAGCTCAGGAACATCCCCCAGCCCAGAGGAAGCAGTCCTGACAATAGATGATATCTGTTCCTGGGTTATTTATTAGTCTTAATCAATTTAGAAAATAAAAAGAGAAGCCAGTGACTCATTAAACAGGCACTTAACAGATGCAGAAAATCCACTTCCTTGGCAACTCGGCATTTATAAAAGAGAAAATAAGTTATTCACTCTGCAGCTCTTCTGCTGAAATGTCCCAACTTCATAAATAGTTTAGCCATTTTTAGTAAGTCCTGAAATATAGCTGTATGCATTTATTGTTCCGGGTAGTCATCCAACCTGGCAGGAGACTTCCTGTGAACTGAGGGATAAAGAATGAGAAATGTCATTGCTGGAACTTCCATGAAAGGAGTGGAAGCAGAAGGCAGCGCTGGTTCAAATTTTATCCCTTGGCTGTAACAATCCATTTGATAGCCCTAAATCAACTGAATTCTTAAGACTGGAGTCTAACACAAGGCAAGGAAAACCCCAAATTACTTGTATACTTTGAATTCTCTGTACCTGAATCCTTCGTTTTAATTATTCTCTCAATTGGCTAACATAATTTGAACTAAGTTTTAGTTCAATCTCTCTATGACTGTCTGGGAGTGTCGTTATGGTGGTTTTATACATCAAATACCATTTCACTAGATCTAAAATTTACGTCATAATATTTCTCTATCAAAAGTCAACATTGCACCATTGTTTTCAACCATTTAGTGTTATGGAGAAAAGGCCAAAACAAATTTGGAAGTAAACTTTTTTCAACTTGTATCTTTAAAGAAATGTTTTACTGTCTTTCCACATAATTCAAAATTTATGTCCAGATATAGGTCTGATTTTCACTGATCCTCAATGGCACGATAATTTTGTTTTAACTCAAGAACATTTTCTATAAGCATGTTTTATGTACCACTGTTTCTTGTTTTTCTCAAGTACACACAGATCTCTTCCTTCTACCCCGGTGCCATCCGATAGAAATTTAATGAGCCACATGTGTAATTTTAAATTTTCTAGTAGCCATAATTCAAAGAGGAAGAGGAAACAAGTGACACATTTTATCAGGCCTGTGAAATCTAGTGTGCACTTCACACTCACAGCACAGCTCATTTGCGGTCGCCACGTTGCAAGGGCTCAGCAGCAACTGTGACTTCTGGACTAGACAGCTCAGTTTTCTCTCTATAAGCCACTCCATTATTTTCAAATTTTTTCTGTCTACTTTCTAGGAAAAATCCCAAAGTTGTCTTCCACGTTACCCAACTCAATTTTCTACTCCATTGTTCCTACTTTCCAGCTACCAACATTGATTTTAATTCTCATGTGTGTTTTTTTGTATTTTTGCCTTAGCTGTTTCTTTTCATCTGATGCTGTTGCTATTCCAGTGTAAACCTGTTCTCATTTCATGACTTCCTGCTCTTATTGATGGCAACCGTGTCTTCTTACATACTGCATACTGTTTAAACTAACAATGAAAGTGAAAATATTAGTCCTTGAGTTGTGTTGGACTTTTTGTGGCCCTATGGACTCCTCTGTCCATGGAATTCTCCAGGCGAGAATACTGGAATGGGTTGCCATTCCCTTCTCCAGCGGATCTTCCCAACCTAGGGATCAAACCCGGGTCCCCTGCATTGTAGGCAGGTTCTTTACCATCTGAGCCACCAGGGAAGCTCAAAATATACATTAACTGTCCCTGCTGTGTGCTCTTACAAACACCATTTCTCTCACCATCTTTGTATTTATCATGTTTTGCTGTTTATTTCTTTACTTCTCTACATCTACCAACAAGAAGTAAACTCTCTCCCCTTGCCACCCCTCTCCCTCTCCCTCTTTCTGACATTAATCAACACATACTTTTTCTATGGTGGAAAGTTCTGATTTCATGAAAATACTTCCATCCTGTACACATCCTGAAGCATCTGGAAGTCAATACATATTGCAGAAATGTTTTCTTTTAATAGTTACTAACATTCCATATTATACATATTATCTAATTTATTCAACCAGTTTATTTCTCATGTAGTTTGGTTACTACTAACTATGCAGTAAATAAACACACTCATTTAGACTTTTGTTTCTAGTATGAGAGGCTGCTGAGCTGTTTTAAGCAGAGACCTCTTAATCTCCTTCACCGATTTCTCCCAAGCCCACCAACCCCCCTTCCCCGCCCTTCTGGCAGCCACACATCTTTTCTTTGTCTGAGAGTCTGTTTTTACTTTGTTTTGTTTGTCTCTGTCATGGCTTATTTCACTTAGCACAGTATCCTCTAGATGAGTCTATGTTGTCATTCTTTTTATGGCTGAGTAGTTTTCCACTGTGTATATGTACCCCGTCGTCTTTATCTCTTCATCTGCTGATGAAAGTTTAGGTTGCTCCCATATCTTGATTATTGTGAACAGTGGTGCATATATGCTTTTCCATTAGTGTTTTTTGTTTTCTTCGGGTAAATATCCAGAAATGAAATTGCTGAATCATGTGGTAGTTCTGTTTTTAATTTTTTTAGAAACATCCATACATCCATATGATTTTCCACAGTGTGTGTAGCAATTTATATTCCCATCAACAGTACACAGGGGTTCTTTTGCTCTACGTCCTTATCAATATGTTATTTTTCGTCTTTTTGATAATAGCCATTCTGACAGGTGTGAGGTGACATCTCTCTGTGGCCTTGATTTGCATTTCCCTGATGATCTGTGACATTGAGCGTGTTTGCATGTGTCTGTCGGCCACCTGTATGTCTCTTTAGGAAAAGTATCTATTCTAGCCTTCTTCAAAATAGACATTTCATTTCCCACTCATTTCCCTTTCTCTCTCTGTTACACTGAGAATTCTCTGAAACACAGAAAAGCCTTGGGATTTCCCCGGTCCTGGATGCCTGGCCTCTTTGGTCAAGGCCCCACCTCAGCTGGGTTTCCTTCTCAGTTCTCAGTCTGCAGCTTGCTCACATTCAGTCTGGACCTGCCTTGCCTGAGTGCTCCTAGCAACCTGGACCTGGAGACAGCCCTCTCTCCTGCCCGCTGGCCCTGGAGAAAGGAAGGTGCATGAAGGAGAGAGTGAGTGACTTAGAGGAACCCTGAGGTTCTGTCCTCCTGCTTGGCAAATGAGGCATAAATCTCCCGTCTGTCTCTGAGAGATTTAAGAAACATTACTTATGACTCTGCTTGAAAGAATCTTCTTTCTAACCTCTGCCACCCTTCTGATCAGCAGGCTTTCACTAGATTCCCACAAAGAGCTTTAGATTCGGCCCAGCGTTCTCTGCACCCCTGTGGTCCTGTTGAAAAGAGTTGTGCTCACTGCAGGCTTGTCTTCCCCCAGAACAGCAGGCGGAAGAGAACGCCAGACCTTTGTTCTCTTCTGAACACAGTCTTAATTGTCTTTCTCTGGTTGCTTTCATCATGGGCAGGCTTTGTTTTAACCAACTCGGGGCAGTCCTTTCTTTGGGCTCCAATCCGCTCTCGAGAACCTTCCCAGGAGCCACTGCCATGGATTCTACCAGCAGAGAATTGGCGCTGTTCCATCCAGGTCCTTGCCAGAGCCCATAGACATTCATGGGGCGTCTCCAATGTCCAAATGCTGGGTGCTTACTGCTGGGTATTCCGAGAGGAAAAGAGACGCGTCAGACTCTGCACCCACAGCAAGGCTGTAAATGTAGTAATAGGATTTACAAAATGTTTCAAGTATTTGGAGGCACAGAACTTGGGCCTGGAGAGGCAGATAACAGTTTCAGAAAGAAGATGACATTTGAGCTGGGTCTACAGGGAGAGTAGAAATTTGAGCCGGATGGAAGGGAGGGGACCGAGGCGCTGACATGAGAAAGAGCCCAGTAATGCTAGTACAGGACGAAGTGCACACAGATGGATTAAAGTGGTGGCAGACTTGACTGAAAAGCAAGGTGAAGGCTTCATTCCTCCTTTATGCAATAAATTTTCTAGAAGGAATTATCCAGTAGAGATATGATCTGGGCCAAGTAGGTAATTTACAATTTCCTAGTATTCTCATTCACCAAGAAAAGAAAAAAGTAACAAAAAACAAGTCATATTAATTTAGCACTATATTTTCTTTAACCTAACATAGCCTAAATATTATCATTTTAACATGTAATCAATATAAAAAATAATATTGAAATGGTTTTACATTCTTTTTTTAATCTCTGTCTTCAAAATCTGGTACTTAAGCCTATCTCAATTCACGTGCTAAATTTTCATCAGAAATACTAGAATGGTATTTGTATTTCATAAAATTTACAGTTGAAAAGGTAGATTTCACATACTCAAGTTGTTCAAATATATTTTTAATTTTCCAATAGCTGAGTCAAGTATTAGTTTTTAAAGTTAATTTTAGTTACAGAACATCAAAAACTTAATTCCTCTGGTGTACTGACCACATTTCAAGTGTTCCGAAGCCACCTGTGTCTGGTAGCTACTGTATCCTGGGTAGTCCTAGCTTCTTTGAGGAAGTTTGAACTAAGCCCTGCAAGTAAGGAAGGGAACCACTGACTCATTTCAAGCAGGGACATGGCTGATCAGATCTGTTTAGAAAGGATAGTTTGTTTTTTTTTCCACCTCTGTGAAAAGATCTGCTAGTCAAATAAACTTCAGACAAAATTGGGAGGAGGAAAAGGAAGGAAAGATAGTAGCAAGTTTAAATGGGCAGACTGCTGTTACCCTGGGAAGTCCTGTGAAGAGCAGTCATCAATGGCAGATTATGAATCATCCTTGTATTTTTGTTAAAGTTCGTTCTTAAAGCTCTCTAAAGTAAAGGTGTACATTGTCCTCCTTCTTTCTAAGGCCTGGAGAGTGAGAAGGAATGTGTGACGTGACCAGATCAATGAAATGGACAACTCCCCAGGGGCAGCCTTTTGATCCTGACTTTGGAAAAGCGCATCTAATGATTGTCCACAGACATGCACAAGTTCTAAGCACCCCTCTCCTCTGGCCACAGGGATCCCTGTGGTTGAACAGAGGACGGGGTGAGAGGAGGAAGAAGGTGGCCCACACAATCAGCATAAACCACTCAGTGGCAGCTTGGGTTTGTCCCGGGAGCCCCATGGCGCCAATACATGAAAAATGAAACTCAAGCAATGTTTTGAATAGTGTGGGAAAATTCAGGAAAAATACTCCATCTGGGCAGTGTTTAAAACAGTCGACTATTTTATGGTTCATAAATTCATAGAACTAAAGAGAAAGAGTAGACAAAATGTGCCAGTCCTAGGGTGATATAACTACTTTCCTAATTCATGATCTGTTCCGCTGACAGCTGAGCAGAAATGTTATCTCTGGCTGCTCTACTTTTCCTTTGAGAAGTCATGTGAAACCTCAGAAATTTAATCATAGCTCCTGTGCGCTGGCCTTTAATTTTCTTATTTTAAAAATCTTTTGTATATTGGTCACTTAACTGCAGGACTTTATATCAAAGCTCAGAACAAGAAGGGTAAGTTCTTCAGGCAAATCCACTTACCTGGTTTTCAATTAAATTAAAGATATGAAAACCTTATACATTCTGACTCAGCTGATTCAGAACTGGAGCTCCTTTGGGGAAAGATCTTGAGGTTTACTTTCACTCTTCATGGGGAAAGAGGGTTGCTGTACATTGATATTATCAGCGTTGATTACAGGCTGAAAACTGACTGTAAGTGGGAGGATACCATATTTTCGAGTTTGCACAATTGCTGAGGAAGCTCTCTTCACACTGAACAGTCAGTGTGCTGTTTACACAGGATTCTCATCTGTTCACTAAGGACTTAACACTAGCGCCTTGTGAGCTAGTTGAAATTTGCTGGAGTTGTGAGCACCGAGAATAGTTCCTGTTGCTTAGAAAGCATTTAGGAGGTTGGTTCTTTTCCATTTCCTATGAATTCCACAGTTACATATGAAAATATAAAAGCCACTGGTTGTTCTCTTAAAATACTCCCCTTGTGGGTATTAGATGAGATTCAGGAAATGTCCAGGTAATTGCTCAAGAACTGAAGGACAGATTTGGAGAGTAGACAGAAGGCTTTCGTCCCACTCTTGTTACTTGGGCTCTCTTTCGCTCCATAAATGTCCAACCCATTCTTTTCCCAACATGCTCATGCCCACATGTGCGTGTGCACACACACACACACACACACATACACACACGTGTGTGTGTGTGCACCTCATTGGCTCTAAAATTCTATTCTCAGAGTCTTGCTTCTGGGGGCCTAATGAGGGTCTCAGATTAGCTTCATAGATTTCCCACTCACCCGAGTCAAAGGCTGCTTTCTCCATCTAGAAAGCCCGATTATTTGATTTTGTCTTGAAATCTCCTCACGTCCTTGGGCTCCGCAGAGGCACACACCACAGCACATGACTCTGGATGGCAATGAGCAGCTTTCTTTTCTTTAATTAAATAAATAACTCCCTGGATTTAAGCCACAAAGCAAAATGAAGAAGGGAGGTTTTGGATGGAAATAGAAGTGGGAAATGGTCCAGTTAAAGCTCCAGGGCATGACTCACTCCTGCGGGCAAGCTCGCAGCTCCCCCCAGACATCAGCCTTGGCCTGATTGACAAGATCCTGCTGAAATGCTTTCCACCCCCCGGCCCCCTCTATTGGAAAATATCAAGTGTCACCCTTCAGATGCTTGTGCTCATTCACTGTTGTATCTGAAACCAAGTTGCCCAGCATTTACAGAGGGGAATCCCATACCATTCTATAAAGTCCAGATTGCGGGTCAGAAAATAGACTCCAACAGTGTATTTCTGGCCCTACAACAGCCTGTTTATGTAAAAAAAGGGAAAAAGGAGTGGGAAAATGAGGGTACCTTTTCTTTTTCTTTAACCTTTATTGAAATATAGTCGATTTACAATGTGTTAGTTTCAGGTGTCAGCAAAGTGATTCCATGATACATATGCATATACACATACTTCTTAAGACTCTTTTCCATTATAGGTTACTGCAAGATATTGATTACAGTTCCTGTGCTTCCCTGGTGGCCCAGGGGTGAATATCTGCCTGCAATACAGGGGATGCGGGTTCCATCCCTGGGTCCGCAATGTCCCCTGGAGAAGGAACCCACTCAAGTATGAACAAAGGAGCCTGGCAGGCTGTAGTCCAGAGTCAGATACAACTTAGCGACTGTAGCATCACCATTACCACCACTCTATGCTATACAATAGGTCCTTGTTATCTATTTTACATAAGGTAGTCTGAAAAGGGAAAAGTGTTAGTCGCTCAGTCATGCCTGACTCTTTTTCAACCCCATGCACTGTAGCCCATCAGCTCCTCTGTCCTTAGAATTCTCCAGGCAAGAATACTGGAATGGGTAGCCATTCCCTTCTCCAGAATATCTTCCCAACCCAGGGATTGAACCTGAATCTCCTGCATTGCAGACAGTACACACCACAGGGAGTCACCCAGTAGTATGTATATTTTAATTTCAGACTCCTAATTTATCCCTCCCCAATGCCTTTTTCCTTTGGTTACCATAAATTTGTTTTCTATATCTATTGGTCTATTTCTGTTTAGTAAATAAGTTCATTTGTGTCCTTATTTTAGATTCCACAAATAAGCAATACCATATGGTATTTGTCTTTTTCTGACTTACTTCACTTAGTGTGACAGTCTCTAGGTTCAGCCATGTTGCTGCAAATGCCATTATTTCATTCTTTTTAATGGCCAGATAATATTCCATTGTATATATGTACCACATGTTCTTTATCCACTCATCTGTCAATGGACCTTTAAGCTGCCTCCATGTCATAACTATTGTAAATAGTGCTATGAACACTATGGTACGTGTATTCTTTCAAATAACAGTGTTCTCCAAACATATGCCCAGGAGTGAGATCACTGGAGAGGATCCAGTGGAGAGGTGGAAAGTGTCACTGGAGAGGACACTTTCTTTCATTCAACTTCTCTTTCCTTTGCCTACCTCTCTAGAGTCAAGCTCTGAGGGTACAAATGCTGAGTGATGGGCTTGTTGTCAAAGAGCTGGCTGTGTAGATATTTGGGATAGTGGTAGGTTATATCTGGCCAAGAAGTAAAAAGTTGAACATCACGGTGAATTGCAACCACTTCAAAATGTTGAAAGAGCCATTAGTTCATTACGAGGATGAGCAGGGAAAGGTTAACAATAGAAAGAAGTGTTGTTGTAATGAACAAATGTGTTTTCATCAGAGTCTAGAATAAATTCTGGATAACCGTCAACCAAATTATGTGAATTTGACACTGGCATTACACCAAATTAGCAGGTTATCAATCAACAAAAAATGGAGGAAAAAAGAGAGGATGTAATCAGTGTTCATTTAAAAGAAATTTTTTGTACTAATAACTTATCAGTGTTAGGAAACATGATGAGTATTAGATAGGAGACAAGAAGTGGGAAACATAAGCGTGAGTTTATGAAAGGATGAAAAATTTAGAAAAGCATGTAAGGTTACAAGTGCTGGGTGGTGTTGGTTAGAAAAGAATGGGTTGGAAGAGGGAAATGTTACAGAACAAGTTAGTAGAAATAGGGAATGTGTTAGGTCAGTTAAATGCAACTAGAGAGTTCAACAAGACATTATGGAGAACAGATAAAGAGGAAACTGCAAAATATCGACCACCTTGTGGGGATAAGAGAGGACCCATAACTAGTTAGGGTTTGTCCAAATGAAGCAGAGGCTGTAACCAAACTGAAAACCTCTCTACAGGCGTCCCTGGATTAGATAATTATAATGAGAATACTTACATGCAAATAAAGTAGAAGGTGACTTGGGGTCAACCCATAGTCTAATTAGCTGCTTCTTCTGGGGAAGATGGAGTGAACTTTGGGAAGTGTTTGTGCCAGGTACAAAGGATTGGAAACCAGGACAGAAAACTTACAAGGACGTACTGAAAGGTTGTGGAATCTTCCTACTTAGGGAACTTCCTGAGGAACAGAGACCCAATACATCTTGCACTGATATAGTCACAGATCATGTAAATAATAAGCCTAGTGCTATGGATTTACCTCTTCTCACCCACCCTCGGTGAGAGGAGGTGAGGAAAGTGGGTTCAGTCTCTTTTCCTCTTCCCTCCTCCCAGTATTTGAAAAGGTGGGTTAGAGGACTGCTCAGCAGGACAACAGGCAGTGGCAGGGGACAAAGTGTGGGTGAACCTTGAAAACATGCTTAGTGAAAGAAAAGTCACGGAAGACTATGTATTGTATGATTCCATTTATATAAAATGTCCAAACAGGCAAGTCTATGGAGATACAAGCTCATCCCAACCTATTCTAGCCTCCCCTCTTCCTTTGAAAGTAGCTTGCACAAAGAATGTAGACAGGAGTTGAACCAATCCTCTAGTGTTTCTCAAAGTGTGGCCCAAGATGACCCACATCAAGATCATTGGGAGAACTTATTAAATATGCAGATTAGAAGGCCAGCCCAAACTCACTAAATGAGAACCTCTGGAGAGGAAGTCTGAAGAAGCTCACTACCCGACCCCTTCTGTGAGTCTCATTCCAGTCACCAGGCTTCTACTTTCTATGGACATTACCTGTGCAGTGGGACAAATCTCAGCGGTTGGCACAATTTTAGGGAATTTTGAGAGGAAGGGATAGTAGTGCCTTCATGCCCAGAAAATCAGCTCCCCCCTGCTTCCTCTGTGGCTGGCTCCTTGTCCCAGTGTATGAACAGTCTCCAAGAGGACTCTGCCCTTAGCATTTAGCACCCCGGCAAGTTGAGGTCCCAGCTTTTGCTTTCTCCACACTCGTCCCTCTTATCCCCCAAATTCTGCCCTATTCATACCCTGTCCCAAACACTCCAGAACACTCACAAGCTTCATTTTAACTAACTCAAATCTTTCCATGACCTTTAACAGTAACTTGTTTACCTCAATAGGCTCCTGGCTAGTCTTTGCTGCCGTTGTTAGGCCAGTTTTAGGTTCACCACAAAATTGGGCACTGAGCAAAGTTCTCATATGCTCCCTGGCCCAAGACGCACACAACCTCTCCCACTATCAACATCCTACGCAGAGTTCCCTGGAGGTCCTAGTAGTTAGGATTCCAGGTTTTCACTGCCATGGTCCAGGTTGAATCCTTAGTCAGGGAACAGATCCTGCAAGCCACAAGGCACAATCAGAAAAACAGCCCCCCGCCCCCCCCAAAACATCCCACACAGGAATAGCACATACATTATAACTGATGAAGCTATATCAACACATCATTACCACTCATCAGAATTTATATTATGGGCTCACTTTTCTTTGGCTGCACTGGGTCTTAGTTGCAGCATGCAAAATCTTCGTTGCAGCATGCTAACTGTTAGGTGTGGCATGCGGGATATAGTTTTCTGACCAGGGATAAAAGCTGGGCCCGTGCATTGACAGCACAGTCTTCAGCCACTGGACCACTATGGGAGTCCCAGGGTTCACTCTTGGTGTGGCATGTTCTATGGGTTTCAACAAAGGTATAGCAGTGTGGGTCCATCATCACATTATCACACAGAATAGTTGCACTACCATAGTAGTCATGTGTTCCACTGACTCATTCCTCTCTCCCCCCAACTCTCAATATTTTTACCATGTCTCCATAGTTTTGTCATTTTTCCAGTTATATTGTATGTAGCATTTTGAGATTGGCTTTTTTCATTTAGTAACATGCATTTACATTTCCTCCATGTCTTTTCATGGTTTGAGAGACCATTTCTTTGGGGCTTTAAATAATATCCCATTGTTTGGATGCACTACAGTTTATTTATCCACTCACCTAACTAAGCTCATCTCTGTTGCTTCCAATTTTTTGCAATCACGAGTAAAGCTCCTGTAACCCTGCGTGCAGGTTTTTGTGTGGACTTGTTTGCATAAGTACCAAGGAGCACAAACTGTTGGATCATATGCTAAGAATGCTTAATTTGTAAGAAATAGACAAATGGTTTTCCCAAGTGGCTGTACATTTTGCATTCCCGTCATTCTTGTGCCTCCCCACCCTCACCAGCATTTGATGATGTTTTAGACTTTGCCCATTCTAATAATAGGTGTGTAGTGGTATCTCATTTTGTTAATTAGGCATCTAGTTTTTAAAAAAACTACTCTTTTCTCCATGGTTTTGGAGTCCTGTTTTAAACTTTTGCACTGCAACTTATATTACTAAAAATGGTCTTATTTATAAACATTTCTTAAAACTAACTTTCTCTTTCTTCCTTTTAAACATAGATAAATGCAGAGGGCACACCAGAAGAAGTTTTTCTTCAACTCTGCACAGCTATTGACTCTATTTTCTGAAGGCAAAAAACGCATGTATGTTGAGAGTGGAACAGAGAAAAATATTAAAAGGTTCATCGCTTAACACAGTATGTTTCAATTTAAACCTGTGTGTCCCCCGCCTCGAAATCCTGACATTGCTGTTTGCTTCCCAGCTTGACCTGAGAGGTGTGTGGAAATCATGCATGGTGTATTTGGTATTACCCAGCCTTTTCTTCCTCAGTCAGACAGCAGTCTGCACTCACAGCACGCACTCTTTTCTGTCACCTCCGAGCTAAATCAGTATGTGAACAGCATTGCAGTGCCCGTCTGTCAGGTGTGCCTTCAGAACTAATCATTTGATTCTACTCGCCTCAGAGAGGGAGGAGTTAGTGTCCTTAACACCCCATCACATCTTCCTTCCTCTCTTCAAGATTTGTTGTTACCTAAGGCCCTTAATGTGGGGGGCAAGCTGGGGCATCTCCCGCTGCAAGCTGTTTCCTCAAAGTCTCATCCAGCTCAGAACCATAGAGATTGGGTTAGCAAGTGAACACCAACTGTTCCTAAGAAATTTGATTAAATTTCTAAAATGTTATAAGAGCTTTTTAAAATTTGAAAGTGTATAGCTTTTTCGAAAATAGCAAAATCTAGACTAGTCACCGATAACATTTCTCTATTCATTTCTGTAAAACTGTGACTTGGAATACTGTCATGGCTACTTGGAATACTGTCACATTGACTAAAAGAACAAATTGGATAAACTGTCTAACTTAGGCTCTTCTATAAAATAGTTGGTGCATCTGGGGAATTATACATTAATACCAATGACCACACAGAATTTCAAAGCATGAGGTGATTTGTTATTGCATTTACTGGACTAACGTCAACTTATGCCACCTGTGTAGTTACCAAGCAAATAAGAAATGTAATAACAAAACTGACGTGGGAGGAAGGGGCATGTCAGTACACGATGTTTTAACAGAGTTTAATGCTGTATTTGTTCCATAAAGGCCCTTTACAGAGGTTTGCAAACCTTATATCCATATGTAAAATTGTGTTTCCTCAAATCAAACCAGTGAAGTTTGGGTTCTCTTTTGTGCTACCAGCTGCCAAGTCAGAGTTTCTTATATATTCTACTGGAATAATTGCATTTAGTCACTACAAAAGACCACAGTTTCAGTTTGCATGATTTTTTTTTTTTTTTCCTTCAATGGTTGTGCAGGATTGAAGGATTCATTTCTGGGACAGAATTGTATTTTTAAAATCTTTTTTTTTTTCTTGAAATGGATATGTACAAATAAAATAAATGGAACACAGGATAACTCTTTTTCTATTTATTTGTAACTCACATCATTCTGGAAAGCATTTGAAGCCTTATTCCAAACAGAATTTCAAAGGCAAACACAGTAGTAGTTGAGATTTATGATATGCTCATATGGTTTTAATTTTGGCCATAGATCAGTTTGGAGCTATTACAGAGAGCACTCTCAGTGTATTCATGATACATGGTAATTTTCATATTTCCTTTCACTCTAGCAGTCATTCTTAAACAGAAATGTCAGTGTTTGCTAAAAAAGAAATTAAATTTCTTTGGTTACAATTACGTCTCTATTAACAAAAAGGGGCATGTTCCTACAGCTCACACAGTTGTCAAATACTTTATTACTACCCCCAAGTTGTAACACTCTCTACAGGGGAACACAAGGAGTATTTGAGCAAATTAGAGAGAGAGTTACAGGATGAAAATTATCAGTTGTGCCAGAAAACACAAAATGACTCTTTGTCGAGATTAACATTCTTTAAACACATACCACATGTTGGTAAACAGTCCATGCCCACCACAGCTTTGACAGACAGCAGGGCAGCAGACAAGCTCAGCCATGGCTCTGATGACTGCAGTTGGCTACCCTCTTAAGAAAAAAAAAATTAGCAGGGGTAAATGGCTTTGCCCCAAAGAGTATCTAGAGGTACAAATCAAGTCTCCTACAAAACTGCCAAAACAGTCTACTGATTTGAATGGCTTGACATGACATCACTAAGATTGTACAGTAGGAAAGGACCTTAGAAGTCTCTGCCCCTGGAAGAAGACCTTGTCTGTATGTATAAAATATCAAAACACAGACTCCTTTACAATGACCTGCACTCAGAGCCTCACTTGATCTGGTCTTGTAGCCTTGCTCACCCCAACAGCTACCACTCTCCTCTTGCTCATCTGGTTCAAATGACACTAGCCCTCTGTTGCCTGAACAAGCTAAGCTCTCTACTGGATCAGGACCCCTGGCTTTGCTATCCTTCTGCCTCTTCCTCCAGATTATCCACAAGGCTAAATCCCTCACCCCACTTAGGTCTCTGTTCAAACTGATTTTCTTGCTGAGGTGTTCTCTGAGTACTCCTTCTAAATGACAGACTGGTCCTAATAATTCTATCTTTTTTTTTCAAGCATTATTTTTCTTCACAGCATTTATCTCTGCCTAAAATTATATAGTATTTTTTATTTACTTGTTCACTGCAGATCTTCGGCATTAGAATATAAGCTTCAGAAAGGCAAGGCTCCATATCCTCAGTTCTACACATAGCCATCAGTATGGAGGGCTAACACTTAAATCCTCTGAACCTTGGTTTTCTCATATGTACAGTGGAGGTCACAACCATAAGCAGCCTCATAGAGGTGCTGTGAGGATTAAAGAGGTCAATAATACATGTAAATCATTTACTAGTTCCTAGTGCTCAGTAAAAGGTAGTTCTTTGTCAACATTTATTGAGTGACTCGTTTAAACAACTGAAACTAGGACCCAGAATTTCCATTCTAGTTTCTATTACATCACTCTAAAAACATGGCAGAAAATGGGGTCCCAGAGAGGACCAAAATCTCAGCCACCTAGGTGGCTGAACCTAGATCTGAACCACATCCTCTAGATAAGACAGGATGTAATAATCCTTTAGTCCTCCCAGAGCCCTGCAAAGATCTCCTGAGGCAAACCTTCTAAGGATCCCACAGACACACTCGCAGACACTCAGGCATAGGTGGTTTCTCTAACTTTCTAGAGAAAAAAATGTAACCAAAACATTGGTCCTATTACCAATAAATATTTATTGAGAATCTACTAAGAGCCAGACCGTAGGTATAAAGGTAGACACAGACGGTCTCTGTCTTAATGGAGCTAAATGTGACACCATGCTCAAAAATCCATTTAATCAGCTACTTGAACTTTAAGGGAAAAGGTTCCCCCCAGGCCACCTCAGGATCATATATAAATAGAAGCACATTGTTCATCAAGATATGAAATAAAAACTAACTTTTAGAACCTACATAGAACAATACCTGCATCATCTTGTGGAAAAACCTACTTGTTATCTGGAGACGTTCAAGTCCATTCAATGTACCTAGAATAACAGCCTTCAAATTTTGTTACCCACAGTAAGCAATATAGTAATTTATATAGCATGCCACTCTTATGTTTATAACATAGAATTTTTGCAAAGTATTTATCCTTACTACATGTCATATACTGTTTTTTTCATTTCATAAAAAAATGTTCTTTATACCCCAGTAAATTGTTGTGTCCTGCAATTTAAACAAACAAGAAAAGGAGAGAAAAATGGACATGACATACTATTATGCTGAGAGGTACCAAACATGCAGGGAAAACAAACTGTACCTGAGGCAGGAGACCCAAGCCTTTAGTCCCAGCTTTGCCTAAAGCCTCATGACCACATGTGTGCTGTGAAATTAGAAAATGTAAATTATGTTTGTTTCCTTAATTCATCACAGGGCAGGCTGGGTGCTTTTTCCTCATCCACAGATGTGCTTCTCTATTCTGAGCTATAAACCTGGATGTTTCCTCAGATTTATATTCTAGGGTGCACAGCACACCAGAATAAGACAGAAAAGCAACTCCTGCGCACCTTCACCTCCAATACCTCGGCGACCCCTGACAAAGGGAATGTTCTTGTGCAGGAAATAGGGTAGTGAGGCAGACGCTGACCTGGGAGCAATCTGTCTGGGTTAAAATCTAAGCATCACCATGTTACTAACCATATTGACCTTGGGCAAGTTACTTAACCTCTCTGGCTGGATTTCCTGATATGAAAACAGGATAATAAATGAACCTGCCTCATAAAATTATAAGAATTAAATCTGTTACTATACGTTTGCTTGGCACATAGCAAGCACTCTATCAGTGTTTGCTATTATTCTTAGCGCGTTATCACACCGAACAAAATTCCCACTGCCTAAACCTGAAAGCAGTGGTTTAGGTGTCCTTAAAAGTTCTTAAAGGAGATCAACCCTGAATATTCACTGGAAGGACTGATGCTGAAGCCAAAGCTCCAGTATCCTGATCATCTGATGCGAACAGATAACACACTGGAAAAGTCCCTAATGCTGGGAAAGACTGAGGGCAGAAGGAGAAGAGGTTATCAGAGGATGAGATGGCTGGACAGCATCATCGATGCAATGAACATGACCTTGGGCAAACTCCAGGAGATGGTGAGGGACAGGGAAGTCTGGCATGCTGCACTCCATGGAGTCACAAAGAGTCGGACACGACTGGGCGACTGAACAACAACAAAAGTTCCTTCAGTTCTTAGCAAATAACTTGAGTATAATATTTCAGAAAATACAACAGACCTATTGAATACTACTGAATAAGTGATGCTTTAACAAGTAGGACTATGTTTGCCTCAACGCCAATGCTTCCATGTAGGAGATGGAAGGCCTACTTGCAAATGACAACGCTGCCCATTCCTAAAGTCTTCAAATTAATACAACAATACACATTACCACTAACTATTGCCCTTTTAAAGTCATGAGGACTATTTGCTTGGAGCTGAGAAATGCAAAATAAACACATCTTTGCTTAGGCAGAAAAGAAACCTCTTTGTCACTCAAAATTTTCAAAAATCTTTTGCCCTTAAAAAAAATTTTAAGTGGATTTATTCTATCCTGTTTATAATAACAATTGCTATCACTCTTGCAAAGCATACATCATAGTTTATGGGATATTTGAATGGCTCTGAATGGTTCTTCAAAATTGACTGGTATTATTCCTATACAAACATAGAGGTTACAGAAGTTACCTTCAGTGCTACCTACTATCTTACTACAAGTTGAAGGTAGAGCTTCTGGAATATTCACTTGCAGTTTTAGAGCCAAATGCCCAAACTGCTGATCTCTCTCTTCTTCTCCCAACTAATAATTTCAGGGCATAAAGTTTAGCTCAAGTCAATTTCCCTTTCTTCTGATGTGATATATTTTACCAAAATCATCAGTATACTTTAATCAATATATTACTTTTAAAATTCTCATATTTCTATAGTTAAAATTATATTACTTTTCTCAATTAAAAAATTTCAGGGTATAATTTCAGCACACTACAATGTATTGAACAGGACTGGTAAATAATGTCCCCTTGATTTAAAACTGGAAAAAACCGGAGACTAAAAACTGTGTCAGTATACTTAATCTTAGAATATTTACATTTTCCATTAGTCAATAATAATTCCCAGAGAATTACACTGATTTTCAAAAACTACTTATTTAACACATGGGGAGACTCAAAAAGAATGAGTAAGAATTTTCAACATTAAGTTTAGTTTTCACATCTGGACATTAATTATTGCCTTTTTTCTTTAACCATGGTATGCATTCTTTTTTTAAACCTTTAGTGTTTCAGCAAACACATTGAGTGAATACATTACCATCTTTTACAGAGTTTCTCAAGTTTACTCTTTTCCATCATATAGTCCATATTCTTCTTAAAGGATAGGTAAAGGAAAAAAAAAAACCCTTAAAAATTTTTTTCTTTTAACACTCATTAAAAAAAAAAAAAATCCAAAATCTAACCAAAGGAAGTCACAACAAGCATTCTATAATATAAACAGACAGTATCCACATAGTTTATTTCTCACAGTTCTCCTGACAAATGAACATTATTCAAGAACATACTGTATACACAGATAAGAAGAAACATACAAAATGTTTTAAATGATGCACAACAAAATCCAGCAGTATAAAAGAATGCATGTGAACTCTTGCTCACTGCACAGACTAAATTTAATCACTTGTTTAAATAGTAATAAAAATACAATCTTTTATGGATCTTGTGCAGACTACAAAAGAGGGAAATTATTATCATATATATGATTTTTATATTAGGCAGTTTTCTTCAATGAGTTGCACTGACAACTCCAAATACAGAGGCAGAAGGCTGTGTATTTTAAAGAAATTAATATTGTGAATTAGAGACTTTACACAGTTACTACCACTGGCACTTCTCACCATAGTTTGTACACATCACATGATCATCTTATATAACGTTACATTTAAAAAATATATCTGAGTGACAACTTTATAACATTCACACACCATGAGCTGGTTAAGGAAGCAATGCCACAGCTGCCTCCTGTAGTGCTTCACTGTTGGTAATCAGGACAGTTCATTCTGGTTAAAAGAAATTAGACATCAATGTGGTTAAGCAGCTCCAATTTACTAAAGGCCATCGGGGCCACCACTGGGACAGTGAGTTCTTTTAAAGTGTATATATCCTAGATGCAAACACCATCATTGGTTAAAACTTTGTCTAAAGAAGTCAGTTTCTGTGCTGGAAACTATTTTCACAAAACTGAAAGCTACTAAACTGTTTTAATATAAATACTTTGTCTTCTCATTAGCATATTTATGACCAAGTCTTTGAAACCTTTGGAATTTACTCTCTTTAATATGTGCTCTCGTTTCCATTTCCCCCATTTACGATCACCACCTAAAAGGCTTTCAGGTGGTGGTGAGAATTTCACCAGGGAAACCCTTCGCTCACCAGGAATGTTCAGCTGCTGAACAGTGATCTAGAGCCACAACGGTGCAGAGCTGGACTTGACGAGAACACTCAGGAAGCTGTCATGCTGTGAGTGTCATTTCAGGGAAAGCAGAGAATCTTTCCAAACTGTGCACATAATTCACAATGATACCATTGCTATGTGTTGAAGAGGACTAGTGTATGATGTTCTCTTCCATGTCATCTGTTTGCTGGAAAGTAGTTTGGGTCAAGGTAATTATAACTGGTGCCCTGGGACACACAGTAGTCTCTGTCTAAGAACGTCTCTGACCGATAAACAGGTTCTAGTTGGTGATCTTCCTTGTGAATGTCTGTTTCATGAAGGCTGCAATGAAAACACACACAAACACATCATTACATGGCACTGCTTGCATTTTGCTGGAGATATTCTCAAATTTTCTCATGGCTCTTACTGTTTAAATCCATTAACCAAAATCTCTAATGGAAAGTTACTTGAGATGTGGTATGGTAACAGCAAAGTTTAGTGCATTAAATGTGGTGGTTTTCTAAGTAGTTTAAGAAATCAAACTCACTAGTAGCTGAGAAGCTCTTGTCAAAATGTAAGACCTACGCAGAAGGAAACACTTACCAGTCTGAACAAGAATCACAGAAATCCAAAGACATTTCCGGAGGACAATCCTGGCAATGCCACCGAACACCCTGGATAGGTTCTATGCCACAGTTATCACACTAATAAAGATTCAGAGAGAAAAAATATTAAGCTAAAATCATCTGCAAACCTGGGCATTTTATTATTAGTAGTTATTTACTTGAAAGGTACCTCAGACCAGTATACAATGACTGTAATTGAGAAGCACTGAAGTAATACCATAGTTAAACTATCCAAATATGCTACAGAACTATTTAAAACAGGTTACCATAACTAACATAAATCCAAGTGAACACAAAATCTGCTCTGAACTTTTGTCTTTCTCAGTTACTTTCCAAAGCCAAGAAGGCTCCTAATAACCAATGCCCACCAAGAAGAAAAGGCAGATTTAGCTCTTTCTCAAGTTGTGACATTGTGGAAGCCAAGGTGTGTTCTGTGGAACTTAGAAATCAAAGTAAATGTCATTTCTAGTTTCTCTTATCATCAGGCTAACTAGAGTGGCCGACACACTGGCAAACTAGCCACAGCTGGGTTTTGCAACAGAATTATGAGAAGTAGAGACAGTTTCCTCCTGAAAAGACAGAATTGTCAATTAGGAAAATCTCTAAAGGGAGAAGCAGGACCACTGAAAGAGCAAGAGAAGAAAATCACTTAATACAGTCTGGCTAATGGTCACTCTAGAGGATCTTGTTTTAGATTTATCAGTCACAGCATGCATCAGTATTTTTATGTATACCACTACCAGTGAATCTGTAGTTCATGGCCTCAATTTTACTTCCTCTAATCCCACCAAGTATAATCAATTCTAACACTTATGGTGTTCTCAAACCTGTTAATCCTTCTATTTCCACACCCATTAGTCAAGTTCAGGACATTCTCATCTTTTGTCTAACCAGGAGAATCTCCCAACCAGTCTCTGTTGTTAGCCTTTCTTCCTCTTCATTCTCCATATTAAGGCCAGAGTGATCTTTTTCCCCCTCTACTTTTTTTCTTCCTCCCCGTTACATAAAAAAGCATACAAGAATAAATTATTATTTAAAGATTTTAACAATACTATAGTCAGAGATTGAGTTACCCTCTGTAAACCCACTGCCTTCCTAAGAGTTATATATTTTAAGAAAATAGAATGATCTTTCCCAAATGTAAATTTCATAATTCTTCAAAGGTCCTCCAACACTTAAGGAGAAAATTTGGCAAAATTTCCAAGGCAACTGAATAGCCTCATACTACTCTCCAGTATGTACTCTAGTCATACTCAACTATTTCACTCATTTAACTTCTCTAAATTACTTATGAGATGAAAACAGAGTAAGGGAAGGGAGTCTGCTTATCACTGAATCCCCTAGCACTTAGCAAATTGTCCGGAATATAATGGATTCGGGTCAAAATTTTGTGGAATGAATAAATGTATTTCTACTAGACTCACAAAAAACAGCAGAGATAACTGAATCTGAAAGGGGAAAATAAGTTTCTGATCCATGAACAATAATAACAACCAAAGAAATAGCTCTATAGGTGAATGGATGGATAAAGAAAATGGTGTTCTCTGTCTTCCTCTACACACACACACACACACACACACACAGAGGAATATTATTCGGCCGTAAAACAAAGAAATCTGTCAAAGCCATTTGTGACAACATGAATAAAACCTAAGGACATGACGCTAAATGAATTAAGTCAGACACAGAAAGACAAATGCTGTATGATCTCACTTAAATGGAGAATGAGAAAAGTTGAATTCAAAGCAGCAGAGAGAGTGGAGGTTGCTGAGGGCGGGCAGGGGCTGCAGGGCCTGGGGCAGGAGGCAGAGTACGTGTGTCACTGGTCAAAGGGGATAAACTTGCGGTTATGAGTAAGTCCTGCAGATCTAAAGTCCAGCACGGTGTGTGTGTGTCTGTGTGCGTGCACAGGCGCGCTCAGTTGTGTCCAACTCTCTGTGACCCTATGGACTGTAGCCTGCCAGGTTCCTTTGTCCATGACGTTTGTTAGGCAAGAATACTGGTGTGGGTTGTATAATTATAAACTGCTAAGTATACAGAGGAAAAGGGTGTTATGTGAATTTATAATGGAGGGACTAATACGTGTGTGCTCAGTTGTATCCAACTCTGCGACCTTATAGACTGCAGCCCACCAGGCCTCTTTTCATGGAATTTTCCAGGCAAGAACACTGGAATGAATTGCCAAGCGATCTTCCTTACCCAGGGATCAAACCCACATTTCCTGCATTGCAGGGGATTCTTTACCACTGAGTCGTTGGGGAAGCCTTTACAGTATGATATATATAGTTAATAATACTGCATTGAATACCTGAAATTTGCTATGAGAGCATATGTTAAGTGTTCTGTCTCAAAAAAAACAAGATAACTTTGTGAGGTGAACTTTTTTTATATCTTAAACTTTTTTTACACCTTAAAATAGATACAATTTTTATTTGTCAGTTATATCAGTAAATTTGGGAATAGCTAGAGAAAAATTTTGCCTCTCATTTACTACCTCAAAGTTGCCTACAGCCATACCACCCTGAATGCACCTGAAAGTGTTAAGTCACTCAGTCATGTCTGGCTCTTTGCAACCCCATGGATTAGGTTGCCATTCCCTCCTCCAGGGAATCTTCCCAACCCAGGAATCAAACCTGGGTCTCTGGCACTGTAAGGCAGATTGTTTATCATCTGAGCCACCAGAGAACACACCTGATCTCATCTCATATATTACCTCAAAGTATACCTGTATATTTTTCTTCTTTCTACTGAATCATAAATCTCGTGACACCGGTAACTGACACACTACTCTGTATAAACAAACAAACAAAAGCTAAACTTACTTTTATCTGTGTGCTTGAAAGTTGTGGAGTTGAAAGCTCTGAAAACCACCTTAAATATCTCTTATCACCCTTCAAAAATTAAATGAATAGAAAAATTAAGTAGAATTTACCTTGAATCCTACATGCTGCACAAATCCACTTTCAGCTTGCATTTGCTGAAGTTTTTGTTTTTTTAACTTTTTAAACTGTAATAGTTCCTTATATTCAGGTAAATTCCTATACATGACAGGAATACTTTCTTCATCCTATTGAGAAAACAAAAAACACTGATAAAGAATATTTTTCTATTGACAAGATGCTTTTCACATTTAAAGAGACCCTCAACCTTTTAGGGCTCATAGGAAATCAGTGCTTGTACAGCAATATTTTAGACTAATACTTCTGGAGGGCTTCTTAATGCAACAGTAATACTAAACTTCAGTAGGTAGCTTCATAATGCAAGTACCAGGGAACAAGGCATGACTCCCACCTCTGCCATACCATAGACTAATGCAAACTCAACCCCTTCCCAACAAGTTCATGGAGACTGAAAGACTCCTTATAATCTACTTCTTCCTGAGCTGCAGGAAGCTCCTCTCACCAATCTAACAAATTTTTATGCTTCCTCAGGTAAATACAAAATTTTCTTAAAACAGGCAAAACAATCTCTACTCTGCCTCTGCTTAGTACTCCAATGATCAAAACAGTACATGTCTCTTAAATGGATGAACTTAAGTTACAAAGATGATTATATAGAGCTGAGTATAAAGAATAGTAAAAACTACACAAATATATGAAGTTGAAGCTGACAGATGAAACACTAACTGCTTGCTATTCTTCCAATTTATTTGTGCTCTGCCACCCAGTATCTATTTCTTTCCTTTGCTACCTCATGACTGATCCCATGGTCACTGATTTCCACAATCCTCCTAAAAAACACCTCCAATTCATTAATCCCATCTTCCATCAATTTCCAATTCTGGACCAGACAACCCCTGTACCTCCCATTCCTCCTGCTTCTCATGTTAAATATTATTAGTACTATGTTTATATTTTATCAAGGGAAATGATGTTTATAGAAAGTACAGCATTTGCCCAATTTTTCAATATTGGCTAAGATGGTAAGTTTTATGTTATGGGTATTTACCACAATTAAAAACAAAAATTCCAAATGCTTTAGTCATTAAAAAAGAAAAATCTAAAAAAAAGAAAGAAAAATCTTGCCATCTGCAGCATGAAGGATGGACTTGAGGGCAATTAAGTGAAATAAGTCACTTATTTGGAGAAAGACAGATACATGATTTCACTCATGCAGAATACTAAAAAATAAACACATAAACAAAACCAAAAACACACTCAAATATAGAGAACAGATTGGGAAGAGTGGCAAGGGTGGGAAAAATGGGTAGAGGGGGTCAAATGTATGCTGACAGATGGGAACTGGATTACTGGTGGTAAGCACGCTATAATATACGTTAGTTAAAATGCTGTAGACATGAAACATACAATGTTGGGATCGGGATGGGGAATACATGTAAATCCATGGCTGATTCATGTCGACGTATGGCAAAAACCACTACAATATTGTAAAGTAATTAGCCTCCAACTAATAAAAATAAACGGAAAACATACAATGTTATAAACCAAATGAATATTTTTTTAAATGTTACCTTAAAACAAATATTTTTTTCTAAATGTTCACCCACAAACAGATTTCCTAGTTATAATCATTTTAAAGTTACTTAAAGGAGAAATACTATGACTAATTTTAAGGGAAGCTAAAACAGTATACCAATTCTCCCTCTAACTCTGCTTTTCTGAAAAGAGAAACTGAAATCTATAAATTTTACAGTAGAGGGTTCATAAATATACATTTAAATAGCTATATTAAAGTATTCAAATGGTGTGAACTGGTAATCATTTAAAAATAAAATCAAACAAAACTTAAATCAAATTCAACCACCTATATTCCATTTTAGCAAATTTCTAAAAACGTATTTCTCTTAAACATCCCACCATCACTCCTCACCTAGTCAAATTTTACTCTTCCTTTAATGACGAACTTGATATCACTTCTTTGGGTCTTCCTCTTAAAATTCTCAATTTAAATCAAGTCCCTCTAAAATAACTATAATCACACCTATTTTTGAAATACTTTTGTTCATAACTATGCAAGCTGATTTCTAGCAGAGACTGTTATGTATTACATATAAGTGAATAGTTCTCAACTGAGTAATTATAATATTCACAAAATACAAAATTACACATAAATGTCATATCCTAAGACACAGCAGATAGTAGCTGTTTTTCAAAAGACAATTTAAAAAGCAAAAAAATTGAGAATATAAATACAAGGCAATCTTTATGTCCTTTAAGTAAGGAATCAGAATCATGTTACTTACTAAGAATTTTAGCATAGTAAAGTAAAAAAAATATTAACAGCAATAAAAAGGAATCTCTATGAATTAATGGAAAGTAAAACGAAAAGAATTAACCTAAATTAGCATCCAACGGATGACAACACAAAGAGGAATTAGTCCTAGAATATTTAAAAAGTGTGATTTGACATTATTTCTATAGTGGGATATATCCTAAGGCAAAAAAAGTGCCACCCGAAAAACCTATTTTCAGTATCATATTGTTGATGGTGGTACTGGTATTAAATTCTGTGACCACTGTGACCAGTGTGAGACAAAGTGAGCATTATGCTGATATCACTAACAACTGGGATTTTCAGTATGGAAAAAAAATGATACATATTAAAGATCAATACAGGTGAGTAAAATTCTCATAAGCCCTAAGTTGAATTTGAAATAAAAATATGAATTTATTATATCTTTTCATTTGAACAAATATATAACATTTCTCAGTTCTGTCCAGTGTATAGGCTTAAGTACAAGGATCAACCCAAAAGCAAGTAACATCATAGATTAGAATGTGTGCTTTGTTGCTATGTAATGTCCAATTCTTTATGACCCCGTGGACTGTAACCTGCCAGTCTCCTCTGTCCAGGGGATTTCCAGGCAAGAATCCTGAGGTGGGTTGCCATTTCCTTCTCCAGGAGATCTTCCCAACCCAGAGATTGAACCCGAGTCTCCTGCATTGCAGGCAGATTCTTTACCACTGAGCCACTAAGGAAATCCATAGACTTTTATTCCATTTTATTGGGATAGAGCCTCCAAATACCTTTCTCAATATAAGAAAGCAGAACTAATTTTAGCTCTGAAGCAGGAAATATACAAGATAAGCCTTTAATTTTCTTGTTCCGGCAGACAGTAAGAAGGCTATAAAAGACAACTAGAATCTTGTCAAATAATCTCAAAATCCAACTTGAATAGGTTACAACCAACCAATGGGCCAACTTGTACACTAATGTCAATGCACTGAATTTGTCAATGCACGTAAATATAAGTCCAACAACTCATAAGAATACAAAAATTTTAAAACCTTATTAGTCATTTTGGAGGCTATTAGAGACCAAACTCATTATTTTAAAAACAAGAAAATAAAGGGGATGATCAAGCAGTTATGCTGCCTTTTTTATATGTACATTAAGATAATCAAATAGTTGATGGCAGGGTTACTTTACAGAATATTCTATCAAATAAATGAACAAAGAAATTTATTATTTTGTAACATCTAATGAGTTAATGGGTCAAAGCAACAATCAATGGCTGCTATGTCAAAAGAAAGAAACAATCAGACTGATGAAAGTATACATGAAGCAGTCCTGCCCACCCTAACAAACAAAAAACAAATCTGAATCTGATTGATTATCTAGATCTATCAAAGTATAGGAGATTCAGAGAACAGAGGAATAGGTTACATGACACCAAGGAGATGCAAACAACAAAAGCCACACTGTGGTAAATTCTCTTAAGACAAATAGCCCAGGTTTTCAACAAAACAAGTATGGGGGGAGGGAAGAGGTCTTTTGCAAATTATAATTGGGAAAATGTAAACTGTGTATCTGATTATATAAAGGATTACTTTTTAATAAACATGATAATGACATTTCATAATGTCTGGAACTTGCTCCAAAATAATCCCAGAAAGAAAACTGGGGTGGGTAGGAAGTATAGATAAAAATAAGATTGCTACAAATTGATAACCATTAAAACTGTATAATGGGTGCATGTGGGTTTATTTTTGTATTAGCTTGAAAGTTTCTTCTTAAGAACATTTTTAAAGCCCAATGTAAAACAAGTTTGACTAGTTAATTTAAAAGAAAAGAAAGCAACATTCTCTGAAGAAAAGGAATAAATAGGAAATCCTGGTGCTCCCATTCTGCATCCTGATTTGTATAATGTAAAGACAGATGAAGGATATAGATTCGGTATAGATAACTTACTGATGCCTCCTCAACAGCAGTGTTCATATGGCTATGAAAACAGGATCGGTCATCATCTTCATCCATATACACTGGTGGTTCATGGGAAGTCATGAAAGTGGAAGGTTTAAAGAGATGCTTATTAAGGGGGTGTTGTCGTCTGCTTGTTGAAGACTAAGTGAGAAAACAAATTTTTAATTGGGATAGTGGACAATCATTAAAAGAATCAAAAATATAAATGCTACTTCCTCCAAAACTGTCTAATCAAAAAGATTACACCTCTATGCTTCAGCATACTTTTATGTGATTGTTTTTTCTGTTACCTGGATTTTTAAAAGCACAACAAGCCTTAAATAAAAACAAACCAAAACAACAATTAGAAATATAGGGGGAATACCCACACGGAGTATCCTGGACCACATGCTTGCTATGAAGCTTGTATTTGTGTCACCAACATTTTTCACACTCTTGGCATTCACATGCTGAACTTTTAACGTCATCTTATAGATGATCAAGGAGGATGAAGTTAGCCAAAGCCAGATACAAAACTATCAAGTAAAATGAAAATTTCTCCAACATGATGAATGCTTGAAATTAATATCTATTGACTGCTTACTCTTTGTCAATGTCACTTAATCCTCAAAACATTCCTATAAAGCAATTATTATCACCTCTAATTTAAAGGTGAAAAAACAGAGGCACAAGGAGTTAACTGTTTTGTTCAAAGTGTTGCAGCTAGAAAGTAGTAGAACCAAGATTATATATAAACTAGGTCTATATGGAGCCAATGGCCTCACTTTGAACCACTATGCAGACTTCCTGTCTTCACTAACAGCAAAGCCATGAATAACCTCAGCTACATGGAGAACCATTGTTTCATTTCAAAATTCAAACTCTAACCATGGCTAGGAATCATAACTATGACTGGGCCAGAACTCTACAGTCAAAATGTCTGTTAAATTCCCAAAGGAGGAAACACATTTAGGCTTCTTTAGTATTCTTTTTGTTATCATCATCTAGTTTTCGTGGTGAAAACATGAGGTGTATAACACATCTAAAGGTAACCTAGAAATCAGGACAATTAGAGCTATTAGGTTAAATGCTGGTTATTAAAGTTCCAACATCCTGAAGTTATAGGATAAACTCTACACACCTAAGATAGATAATGCTACATTGGGGAGAGAAAAATTCAAAATATTTTTAAAATATGAGAAATTAAAACAAGCTTCCAGAGTTTGGAAAAGAATAAAAATTTCAAAACATAGAGTTGTATAGATAATATACTTAAAGTAAAATTATGTAAAATAGTTAGCTTCAATAAGGAAGGGTAACAGCATTAGATACATTCCTAGCTTCTCTTTGTATGAAAGATGGCAGTTTTGGGGAGGGAAGGCATCAGGATAATTTACCAACAAGATGAAAGAAGGACAATTACGTGCTTTTTTCCCTTCAATTAAAGCAAAAAAAACTGGCTATAATTTGATGCAGTGCTCTACACAGGAGAGAGACAATAGCTTTTTCACCGTACAGAGAAGCAAAGGATGGTTGAAGCAGCTTAGGAGCAGAATCAGAAGATCAAAGATTCCCAGACTCGCTAGCTATGTGACTAGACAGTTTACTCAGTGTACTTAGCTTTCTCATCTATAAAAAAGGTTGCAAAACAGGACCTAACTCAGAGCATTCAACAGTAAGAATAAAAGTTAGCTGTTAATATTATAATGAGTAAAGTGAAGGTGATACTACCCACACTTTTAAGAATTGTAGTGAAGATTAAATTGGTTTTATACAGCATATGTATAAAATAGAAATTGATTGTGTTATTAAAGAATCAAATATCCTAAAAACTTTAACATCACAAAGGCCTTTCTGACATATATTCAATCTAGTATCTTTCAAACAGTACTCACTCACATAAACTAACATACTCCTAAGAAAACACTGAAGTTCACTTATATGCAATATAACAAAATGTTTAGAGTGAGTTTATTTAAAAATAAAATAATGTTCTGAATAACATATATTCTTTTACACAGCAACTCTGACTTTAATGATCTTAATCTGAGATCTAAAGTTTACTTTCACCAATTTTCTTTTTACCTTTTTGGAGTATATGTATAAGTTTGGTGTTCTGCCTGGGACTGGAATCCCAGCTTTAGTTAGTTTTATGAAATACTTCTGCACTCGGCTGGCAACCTAAGGAAACATGACAAGCCTTTTAACATAATGAATGACAAGACACTCAGTACCAAGATAGTTTTTAAAATATACCTGTACCTTAATGAATAGTAACAACTTAATAGCTACATAAATCTAGAAGTAATTTTAAATTGCCACCAAAGACACTTAGATTTTAAAATATAGACCAAAAATATTGTTAAATTAAATCTGTTTGATTCCTAAGCTAAACACATCTTCAACTTGTGAACATTCGTGCATGAGCATAAAAACACATCTATTAATATCAATGGGAATGTGAAGGAGAAAGCTGGCAGATATTTTTTTAGAAAGACAACCAGGGAATACTAATTAAGGCATTATCACAAATCTGTTAGCATAGTCTAACCCAAAAGCACATAACTGCTCTACTCATCAAATACTACATTACATTTTTATTTTTTAGTATTTCATAATGATTCAAAGCAGAACTATCTTGAGTTGTTTCTAAAATCAATATAAAAATATACAATGTTATTTTTTAAAACTCCACATACTATAGTATTGTGTAGCTAAATATGAAGGGGCAGATCTGCTGATTTTAGCTGCATTATCCTTCACTTAAAAAAAAAAAAAATCAGGGACTTCACTGGTGGTCCAGTAGTAAAGAATCCACCTGGCAATATAGGGAACATCAGTTCGATCCTTGGTCCAAGAAGGTTCCACATGCTGCAGGGGAACTAGCCTGTGCACTACAACTACTGCATGCTACAGCCTGTGCTTCACAACAAGAGAGCCACTACAGTGAGAAGCTCACGCACTGCAGCTAGAGTAACCCCCACTTGCTGCAACTAGAGCAAGCCTGCAGGCAGCAGCAAAGACCCAGCACAGTCTTTTAAATAAAAAAAATAAAAAACATGCCAACAATATGGAGCCACCTCCTCAGTTACCTGTTTTGCTGTCCTGTTGCCTAGTTCATCCGCTATCTTCTGCCAGCGTCGAGATTCTACTTCTTCAGGAGGGTATTTCAGGAGTAGTTGTTCAAGCTTTTTCTAAGCCAAACCAAAGACCAAATTTAAGAAAGTTTAATACTGAGTTTCTAAATAAATACATTCACCTTTCATCTTAAAAACTACAATACACCTGCCCCCCAACTTTAGGGGTAGGGTAGGTCAACTAGAAATCTTCATGGTAGGAAAAGTTTCTAGTAGGAATTTAAGACTTCACAAGGAAAATAAGAATCAGACTAAACCGATGAAAGACCTTATAAAGATTTTTCTATTCACCTCAGTGAAAAGAAAGCACTCCTCACAAAGGAAATATATTACACATTTCAGTGATTTCCACTGACCACATTTTCTTGCTAGACTATGTTTAGGCTAGCAACTATGGATCTGACAAAACTATATCAAAATTCATCTGTATTCTGACAAAATACTAAAAGAGATCTTTTCCTCCTTTGTGTGATCGTCTATTTAAATATTTAACTTTAATATTCTGACTTATCTTCAAAATTCTCCAGTAGTCCTAAGGATGCAGAATATTCTGGATGTTGAAATAAAAGGAATGTTTTCGCCCAGCTATCCCGGTGTGCAGGATCAGCTTTTAGGCACCATTGATTGGTATTATCTCTGCAGAGCTGAAGACCAATAAACCACCTTGGAGACTGGAGTGTGTGCTACGAATAATCTTCTTATCCTATCTTAGCATGGGCTTGGCTAAAGAAGTATTTTAACAGGTGGGCTTCCCTGGTAGCTATGATGGTAAAGAATCTGCCTGCACTGTGAGAGACCAGTGTTCGATCCCTGAATTGGAAAGATCCCCTGGAGAAGGAAACGGCAACCCACTCCAGTATTCTTGCCTGAAGAATCCCATAGACAGAGGAACCTGGTGGGCTACAGTCCGTAGGGTTGCACAGAGTTGAACACGACTGAAGTGACTTAGCACAAAGGTTTTTATAAACGGATCAACTCATTACAGCTGTGGGGCTAATCTTCATATGAGATAAAGATATATCTCAAACCTTACCCACAAACAATCCTAGCTATATGTCCAAATGTAACAGAATACTATGACCTTGCTTTTTCAGCTCCTCTCCAAACAAAAGAATTCACTTTGAAGTATAGCTTTACTTGGCTCCAGGTTTTTCTGTCTTACAAAGCTGTATTACAAAAACTTTATCCCATCTGCTTCAGTATCTTTTTCAAGCCCCCTCCCAAAACCCAGGTTTCTTCTTTAGAAACCATCCCCTAAATGGAAATCATATATTCTCAGAATGAAAAATTCTTTACATATGCAAAAAGGTATATAGAAATGAGTTTAAATATTTAAAATTCATGATTAAGAGGGATTGCATACAACAGTATACACTTCCCAGGTGGTGCTAGTGGCAAAGAATCCATCTGCCAATGCAGGAGACATAGGAGACACAGGTTCGAACTCTGGGTAGGGAAGATCCCCTGGAGAAGGGCATGGTAACCTACTCTAGTATTCTTGCCTAGAGAATCCCATGGAGAGATGAGTCTGGCAGACTACAGTCCACAGGGTTGCGGAGAGTCGGACACAACTGAAGTGACTCAGCACGCGTGCACGCACACACACATACAATAATATACACTTTATTCACAATACTTACTCCAATTTTAACTGCTTTTTTTTTAACCTACACAATTGAGAAATATCTATTACCTGTTCTTCAACAGTCCACAATTGGTTAAATGTTTCAGGTTTGGTATCATCACACAGGCGTCCTCTTATCATCTGCATATAAAATAAGGCTTTTGTCAGAGACAAAAAACAAAGACTACTGTTTGATATAGCTAAATAACACATGAATGATGACAGCAAGTTCATTTTAAAGAAAAAGAAATGCTACTTTTTCATTCTGGACCCACATTTATCAAGGTTCATCTAATTAACAGCAGCAAGGCCAGGTTACCAGCAAATCCTGGTTACATTCCACTACACACAAAGAGCTCTTATTTTTAGAATAAATACTGTACTATGTGTCAGGCACTGAACTCATCATGTTACAGGTACTACTCATTATAATCCTCACAACAACTCTACAACATAGGGTGATATTAATCACATTTTATATAAGAGGAAACTGCAGCCTGGAGACTTTAATAGAAACGACCATCTGAAGTTCTACTGTTAGTAAGTAGTGGAGTTGTGATTTCAACCCAGCTTTTTCTTAACTTCGAAGTTCATGTCCTTACTATATCTTCAAGTGAAGACTGCTTGAAATTTAAGAATACAAGTCAGCAAATGTTAAAATCTTTTGTCTAAAATTCAAATTTTCCTACTCCACCACTTCATACTGCCTACCTGAGGACGACTGTTTGAGCCTTCTGGACCATCACTCAAAGGCAACATAGAGTATGAAAGGGACTCTCCATCCTTCCTAGGATCTAAAGGACTTTTTGGTCTAGCAGGTAAACCTACTAAAAAGAAAACCATGTATAGGATTATTAAAGCAAGACTTTGCCAGGTATTTTTCTACTTAAATTATCATGTAATTTATTACCTTTATCAAAAACTAGCTTTACTCTCCTAGTATGCCTTTTACGATTTTTAAATTCTCTTTCAAAGTTTCCAAGGCTATTGGTATATTGGTCCCACACAATCTCAGGTAATTGAACAACTCTCTGTGGATAAGGAAGCCCTATATCAGCCTGGTGGGAGGAAAAAAAGAAAGTGACATTTAAGGTTAATTCAAGAAATTATCAACAATGAGCAAATTTTCAGATGATTACAAATCTAAATAATAATCAACTGGCATTTCTATTCACTCTGAATCCAACAGTCAATAAAGATAAAATACAGTCAAAGCATTAAATGGTATAAAGATAGCCACGCAAATGAACTTAACAAAACATAAGCACTATTTTTAGATAGAGGTCTACAGCTCAACTATACAGACATAATGTCCTTTAACACACTTAAACAGAAATAGCAAAGAATGGTTTTTATCTCTAAGAACAGTATATGAAATGTGTTTGACTGAAATAGATATGACCTGACACACAGAATTCATTTTAAATGGACCCCTGTGTTCCTGACTTATTCACAAAACAATGAATTATTTTCATATTATATAACTCTTAAGGCACGTACAAAAAAACCTACCACATTTTGAGAATCAAAACTATACTTTACTTCGAATTCAGTTACTTTACCAGCCACCTTCAGAGAAGTTATTAGTTGTCATTACTAAAACCAGGTTATTATGTGATCAGTCTTTTGATAGGAATTTGGGTTACATAGGTGGGGGTATTGGTCAGAACTCATATAATGATAAAACTGGGATTTCTGAATTTCACTGTATGTAAATTTCACCTTAAAAACCTTAAAAAAAAATTTAGTTAATAATATGCACTCTGGAGTGTTTTAGTGTTAAGTATGTGTGTCTCCAACTCTGGAATGCATGAAATGGATTCCATCTTGAAATGAGATAGAACGGTGGGTGGACGGACGGATTGAAAAAACACACAATAAAGCAAATACAGTAAAATGTTTATTGTAGAATCTAGAGGGTGGATGTGGGTATTAACTATATAATATTTTCCACTTTTTTGTCTACTTAACACTTTTCATAATAAAATGTTGCTTAAAAAAATCAGGTCATAAATTATGAAACTGGCAAGCCAAGTCCACACTGTGACACAGAATTCTTAATTTTTATTTTGCCTGTGATACAGTACACTACAACCATCATTATAATAGCATATTTCAGTATAAGACTCAACTTTTTGAAAAGTTAGAATAGAGTGTTTTTTAAAACAAGGATTATAAAACATCAAAGAAAGCTAACAAGCCATAAAAGTTCCCTGCATTCTATGTACCAATATATATACCAAGCTTCCTTAATTTCAATTAGGAGTTTTCAGATGTTCACTAAAACAATGAGATCATATGTCAACAACTTAACTACTATGGTAAACTTAAAGAAAGTAGGCAAATTAAGCATACATGAGTTAACACAAAAAAACTAAAGAATCAAACTTCTAAATTAAAACCAGCAGAAAATTTTCTTTCCAAGGAACACAAGTCTTTCATGATTAGCAATGTATCTGGGATTTAATACACATTTGAACATTTTTGCAAAAAAATTTTAAGAGGGTCAATGTCACATCCCTGTTTCTGAGATAAAGTGAAAAGAAATCTAGTTCTAAACTAAACATGGTCATGGAAAATCAGCAGATAACCAACCACATACGTATATAGTAAATGTGTGTAATTACAACTTTTTTGCCCATCCAACAACTGAAAAAAATGAGTTTAAGACTAAAGCACAATCTATTTTAGTTGAATCAATGATATGTAAATACTGTAAGTGTTCATAAAATGAAGTCCCCAAGACTGGTGCCTCAACACCTGGTAGACCACTTCTGTGACTCATTAATAACTAATAACTAAACTTGTCATACAAAACAGGCTAAATTTGTGCGTTAAGGTGAAAAAGAAGATTCTTTTTCATAGTTTTTCAGTTTTAATCTTTTCAGACAACGCTTTTGTCTGACTAATATTTACCTCTCAAATTTATTGAATAATTTGTGGGTCCCTAATTCAAGACAAATACTACGGCATAAACACACATCTTACACCTCATTCTCATGAACTTGGCAACCATATCCTTAAAGACATTTAAAACAGAATTTTTCTTTGTATCACCATTGTTTCTACTGCTTTTAGAGTAAATAAAGCAGTAAATAAACACTAAAAATACTAAAATATTTTTTCTTTTAGTTTCAATAAACTTAAAAGTCCTGAAAGCAAAAAAGGGAAAATATTTTTAAGATGGGGAAGGAAAAAAAGTAACAGAAAAAGACTAAAAATGGCTAGAAACAGGACATCAAGTTTCTATACAAGCATCCAGTTAAAGGTCCTAGCTATCTTCACTGGGGTTATACTTGTTGTGCGTTTGGTGGGGGTGGAGGAAGGCAATATATCCCACCTTCAGTAACATGGTTAAACATTTTAAAAAGTATTCATATAAAAAGAATAAATAAGGTTATTACCAAATATATCTCAATAAATTTTAAAAGTGGTCAAAATATACCTTCTTCTGGAGTTTTTCCACAAATCCAATGGGATTTTTTAGTGCTTCTCTCTGATGTCTGCCTAAACTTTCAAGGTCCTGGACAGCTTGAGAACGCTGAGCTTCGAGTACAGCAATAGTCTGTAACAGTCTCTGATAACTACAGAGACAAAAAGAAAAAAAAAACTCACTAAAATTTTTTAGTAACAACAATAAAAAAAAACTGAGTTCAAGCCATGATCTACTATTAAGTCACACGTCTTTGTAAAGTTACCTGAAAGAGTTTTAGTAAAACATATTACTGGGAATAAATGAGGTCTTCCTGAGTTACGAAGTACCTAGTCAGAAAATATCAGTTAGAGAAAGCAAAGCCTTATTCCCCCATCTTAAATTCTTAATTCTTAAACCTGAACAAATACAGAAAATAAGAAAACGAGCATCCTGACTTTCAAGCAATCAGTCATTAAGAAACAGCTAAATTAGAAAAAAAATTTAGCATCAGAAGGGATCACCACTTTCAGTCCCTCTGCTGAACCCTGTCAGAATAAGATATCTGTGGCAAATTTTCTTGACCAGAGTTACAAGAAACTTTCACATAATTCAGACATGATCTTAGTTGTCATGATTCTCATTTGTTTTCTGTTGATGTTTAGTCGCTAAGTCACATCCAATTCGTCTGCAACCCCATGGACTGTAGCCCACCGGCTCCTCTGTCCATGGGATTTCCCAGGCAAAGATACTGGAGTAGGTTGCCAATTTCTTCTCCAGGGGCTCTTCCCGACCCAGGGGTCAAATCTCGTGTATTCTGCTTGGCAGGCGGATTTTTTACCACTGAGCCACCTGGGAAGCCCATTCTTTCTGTTATATCTCCATTCTAAAGGAATTTAACTTCTTTGTCAATTCTTACATATTAAACATTTTCACAGAAAAAAGGACTTACATAATATAAATTACTTAATATTTCTTGAGTAAAAAGAAATATTTTTTACTTCCCTGCCTATAAACAGGTTAATATGAATTTTACCCACATAAACCTACTACCTGTTCATATTCTCCCCAACTCTCTCTCTCTGGTTTGCATTGTCCTGGCTCTCTGAGTAATGTCTGATTTCACATATGGATCACATAGGGAAACACACTAGTCCAAAAAACCTTGAATGCTCGAATGTATTTTGCAAAAAGAACAAAGAACAAATTGCTCCAAGTTCACTTCAAAATAAGTTACTAGGTCTTTAAAATATTAGTGAAGCACCATTGCTCTTTATGACTTTGAATAAATTTCATTCTATTTCCCAACAGGCTGTAAACTCCATAACGGCAACATATCTGAAAAGTCCACTGTTTCATTTATCCAGTTTGCAGCACACTTCCCAGCATACACATGTTCAGTAAACATTTTCTGAATGAACAAATGGATAGATGTTCTGTGCAATCAAAAGTATACTGAAACTTTAAAGTCCAGAAGTCAGCAAACAAGCAGAAATTTCAAAGGTAAAGCACTGCAGTTTTGATGTCCACAACCACGGCATGACTGCAGTATAACAGTATCTATCTACTTTTTCAGCCCCTACCTAAAATATATTCTTATTCTCAAGTTCTCTGTTAACTAATCCCTAATGAAATGTTTAATAATTAATATTAAAACTGCTAACACTGAAAGTAAGACTTATCTCAAGATAAGAGCTACTTCATTCAAGTGTTAGAATTGAATCAGAAAGCAAGGGCTATATTAAAAGTTACTCCTGGGGTAAGTTACAGAGGTTAAGTCTAAACTCATTTTCACTCTGCCTTCGTTTGCTTTGAGGTATATGGAGTATACAAACCTCGACTGTGCTGGTATTTTCTACCAGGCAGGCTCAATCTTAGGGTGACTGTACTGAGTTGAGTACTAGACCTAACCTCTCTATTAATACCCTTAACTGTCCTACTTCACCCTCAGAACGTCTATCCCATTTAGCTGAACAACCAAAGACTTATCATGCAGGATATACTTCTGTATCATCAATAAAATGGTTGAGTCTATTAAACTTGCAGCAAACTACTGCACGCAAGTAACAATTAATGAGGCACAAGTAAGAAGAGACTTATGGGGAAAAAAAAGCAGGAGCTTGAAAAAAGCACTATAACAGTTACTGCAACTGAGAAGAAAGGTGTCTCTTTGAAGTTAATAGCTTCTGACAATCTTTACTATATATAATTATTCCACAATGATTCTGACTTAAAAAAATAATCCAACAGAGATGACAAAGTGTAACTCTTCACCCCCCTATTTTTTTTCTCTTTAATCAAAATTAAATGATTATCAAATTGAAAGGCCTAGTCCATACACTGGTAATGATGTAAAATTCCAAAATAAGTTAAAAGATTGTAAGAAAATACTGAATTTAATTCTTCCAGCCCAGCTAATTTGAACAATTTCCTAAAGTATTCAGAGGTTTTCCCAATAAGATTACCATATATATCCCTAAGCAGAAAAGAAAGAGATAAAAAACTTGCATAGATATCTTTACCTATGGCTGATTCATGTTGATGTATGGCAGAAACCAACACAACATTGTAAAGCAATTATTCTTCAATTAAAAATAAAAAAATAAAAACAGAAAAAAACCACAAAGCTTGCATGGTTTCCTACTGGTCCAGCGGTTAAGGATGCACTCTGCAATGGAGGTGACACGGTTTCAACCCCTGGTCAGGGAACCAAGACCCTACACATCCTGGGACAACTCAGCCCTCACGCCGTAACTAGGTAATCTGTGTGATACAGCTAAAGATTTGACACATTCAAATAAATAAGTGCAGTTTTCAAATCTGAAGAATAAAAATAAATTTCTTTGGAACTTCCCTGGTAGTCCAGTGGTTAAGACTCCACACTTCCATGCACAGGGTGCAGGTTTACTCCCTGGAACTAAGATCCCATGTGATGCAAGGTACAACCAAAAAAAATATATAAATAATAAATATTAAAATAAATTTCTTCAGTCTGAAAAGGCTGTATGTTACAATTCCAATAATATTAAATTCTGTAAAAGATAAAATTAAAGATAGTAAAGAGATCAGTAGTTCCCAGAAGTTCAGGGGAAGGAGGAGGGTTGAGTACATGACATACAGGGAATTTTTAATACCAGTGAAATTATTCTGCATGGTACTATAATGCTGGATTCATGACATGGATCTGCCAAAAGCGTAAAACTTAAAAGCATAAAGAACTTTAATGTATGCAAATTTTAAAAAGATCATTTAGTAGATTAGGGAACCCTAAGAAGGAATGTATTCTCTGACACAAGGATCTAAGTATATTATACATGTATGAAACTACCTTACTGAAGGGGGTAGAAGGAAAAGATCCTGACTGAGGTAACTCTGGAAATGAGTAGCATCTCAAAGACTAAAAGTAAAAGGAACTGATCATAAGCAATATATTCTGCTTTACATAGCTATTTCCCAAGTAGCTATAATGAACAGTTCTAATACTGTGTACATATATAATGGAATAAACAAATGAGTGGAGGATGACCAGGGTTTGCTATTGCTAGAATAGAAATTTACAGATAAACAAGGGGAGAAGCTAGAAGAATCCATGTAGTAAAATAATTAATTAGGGATGGAGTCAAAGTATAAACTTATGTTTAGCTTTATATACATGTACATAATTACATATAGAAGTATTTATAGATATATGTATATATACAGATTACTGAATACACATGTATTTTCCTGCTCTGCCAGCTGAGACAGATAAATAAAATAATCAACAGCATCCAGCAGTGAGCATACAGAACTCAAAACCTGACTTCTAATACTGCCTTCTGCGATAAAGGGAAATGGGGTTCCTTTGCAGAGAAGGCTGATTCTAGCACTGGGACACGAAATACACAAGATGAATCTGGAGTATTTTGAAGTGCCAAAAAAGCAAGAAAGTGTCTGTAAAGACAAATATATATAACAAAAGTACACCATCTTAATGAGACACAGGAGACAATAGAAAGGTTCCCTATGGCCAAAGCTGAAACAATCTGAACAATAAAACAGTGATACTAAATTACACCCCAAAGTATTTATGAGTCTATACTTACACAAATAAATGACTAAAGGAATAATGAGGGAGAGGGACAGTGAGATGAAGAAGTGGGGGGTGGGGGGAGAGAAAGAAAAAAGGGAGGAAATAAAAAATCTCCCATGTAGAAGGTTTCCAAATAATTTGTGGAGACACTCTGCTCTCAAGGAGAGAGATCCATAACTTCCCACTCCTTAAGTGTGGGCTGTGCATAGTGACTTCTTTCCAAACAACAGAGTATGGAAGACAGAGAGTAACTTCACAGTGGAGAAACCTGACAAACTATACCTCAGCTAGGTGATCCAGGTCAACAACTGCAATCAACCATATTAACAGTATATCCCTTGGGAAAAGCTAAAATTGTCATTATATGCAGATGACATGATACTACATATAGAAAACCCTACAGACTCTACACAAAAAGTACTAGAACTGATAAATGAATTCAACAAATTAGCACGATACAAGACTAAAATACAGAAATCAGTTGCATTTCTTTACATTAGCAATGAAATATCAGAAAGGGAATGTAAACAAACAATCCCTTTTAAAATCACATCAAAAATAAAATAATTAGGAATAAACCTGACCAAGAAGGTGAAAGACTTAAATTCTGAGTTTTAAACATTAATAAATATCATAAACATTAATAAAGAAAATGGAAGATGATTCAAAAAAATGAAAAGATCCCATGTTCTTGGATTGGAAGAATTAATTGTTAAAATGGTCATACTACCCAAAGCAATCTACAGATTTAATGTGATCCCTATCAAATTACCAGTGATATTTTTTACAGGCCTAGAACAAATAATCCTAAAATTTCTATAGGACCAGAAAAGACCCAAAGCAACCCTAAGGAAAAAGAACAAAGCAGGAAGCATAACCCTCCCAGACTTCAGACAATACTACAAAGCAAATGTGGTATTGGCATAAAAACAGAAATATGGATCAATGGAACAGAATAGAATCCAGAAATAAACTGATACATCTATGGTCAATGAATCTTTAACAAAGGAGCCAACAGTATACAATAGAGAAAGTCCCTTTAGCAAGTGGTATTGGGAAAGCTGAACAGCTGCAGATAAATCAATGAAGTTAGAACACGCCCTCTCACCATACAAAAAATAAACTCAAAATGGCTTAAAGACTTAAATATAAGACATGACACCATAAAGCACCTAGAAGAGAACACATGTAAAACATTCTCTGGCATAAATCTTACCAATGTTTTCTCGGGTCAGTCTCCCAAGGCAATAGAAATAAAAACAAAAATAAACAAAGAAGACCTAGTCAACTTAAAAGTTTTTGTATAGCAAAGGAAACCATAAACAAAACAAAAGAACAATGGGAGAAAATATTTGCAAATGACAGGAATGACAAGGGCTTAATTTAAAAAAATATACAAATTGCTCATAAAACTCAAGGACAAAAACCAACCAACCCAATCAAAAATTAGCAAAAAAGACGCAAATATTAATAGAAGACATACAGATACCCAATAGACACATAAAAAGGTACTCAACATTGCTAAATATTGAAAAATACAAATCAATATTACAATGAGGCACCACCTCACACCTGTCAAAATGGCCATCATTAAACAAGTCTACAGATAACAAATGCTGAGAGGGTTTTGAGAAAAGGGAATCCTCCTACACCACTGGTAGGAACCGAAATTGGTGCAGCCTCCACGGAAAATAGTATGGAAGGTCCTCAAAAAACTATAGAGTTGCCATATGATCCTGCAATTCCATTCCTGGGCAAATATCCAGAGAAAACCACGGTTTGAAAGGATACATGCACCCCAATATAAACTGCAGTGCTGTTCACAACAGCCAAGACATGGAAACAAACTAAATGTCCATAGACAGATAAATGGATAAAGAAGATGTAGTACACACATATACAGTGGCATACTGTTCAATCATAAAAAAGAATAAAATAATGCCATTTTCTGCAACATGGACAGACCCAGAGATTATCATACTAACTGAATTAAGTCAGAAAGAGAAAGATAAATACTATACGACATCACTTACATGCAAAATCTAAAATATGACACAAATAAACCTATCTATAAAACAGAAACAGTCACAGACATACATAACAGACTTGTGGTTACCAAGAGGGAAAGAAAGTGGGGGAGGGATTGGGCATATGGGATTAACAGATATAAACTGTTATACAGAGAATAAACAACAAATTCCTACTGTGTAGCACAGGGAACTATAGCCAATATCGTGTGATAAACCATAATGGAAAAGAATAGGAAAAAGAACATATGTAAGTATAACTGAATCATTTTACCATAGAGTAGAAATTAACACAACATTGTAAATCAACTATACTTCAATAAAATAATACTAGTTTTAACAAAATAGTGTATCTCTTGGAATGACATGACAAAAATGGCACTTCATGTCCATGGTCTTCTTCCCAAAAACCCACAATCCCAAATCATGAGGAAAACATTAGATAAATTCCAATAGAGAGGTATCTATTAATACTTGACTGATATCCCTCAAAACTGCCCAGGTTATCAACAAAGTCTGAGAAACTACCACAACAAGGAGATATAAAAAGTAAATGTTATAAGGTAACCTAATTGAGATTCTAGAACACAGAAAGGACATTAATTAAAAATTAAGGAACTCTGAATAAGGTATGAACTTTGGTTAACAATAATGGATTAATATTGATTCATTAATTGTAACAAATATATCATTCATATAAAATATTATTAATAGGGGAAATTGGGTAGGGAGTGATGGGAACATGCTCTTGATTTTACTGTAAATCTAAAATTGTTTTTTCAAAAAACATCTTCTTACTAAGATAAGTTCTCAACTTCTCTATATCCATTATTCCTTTACTATCTTGGAAAAACAAAAGGGAAAGTATCTGAAATATGCATTTAAGATTCTACCACTTTAAATATTAGAATTTAAGAGATCCCATCCAATTATTTTAAAATATTTTATGTTAGCAAACTGTCATTAATTCTGGTTAAACTTAACCATATAGAGCAATCATTTAATGGTTCGAGAACGTGCCAGTTTACAAATAAACTCAGTTGCTATCTCTGCTCAATATGAGTATTTGTTGAAAATACCTTTTTAGGTTATAACCTTTATTCTGCTTAAGAGTAATCATTGCTAGAGTATTCCAGATGTAAGATCTTTGTCAAATAAATCTAATCTCTAGACCTACCACAGTTATTTAACTTCAGCTATTTATTTAACTTCAGCTATTTATTTAACTTAAGCTATTGTATAAGCACAATTCTAGTCTTTTAATTTCAGTGCTTTAGCAGTGTGGTGATGTAAAATAAAGACCATGATGCCTGACCTAGCTACTACAAACTCTTAAAAAATACATTCTGATTAGGAGGCTGTAGGGAGGAAAAGGTTAAGAAAAATAGTTCCTTCAGTTGAGTAATGGTAGACCTTTAATGAAACAGTATTAGACCAACCTTAGTTATTTGCAACACAGTGGTTTGTAAAGTATATTTTCCAGTGGTAAAAGTTGTATGCAGGTATATAAGCATCACCATTAAAGAATTCAATTTATATAAAATTTTCAAGTCACAAGATGGAACAAAAACTTTTACTTCTCATATTGACACTGCTACCTTACAATCAATCTCATAATACTATTATTAATTTTACTCTTTGCTCAGCTATTGTTTGGAGAAGGCAATGGCAACCCACTCCAGTACTCTTGCCTGGAAAATCCCATGGACAGAGGAGCCTGGTAGGCTGCAGTCCATGGGGTCGCCAAGAGCTGGACACGACAGAACGACTTCACTTTCACTTTTCACTTTCACGCATTGGAAAAGGAAATGGCAACCCACTCCAGTGTTCTTGCCTGGAGAATCCCAGGGGGGGAGCCTGGTGGGCTGCCATCTATGGGGTCACACAGAGTCAGACACGACTGAAGCAACTTAGCAGCAGCAGCAGCAGCTATTAGTTTCCTTCCTTGGAATTCTCATTTCATGAATATTTACTGAGTATATAACATATGTGATCAATCATATTTACCCTTGACCAAAAACCCTCTGAAAGGTATCACTGCCACTTTACAGATGACATAATCAAAACTTAGAAATACAGTTAGAAGATTCCTACCACAAATCTCCTTCCATAAAGATTTATACAACCTAATTTATATGTAATATTGAGTTTAGATTTCACACACTAGGAAAATTAGCCTAAACCAAAAACATTATCCAAAACCCAACATATGAGGCCTTAATTTCCTGCTCAATTTTAAATATATGAGAATAGCAATAAAATTAACCTATTTAACAACTCTTCCTTTTTCTACTCATCTGCTAGTGCAAATATTACTTTAGTAACAACAGAGAAGAAAGAAGAGCATCGAAGTTCTTTTTTTCTAATTTAATGTATCATAAACAGAGTAAGCAGTGCTTTAACTAAAATGTCACTTACAATCAAAAAAGAGGTTTGACAGTCTCAAACAGTTGTAGAAAAATATTTGCCCCCTTCCCCAAAAGCCTTCATTGTGTATGTTCTCAATGTATAGGTAGCCCCTGAAAGAAGTCTGATTTCTGATGTATTTCAAAGGTTATTTCCTTTCACATTAAGGTTTCATCAAATATACTAAAGACACAGTCATTCTTTCAATGGTCTTTACAATAAAATTATCAGGTATCTCTTTTCTGAATCTATCTTAGTACCTGGAAACTGGCCTAGAGTGGATCTACAATGGAGTCTACAATCTAATACTTTAAAAAAAAAACCACAAGCATGACATTTAAGCTGTAATTTCCTTTTCTCTTATCATGTTTTGTTTTATTTGGATATAATTTAAATAGAAGGCTTAAACAAGTTTCATATATATATTTCTATATTCTGATGCTAAAGTACGGTTTTTAACTTCATTTTTCTTAATTTCAAATATTTGAAGAAGCAGCAAGATTTCACTCATTTATACATAAACTCATTCACCTATGGTGCCAAGAACTAAATTAAACACTTGGGATACGAAGAGCCTTTTCCTAACAGAGGTATCAGTCAAGAAGGGCAATACAAATAAGTAAACAATTACAATATGGGGTAAGAAGTGACGTAAAGAGAAAGGCACACAATACGGGAAGGCTTTGAACAGAGATCTCTGAGGGTCACAAAAAGCTTCCCAAAATAAGTTCAACTGAGCCAGAAAGATGAATGGGAATTAGCTAAGAAATGGGGGTAGGAGCTCTTGTGCCTGGCCTGGATCTATTCCCCGCAAGCGTTCTGTGCCCAGCTTACCGTGTGACCTAGAGCCAATCGTTGCCTTTGCTGGGCCTCAGTTTTTCTAGGAGCCATGCCCACCTTGTTCCCCTCACTCTTCCCCCGTGTGACTGAGACGCTGCGGTTTAATCTGGATCGACCCTGTGTGGAGGAGACAGAGCTGCAGCAGCAAGAACAGCAGCATCAGGCCTGGCTCCAGAGCATTGCAGAGAAAGACAACAACCTGGTACCTACTGGCAAGCCGGCCTCAGAGCACTACGACGACAAGGAAGAGGAAGATGAAGATGAAGACGAGGATAGTGAAGAGGACTCAGAGGATGAGGAGGACATGCAGGACATGGATGAGATGAATGACTACAATGAGTCACCTGATGATGGAGAGGTCAATGAGGTGGACATGGAAGGCAACGAACAGGATCAGGACCAGTGGATGATCTAGGCAGACAAGAAAGGGGGTCCAAGGATGGCCCTGGACCTCCTGCAGAACCAGCTGATCACCCACCCCCATGCCCCACCCCAGTGCCTGAACGCTCATCCTCGGGCACTTCCTCAGCTGCTGTCAGGACCTGATCTTCTTGGTCCCTCCCAGGCCATCAGTATGCCCTTGAATCCCCAGGGCCTGAGCCCCGCCCCCTCCCTTCTAGCCAGCACCTCACCCCATGTTTGTCAGATCTAGTCTCTAACTTTAATAAAGACACAGGACTGATTTATTTCAAAAAAAGAAATGGGTGTAGGAGAGAAGTTCAAGGACTTTTCCAACCAAACAGAAGGAACATTATGCAGAAATCCTTCTAGCACCTAAGACCAAAAAAGACATTTGGTAAGACTAGGAGTGAAGAGAATTGAGGCTTGAGAAGAAAAATGAGATTAACCACACAGGGTTCTATAAAGTTAAGATTAAACTTGATTTTAACTGCAATTAGGAAGCTCTAGAGGAGTTTTAAGATGAAGGAAAAAATGTTGCAGTTTACAAATACCATTCACATAAGAACAAGGAGAATGGATTAAAGTGAAAGAAGACTCTAGAGGAAGACCAATGTAATGAGCTTTAGTGGTAATAAACCAGGGGAAAGGTAATGGGAATAGAGATAAAGGTAAGTAGGTAATTTGAGAGATGTATAAGATAGGTTTTATAGCACTGGTGGTGACTGTCTGTACAAAACTATTTTAAAAAAAAGTTTCAAGAAGGAGGGTAGGTTAAGTCAACTTCTAATTTAAAAAAAAAGGTAAGGTAAAAAAGGCTGAGACATGTCCACTGGATTTCATACAAGGAAATCATTAGTAAGTCACTTCACTTGTGTGATGGGAGGTTGAAGCTAGACTTCAATACTTTAGGACTGAGTGAATGCTGAACCAAACAAAGTAGAAAACAGAATAAATTTTCTCAAGAAATTTAGCTGTGAAGGAGAGAAAGCAGTTGAAAGGTAGAGAAATGAAAAGATAATTTTCAAATCAAGAAAGACCTAAGTATGTTTAAATGCAGATGGGAAAAAGAAATGCCTTCAATCACTCATTTTAAGTGAAAAAGTACTGTTCTTCCTCCTCACCATCACCATCAGTTTCTACTAAAAATTCAGTACTTCTTCTAATTCAGGTTTCAACAACACATGAACCATGAACTTCCAGATGTTCAAGATAGTTTTAGAAAAGGCAAAGTAACCAGAGATCAAATTGCCAACATCCGCTGGATCATCAAAAAAGCAAGAGAGTTCCAGAAAAACATCTATTTCTGCTTTACTGACTATGCCAAAGCCTTTGATTGTGTGGATAACAATAAACTCTGGGAAATTCTGAAAGAGATGGGAATACCAGACCACCTGACCTGCCTCTTGAGAAACCTGTATGCAGGTCAGGAAGCAACAGTTAGAACTGGACGTGGAACAACAGACTGGTTCCAAATAGGAAAAGGAGTACATCAAGGCTGTCACCATGCTTATTTAACTTGTATGCAGAGCACATCATGAGAAACACTGGGCTGGATGAAGCACAAACTGGAGTCAAGATTGTTGGGAGAAATATCAACAACCTCAGATATGCAGATGACATCACCCTTATGGCAGAGAGTGAAGAGGAAATAAAAAGCCTCTTGATGAAAGTGAAAGAGGAGAGTGAAAAAGCTGGCTTCAAGTTCAACATTCAGCAAACTATGATCATGGCATCCGGTCCCATCACTTCATGGGAAATAGATGGGGAAACAGTAGAAACAGTGGCTGACTTTATTTTTGGGCTTCAAAATTACTGCAGATGGTAACTGCAGCCATGAAATTAAAAGATGCTTACTCTTTGGAAGGAAAGTTATGACCAACCTAGACAGCATATTAAAAAGCAGAGATGTTATGTTGCGAACAAAGGTCCATCTAGTCAAGGCTATGGCTTTTCCAGTAGTCATGTATGGATGTAAGAGTTGGACTGTGAAGAAAGGTGAGCACTGAAGAACTGACGCTTTTGAACTGTGGTGTTGGAGAAGACTCTTGAGAGTCCCTTGGACTGCAAGGAGATTCAACTAGTCCATCCTAAAGAAAATCAGTCCTGAATATCCATTGGAAGGACTGATGTTGAAGCTGAAACTCCAATACTTTGGCCACCTGATGCAAAGAGCTGACTCATTGGAAAAGACCCTGATGCTGGGAAAGACTGAAGGCAGGAGGAAAAGGGGACGACAGAAGGTGAGATGGCTGGAGGGCATCACTGACTTGAAGGACATGAGTTTAAGTAAATTCCCAGAGTGGGTGATGAACAGGGAGGCCTGGTGTACTGCAGTCCACGGGGTTGCAAAGAGTCGGACACGACTGAGCGAACTGAACTGAACTGAAGATATTACATTATCCCTTTACAACCACTGACAGCCCTATATGTATTAGTACTCTCTTCTTGTAGGTGAGGAAACAAAAAGGGGGCTAAGTAACTTGCAAGTTGCTTAGGCAACTACTTGCCCAACTACTTCAAGTAGTGGACTTGAACTCAGCTGAACCTCTCTGATTCCCACGAGCATAACAAGGACACTATCCACTCACTAATGAAAGATGGATACAGATGCAGTAAGTATGTGACAAGATGTTGACTGAGAAAACCTATGAAATAGAAAACCAGGTCATAGGTGGATTGAGGGACACATGGAAGGTACATGGCACCTGAGAGGCCCTCAACTGTAACTGGAAACCACAAACTTACAGAGGTACCAGTATGCAGAAGTATGTGACTTTTCTTCAGTAGGAACAAAGGAAAGGCAATGGAAGAGGGGAGGGAAAATGTTGGCAAGAAAACTATGCAGTTAAAGATCAGGGAATCCAAGCCAGATAAGAAAAGGAAGCAAGGAGAGATCACAGCAAATATAGAAAATGTAGAGTTGCTAAAGGAGCAAGAAACTTTTTGCATTCTTCTATGTATTTATATGCCAATTATCATCACTCAATCTATTCAGGACCAGTTATTGGGGGAGGAAAACAAAAGGTAAGCCATATACAAATACACTGGAATCACATCTCAAGTACTGTGACAAAGTAACAGTTTCATAAAAATTCCTGAGATATTAAGTAATTGAGACATTGCAGACGTAAGAACTGTGTCACTAAAGTATAATTGGGATGGAAATGCATAGTGGCTTGAAATGTGTCTCCCTGAGATATACCATGTTCCTGGATTGGAGGAATCAATACCCTGAAAATGACTATACTACCCAAAGCAATCTGCAGAGTCAATGCCATCCTGATCAAATTGTCAATGGCATTTTTCACAGAACTAGAGCAAAAACTTTCACAATTTGTATGGAAACAAAAAAAGACTCCAAATAGACAAAGCAACCTTTAGAAAGAAGAATGCAGTTGGAGGAATCAACCTTCCTGACTTTAGACTATACTATAAGACTACAGTCATCAAGACAGTATGGTACTGGTATAAAAACAGAAATGCAAACCAGAGAAACAAGATAAAAAGCCCAGAGATAAACCCACACACCTTTGGATATCTTATCTTTGACAAAGGCAGCAAGAATATACAATGGAGAAAAGATACCTTCTTCAATAAGTGGTTCTGGGAAAACTGGACAGCTAAGTGTAAAAGAACGAAATTAGAACCCTTCCTAACACCATATACAAAAATAAACTCGAAATGGGTTAAAGATGTAAAGACCAGAAACTATAAAACTCTTCAGAGGAAAACACAGGCAGAACACTCTATGACATAAATTGCAGCAAGATCCTTTATGATCCACTTCCTAGAATAATGGAAACAAAAGCAAAAATACACAAAAGGGACCTAATTAAACTTAAAAGCTTTTGCATAGCAAAGAAACTCATACACAAGATGAAAAGACAACCCTCAGAATGGGAGAAAATAACAGCAAATGAAACAACTGACACAAAGGATTCACTTCCAAAATATGCACGTATTGGACGTAGCTCATGCAGCTCAGTATAAGAAAAACAAACAACCCAATCAAAATACGGGCAGGAGGCCTAAATAGCCATATATCCAAAGGAGACATAAAGATGGCCAAGTGGCTCATGAAAACATGTTTGACATTGCTGATTATAAGCAAAATGCAAGTCAAATCTACAAGGAAATACCATCTCACACCACTTAGAATGGCCATCATCAAAAAAATCTACAAACAATAAATGCTGAAGAGGATATGGAGAAAAGGGAACCCTCTTGCACAGTTGATGGGAATGTAAGTTGATGCAGCCAGTATGGAGATTTCTTAAAAAACGATGAATAAAACTACCCCATGACCTAGCAATTCCAATCCTGGGCATTTACCCTGGGAAAACCATAACTGAAAAAGAAATATATACCTCAATGTTCCCTGCAGCTCTATTTACATTAGCTAGGACACAGTGGCAACCTAGATTTCCATTAATAGATGAATGGATAAAGAAGTTATGATACACATATCAAAATGGACTATTACTAAGCCATAAAAAGGAACAAACCTGAGTCAGTTCTAGCGAGGTGAATGAACCCAGAGCCTGTTATACAGAGTGAAGTAAAAAAGAGAAAAACAAATATTGTATAATAATGCATACACACACACACACACACACACACACACACACATATAATCTAGAAAAATAGTACTGATGAACCTATTTGCAGATTAGGAATAAAGATGCAGACACATAGAATAGACTTCTGGACACAGGGGGAGAAGGAGAAAGTGGGACGAATTAAGAGAAACATATACATATACATAAACATATACATTACCATACGTAAACAGATAGTGGGAAGCCACTGTACAACACAGGCAGCTTAACAAGGTGCTCTGTAACAACCTAGAGGGTGGGATGGGTAGGGTGTGAGAGAGTTTCAAGAGGGAGGGGACATAATGTATACTTATGGCTGATTCATGTTGTTGTATGGCAGCAACCAAATACAACACTGTAAAGCAATTATCCTCCAATTAAAATAAAATTTTTAAAGTGTCTCCCAGAACTACTGTATATATCTATATAGATATATATATACACACACACACACACACACACATATATATAAAGGATAACTAATAAGGGTCTACTGTATAGCACAGGGAACTCTACTCAATACTCTGTAATGGTCTATATAGGAAAAGAATCTTTCAGAGAGAGAGAGAGAGAGAGAGAGAGAGAGAGAGAGAGAGATGCTTACATATATATATGTATAACTAAATCACTCTGCTATACACCTGAAGTGAAAACAACACTGCCAATTAACTATACTCCAATAAAAAATTTTAATGAATACATTAGATAAATAAAAATGTCTCTACAAACTCCTCCAGGAAACAGACCAACTCTCACCCATCCTTTACATATATGGTATCTAAGACTATGCCAGGCTTACAGGAAGCACTCAACAGAATGCATGTTCACTGACTGATAAAATTAACTTTGAAGAATCCACACCTGTGAATCAATCATTGCAATATACCGTATCAACAAATTGAAGAATAAAAACCACATGATCATCTCAATATACAGAAAACACTTCTGACAAAATTCAAAACCCATTTAAGATTTTTTAAAAAACTCTCCCCAAAAAATGGCATAGAAGGAACATACCTCAACATAATAAAGGCCACATATGACAAATGTACAGCTAATATCTTACTCAGTGGTGAAAAGTTGGAAGTATTTCCTCTAAGCTCAGGAATAAGACAAGGGTGCCCGCTCTCATCACTTTTTATTCAAAATAATTTTGGAAGCCCTAGCCATTGCAATCAGAAGGGAAAAAGAAATTTTAAAAGTCCAAATTGGAAAAGAATTAAAACTGTCCCTGTAGAGGATATGATACTGCATACAGAAAGCCATAAAGATGCTATACAAAAACTACTAGAGCTCATCAGTGAATTCAGTCCAGTTGCAGGATATAAAATTAATACACTGTTGCATTTCTATACACTACCAAACAAAAGATCATGAAAACAAACTAAAGAAAAAATCCCAGGACTTCCTAGGTGGTCCAGTGGTTAAGAATCCACCTGCCAAACCAATCGATCCCACTAGCAACTAAGCATGAACACCCTAGAGCCTGTGCTACCCAATAAATGAAGCAACCACAATGAGAAAAAAGCCTGCACCCCACAACTAAAGAGTAGCCCCTACTTGCTGCAACTAGAGAAAGCCCACAAACAGTAACAATCATCCAGTGCAGCCAATAAATAAATACATTTTCAAAAGAGAAATAATCCCATTTACCATCACATAAAAAAAAGAATAAAAAAGCTAGGAATAAACCTACCTAATGAGATGAAGTGAAAGTGAAAGTCACTCAGTTGTGTCTGACTCTTTGCAACCCCAAGGACTATACAGTCCAACAGAATTCTCCAGGAGGTCTTCCCAACCCAGCAATCGAACCCAGGTCTCCTGCACTGCAGGTGGATTCAACAGCTGAGCCACAAGGGAAGCCCAATGAGACAAAAGACCTGCACAGTAAGTTCCCTACATACAAACCTTCAAGTTGCAAACTTTCAAAGATGTGAATAGCATTTGAATGTTCAATTCACATGTCTAGCATACATTGTCACGTGTGTGCATCCTCTACAAGTGATTATGTTTTTCTGTACTTTACTGTATAGTACTGTATACGGTACATTAGTACAGTATCTATTTCAAGTCCAGGTTGTCTGAAAGCAAGTTTAAAAGCACCAGTGCTGTACCTGTTAATACTAAGAAGTAACAAGAAATTACAATAGAAAAAAAAAAGGTGAAAATAACTGAGTGGAGCAAAATGAAAAGATGGTAAGTGGTCTCTCATTGTTTCCTTTTTATAATTTTATTCATTCATGGTTGTGCTGGGTCTTCACTGGTGTGTGAGGGTTTTCTCTAGTTGTCGAAAGCAAGGGTTAGTGTTTCTGTTGTGGGCCCTGGAGCACACAGATTTCAGTAGTTGTGGCACACGGGCTTGGTTGCTCTACAGCATGTAGAATCTTCCTGGACCAGGGATCGAACCCATGTCCTCTGCACTGGCCAGTGGATTCTTATCCACTGTGCCACCCGGGAAGGCCAAGGTCCCTCATTCTTATACTGTACTATACAGCCAACTGTGTTAGTTGGGAACATATGCTAACTCTGTTGAAGGGAACTCGTCTGTATGTAGGGGACTTACTGTACTCTGAAAACTACAAGACACTGATGAAACAAATCAACGCTGACACAAACTTATGGAAATATATACCAAGTTCTTGGACTGGAAGAATCAACAGTTAAAATGACTATATTACTCAAGGCCATCCACAGATGCAAAGCAATTCTTCTCAAACTATTAATGGTGTTAATGGTGCTTTTCACAGAACTAGAACAGAGAAATCTTAATATTTGTATGTAGACATAAAAGACCCTGAAAAGCCAAAGCAATCTTGAGAAAGAAAAACAAAGCGAGAAGAATCAGACTCCCCAACTTCAGTCTCTAAAACGACAATCATAAAAACAGTATCATACAGGCAAAAAAACAGAAATACAGATCAACAGAACAGGACAGAAAGTCCAGGAATAATCCCACACACCTATGGTCAATTAATATATGACACAGGAGGGAAGACCATACATTGAAGAAAAGACAGTCTCTTCAGTAAATGGTGTGGGAAAACTGGACTGCTACATGTAAATGAAAGAAATCAGAACACTGCTTAGGGATTTCCCTAATGGTCCAGCGGTTGAGAATCCGCCTGCCAATGCGGAGGACATGAGTTGGATTCCTGGTCTCTTGAGTATTCCACATGCTGCAGGGCAACTAAGTCCATGCATCACACTTACTGACCCCATGTGCTCTAGAGCCTGTGCTCTGCAACAAGAGAAGCCACCGCAACGAGAAACCTTCACACCACAATGAACAGTGGCCCCCACTCAATGCAACTGGAGAAAGTCCGTGACAAGCAACAAAGACCCAGCACACCCATGAATAAAATAAATTAAAAAAAAAAAAAATTAACATTCTTTAAAAAATGTTTAAAGAATGTTAACAATCTTTAACACCATACACAAAAAATAAACCCAAAATGGATTCATGACCTAAACCTAACACTGGATACTATAAAGCTCTTTGAGGAAAACATAGGCGGACCATTCTTTGACATAAATCAGAACAATTTTTCAAACCATCTCCCATAGTAATGGACAAATAAAAATAAACAAGTGGGATCTAATTAAACTCAAAAGTTTCTCCACAGCAAAGAAAACCATAAACAAGATGAGAAGACAACCAACAGCATAAGATAAAATATTTGGAAACAATGCAACTGACAAGGATTAATCTACAAAATTTACCAACAATTTATGTGGCTCAACAACAACAACAACAACAAAAACAACCAGGGGTTTTCCTGGTGGCTCAGTGGTAAAGAATCCACCTGTCAATGCAGGAGACATGGGTTTGATCCCTGATTCAGAATATCCCACATGCTGCAAGCAACTAAGCCGATGTACCACAACTCCTGAGCCTGTACTCTAGAGACTGGGAGCCGCAACTATAAGCCCATGTGCCCCAGCTACTAATGTCTGCGGGCCCTCGAGCCTGACCTCTGCAATAAGTGAAGCCACTGCACTGAGAATCCCAAGCACTACATCCAGAGTGTAGCTCCTGTTGCCACAACTAAAGAAAAGCCCATGCAGCAATGAAGACCCAGCACAGTCAAAACTAAACAAACAACCCGATCAAAAAATGAGCAGAAGACTTAAACAGACGCTTCTCCAAAAAAGGTATACAGATGGCCAACAGGCTCATGAAAAGATGCTCAACACAACTAATTATCAGAGAAACACAAATCAATACTACAATTATATATCACCTCACACCAGCCAGAATGGCCATAATAAAACAAACAAAAAATCTACAAACAATAAATGCTAGAGAGGGTGTGGAGAAAAGGGAACTATCCTACACTGCTGATGCAAATATAAATTTTGGTATAGCCACTATGGAGATCAGTATGGAGGTTACTTCAAAAACTAAAAAGAGAGCTACCATTTGACCCAGCAATTTCACCCTTGGGCATATACCAGGAGAAAACTCTAATTCAAAAAGATACATGCACCCCAATGTTCACTGAAGTACTATTTACAATAGCCAATATATGGAAGCAATCTAAATGTCTACTGACGAATGGATAAGGAAAAAGCGGTACATATACATAATGGAATATTACTCAGCCATTAAAAAGAATGAAGTAATCCCATTTGCAGCAACATTGATGGACCTGGAAATTATCATACTAAGTGAACAAAGTCAGAGAAAGACAAATATTATATACTATTGCTTATATGCAGAATCTACAAAAAAGATACAAATGAACATTTATTTACAAAATAGAAAGAGACTCACAGATTTAGAGAATGAACTTCCTGATCTAGGGCAGATGGGCAGGAGAACAGAAGACCCAATACAGTCAAAACGAAGCGAACCACCCAATCAAATAACAGGCAGAAAACCTGAACAGAATCTCTAGTTAGACAATGTATATTGATATGTACATGCTTATATTTAAAACAGGTAACCAACAAGGACCTGCTGTATAGCACACGGAACTCTGTTCAATACTCTTTAATAACCTAAACAGGAGTAGAACTTGAAAAAGAACAGATACATGTATAACTGAATTACTTTGCTGTACATCTGAAACTAACATAACATTGTTAATCAAACACTCGACTGGGACAAAAAGGATCTGTAATTCTGAAGCACCAATTTTAAGCAAAGGTAATCATTCCAGCAATGAAAAATTATGAGCCCTAAATCACAATGCCAGTGACCAACTGGGATTCCATCTACACTTAACTGAGAATATTTAATACATCAAAATTAATATATATCATACACAGTCATTTATTTTTACATGATTTACAAGCATAATTAACAAGCTCCTGTGAGTTTTTCCACCCCATCTTTAAGATAGTTTTAAATTAACTAGCTAAACCTGGGACTCTGAACATGGCAGATAAAAATTACTATGTCCATAAAACAAGGAATAATAACTTCTTAAAACTAGAACCATCTATTTCTTAAGGAGCCTACCAATTCAAGTTCCAGCTGGTTATTAAGATATCTGCTGTTTTTGTCCTTTAGTAGCTAAGTCATGTCCAACTCTTTTTGTGAATCCATGGACTGCCAGGTTCCTCTGTCCATGAGATTTCCCAGGCAAGAATACTGGAGTGGGTTGCTATTTCCTTCTCCAGGGGACGTTCCTGACCCGGGGATAGAACCCATGTCTCCTGCATTAGCCGACAGATTCTTTACAACTGAGCCACCACTGAGCCACCACTGAAGTCCTTTAAGACATTAGAAAATCATATTTATAAGAATAATGTCTATTTTTATCATAACAAATCCACATAATTTGAGTTTTCATTTTTGTTGTGGTTATTCAAATGGTACTGCATATTACCTGAAGTCTTCTAGAAAACTGAAAAGATTTCAATTGTTTCCTAGAATTAAAAAAAAAAATGATGGAAGATGTTCTCAAGGATGTATCCATTTTCAGTAAATGAATATTAACACAACTGAAGTCAGAAGGAAACTGTGTCTGATCACTTACACACATTACTCTTCAAACTATATGGCCAAATAAAAATATGATCAGAATGCAAAATAATACCACAAAACCACTTCTCACATTTTATTTACACTGGCCCTTTAGAATTCTAGGCATATTCCTGAGTAGCTCAAACGGTACAGAGTTTGCCTGCAATGTGGGAGACCTGGGTTTGATCCCTGGGTTGGGAAGATGCCTGGAGAAGGGCATGGCAACCCACTCCAGCATTCTTGCCTGGAGAATTCCATGGGCAGAGGAGTGTGGCATGCTACAGACTGTGGGGTCCCAGAGTTGGACATGACTGAGCAACTTTCACTTTTATAATTCTATGCTGCCTGTCATCTAACGGCTTAATAACAATGTAAGAATCTTTTACTATCATTGTAGATTATAATGAAAGTGAAAGTCACGTCTGACTCTTTGCGACCCTGGGGACTGTAACCTGCCAGGCTCCTCTGTCCATGGAATTCTCCAGGCAATTCTACTAGAGCGGGTAGCTGTTCCCTCCTTCAGGGGATCTTCCCAACCCAGGGATCGAACTAGGTCTCCCACATTGCAGGCAAATTCTTTACCATCTGAACCACCAGGGAAGCCCATAGTTTATAATAGTTATGTTTAGTAAGTATCAGAAAACATCTTGATAGATGCCAAATTACAGATTAACCCTCACTTTTAAGGATCAAAAAAGAAAAAGAAAAAAGGAAAATACATGCTGTAAGTTTAAAAACTTTTCCCCTAAAAATAAATTTTTAATTTTTAATGAAATGTTTGAATTAAAAATCCAATCTGAAATTTGTTTTAATTTTATTTATTTATGGCTGCACTGGGTCTTTGTTGCTACACACGGGCATTCTCTAGTTGTGGCAAGCAGGGGCCACTCTTCATTGCAGTGCACTGGCTTCTCATTATGGTGGCTTCCCTGTCATAGACCACGAGCGCTAGGTGCATGGGTTTCAGGAGTTGCAGCACCACAGGCTCAGTAGTTGTTGGGCTTAGCTGCCCCTTGGCATGTGGGATCTTACTGGACCAGGGATTGAACCATGTCCTCTGCATTGACAGGCAGATTCTTAACCACTGAGCCACCAGGGAAGTCCGGAAATTTCTCTTTTTTGAGTTCAATCATTAAAAAAAAAAAAAAAAATTAGCTGGGAATCCCCTAGCGGTCCGGTGGTGAGGACTCAGCATTTTCACAGTCATGGGCTCAGGTTCGATCTCAGGTCAATAAAAAAAAAGACCTTGGAAGTCACAGGTGGCCAAAAAAAAAATTAGTATTAGAATTTTTAGATGGGTTCTAAAACTACTCTGTGTATAGCAATGATTTCCAAATCTGGTTGATTATAAGAATCATTTGAAGAGCTTTTTTTAAAAGGAGGTAGTGGGGAACGTGGGGGGTGCAGGGCAGGAAATTTCTGAGATTCCACAGACTAAATCAGAATCCCTACAGCAAGGCTAGGCATTCACATATTTTTTTAAATATCTTAAGTAATTCTAGTGTGCAGTGCTATTTGAGAACTGCATCAACCCTAAAAATAAAGATTCATTAAGAATTATCAATATTAAAAAAGAAATCACTATTCATAATTGAGATGAATAAAATAAGCAATACGTGAACCATGAACTTCCAGATGTTCAAGCTGGTTTTAGAAAAGGAAGAGGAACCAGAGATCAAATTGCCAACATCCGTTGGATCATCGAAAAAGCAAGAGAGTTCCAGAAAAACATCTATTTCTGCTTTATTGACTATGTCAAAGCCTTTGACTGTGTGGATCACAATAAACTCTGGAAAATTCTGAAAGAGATGGGCATACCAGACTATCTGACCTGCCTCTTGAGAAACCTGTATGCAGGTCAGGAAGCAACAGTTAGAACTGGACATGAAACAACAGACTGGTTCAAACAGGAAAAGGAGTACGTCAAGGCTGTATATTGTCACCATGCTTACTTAACTTATATGCAGAGTACATCATGAGAAACGCTGGACTGGAGGAAGCACAAGCTGGAATCAAGATTGCCGGGAGAAATATCAATAACCTCAGATATGCAGATGACATCACCCTTATGGCAGAAAGTGAAGAAGATCTAAAGAGCATCCTGATGAAAGTGAAAGAAAAGAGTGAAAAAGTTGGCTTAAAGCTCAACATTCAGAAAACTAAGATCATGGCATCCAGTCCCATCACTTCATGGCAAATAGATGGGGAAACAGTAGAAACAGTGGCTGACTTTATTTTTCTGGGCTCCAAAATCACCACAGATGGTGATTGCTGCCATGAAATTAAGACGCTTACTCCTTGGAAGGAAAGTTATGACCAACCTAGACAGCATATTAAAAAGCAGAGACATTACTTTGCTAACAAAGGTCTGTCTAGTCAAGGTTATGGTTTTTCCAGTGGTCATGTATGGATGTGAGATTTGGACTATAAAGAAAGCTGAGGGCTGGAGAATTGATGCTTTTGAACTGTGGTGTTGGAGAAGACTCTTGAGAGTCCCTTGGACTGCAAGGAGATTCAACCAGTCCATCCTACAGGAGATCAGTCCTGGGTATTCATTGGAAGGATTGATGTTGAAGCTGAAACTCCAATACTTTGGCCACCTGATGCAAAGAGCTGACTCATTGGAAAAGACCCTGATGCTGGGAAAGATTGAGAGCAGGAGGAGAAGGGGACGGCAGAGGATGAGATGGCTGGATGGCATCACCGACTCAATGGACATGGGTTTGGGTGGACTCCGGGCATTGGTGATAGACAGGGAGGCCTGGCATCCTGCAGTTCATGGGGTCGCAAAGAGTTGGACACGACTGAGCGACTGAACCGAAAATAACTTAACAATTAAGCAGCAAGGACAATGTATAACTGCAATACATTTATAGAAGTTATTTATGGACTAGAGACTGTCATACTAAGTGAAGTAAGTCAGATACAGAAAGACAACTATCATATGATATCCCTTATATAAATGTGGAATCATTAAAAAAAAAAAAGGGGGGGTCTTCTCTGTTGGTCCACTAGATAAGACTCTGAGCTTATAATGCAGGGGGCCAGGGTTCAACCCCTAGTCAGGAAACTAGATCCCAAATGCCACTAAGACTTGGTGCAGCCAAATAAATAATAAAAGGGTACAAATGAACTTATTTTCAAAACAGAAGTAGAGTTACAGATGTAGAAAACAAACTTACAGTTACCAGGAGATGGGAGGGAGGGGAAAAGCAGGAGACTGGGACTGACATATATATACTACTATATACAACAGAGACAACTAATAGGGACTTGGTGTACAGCATAGGAAATTCTGCTCAATACTCTAATGGCCTATATGAAGAATTTTAAGAGAGTAGATATATGAGTATATAGCTAATTCATTTTGCTGTACACCTGAAACTAACCCAACATTATAAATCAACTATACACCAATTTATTTTTTAAAATTATTTCTGAGCTCAATTAAGTCTTTACATATCAAGAAAGCAAATTTAGGCATGTACTAGAAGTAGTATTTCTAGTAAACTATAGGAGAACAGACAATTCACCAGTCCCTTATGTTCTACAGCCATTCCCTGGATCTCTGACCTTGCTGTTTGCTTTTGAATGCAAATATGCTTCAATTGAGGCTTACCACATCAAAAACTTTTAACAAGCATTTGATAGTATCAGCCCTCAGGCTTCCCTGGTGGCTCAAAGGTAAATAACCTGCCTACCAATGCAGGAGACTGGATAGATCCCTGGGTCCCTGTTCCCCTGGAGAAGAAAATGATTCCAGTATTCTTGCCTGGGAAATGCTATGGACAGAGGAGCCTGGCGGGCTAAAGTCCAAGAGGGTCACAGACTATAGTCCATGAGTTCACAAAGAGCCAGACAGGATTTAGCAAATAAACAACAATAAGTGTTAGCTTTAAGCTTCGACACATTCTTATGCTTATGCTGTTTCTGCTTAAAAAAAAAAATTAAAGAATATCTGTCCTTATAGCTCAGCTCCCTTCTCTATTTAAATTATACACACACACAATATTTTTTAAGATGGAATATTTTTTAAGATGGAAAATTTTTCACCTACATGGCTCTGATTGAAAAAAATCCTAAAGGCAAAAATATAATCTTGTTAGAAAATATTAGCCTGTATATTAAAAACAGAAATACCATTTATTTTTCTTAGCTAAGGGAAAAAAGAAAATTATCCATGCCAAGAAAATCAGTATTTTCAGAGTGCGCCCTTATATAAAGTATTTAATGTTTCTGACAATCTTTACTTTCATCACTTCTTTGGGTTATAGTTGGTACATTTTACCTTCATCAATAAATGATTAAAACATCATCTAGCTGCTGTTAACTTACTGGTCTAAATTACATAATCCCTTATAACAGTATGCAGGAATAATGCTTAGATCTCTTGAGTGTAACTGATAGTTCTCTTAAATAGATGTTTATTTTCACTTGATTTGGCTGAATTATACTTACAAGTGTGAAGACCAGGTCTTAAATAATGCAATAAATACCTTGATATCATTTGAATCAAGAGAAAGAAAATTCCTTAACTCACCACTGCTATTCCTCCTACTTCCTCTTGGGGGGGAGGGGGGTGCTGGGGGGGGGGGGTGGGTGGGTGGGTATTTTTTAAAAATTTAAATCCTGCGTCTAAGCTGTAATTTTTTTTTAAGTTTATTTTTTGGCCACCCCATGCAGTATGCAGGATCCTAGTTCCCTGACCAGGGATCGAATCCATGTCCCCTGCATTAGGAGCTCAAAGTCTTAACCAATGGACCACCAGGGAAGCACTTGTCTGTTATTATTTTTTCTTAGTATATGTATGGGTGGGTAGAGATTAAGGAGCCACAGTGGTTCATCTATAGCACTGTTCTTCAAATATGAGCAAGAGAAAATAGTGCAAAGAAACTTTTAAAAGGAGGAAATGACATAAAATTGTTCATTAGAATAAAACGGACTCCCAGCCAAGAACCCTTCTCTTTCCTCCTGACCTCCCCCATTTCTTGCCATACTTTCTGACTCCACATAAACATATGCCAAGAGTGCTATTCCTGATATACCAAAGAAGGTACAGCCTATATACTCAATGGCTTACTTCTATACTTAAGTCACACTAAAATTTTAAAAACTTATCTACGACCTTTACACGTTACAATGCACTTTTAACATATTAAAATTTTCAAAGAGCTTTTAAGACGAAATACCACAACTGAACAAATACAAAAGCAGCAGTTAAATCTGCAGCGCTGACTCTGATTATAGTCTGCATGACACCCTTCTAAAAATACATAGCAAGCTCTACCAGAAAATTATAAAAAAAGATATAATTAGGGAATTTGGGAATGACATGTACACTCTGCTAGATTTAAAATGGATAACCAAGAGAACCTACCATATAGCATAGGGAACTCTGCTCAATCTTACGTGGCAGCTTGGACAGGAGACGAGTTTGGGAGAGAATGGATACTTGCATATATATGGCGGAGTCCCTTTGCTGTCTACCTAAAACTATCACATCACTGTTAATCAGCTACACTCCAATATAAAAGGTTAAAAAAAAAGTCTACACTGGAGAAGGTATGGAGAAAAGGGAACCTTCCTACACAGTTGGTGGAAAAGATTGGTGCAGGCACTATGGAAAACTACATGGAGGTTCCTTTTAGTTTTAGAAAACTAAAAGAATGTGACACTATGATCCAGCAATCTCACTCCTGGTCAGATATTCAGACAAAACTAAAGATTCAAAAGATATACGCACCCCTTATGTTCATAGCAATAATCACAAGAGCCAAGACATGAAAACCTAACTGTTCATCAACAGATGAATGGATAAAGATGTGGTGTATACATACAATGAAATATTACTCAACCATTAAAAAACCCAAAATAATGCCATTTGCAGCAACATAGATACAACTAGAGATTATCATACTAAGTGAATAATTCAGAATGATAAAGACAAATAACATATGATATCACTTATATGTGGCATCTAAACTATGACACAAATGAACCTATCTATGAAACAGAAAGTCAGGAACATAGCAAATAGACTGGTGGTTGCCAAGTGGGAGTGAGGCAGGAAAGGGTAGGAGTAGGAGTTTGGATTACCAGATGCAAACTGGTATATATAGCATGGATAAATAACAAGGTCTTACTGTATAGCCCAGGGAATTATATTTAATATCCTGTGACAAACCATAATGAAAAAAACTATGGAAAAGAATGCATGTGTGTGTGTGTGTATAATTCAGTCAACACTTCGCTGTACACCAGGAATTGACACAACAGTGTACTAGGCTGGTGCATAAGTAACTGTGGCTTTTGTGCTGTTGAAATATGCCATTTGGTATTAGAATACATTATAAATAAATGTGGTTATGTTATACGTCATTTTAATGTGCATTTCTCACTTTATTTTTTTGGTAATGACATTACTCGGTGTTTATTTTTTACTTTAGACTAGGGAAATTATGTTAGACAAAAAGCAAATTCGAACAATTTTCTTATTTGAGCTCAAAATGGGTCATAAAGCAGCAGAGACAACTCATAATAACATCAACAACACACTGGCCCAGGAACTGCTAACCAACACACAGTGCAGTGGTGGTTCAAGAAGTTTTGCAAGGGAGACAAGAGCTTTGAAGATGAGGAGTTTAGTGACCAACCTTCAGAAACTGACAATGACCAACTGAGAGCCATTACCGAACCTGATCCTCTTACAACTACATGAGAAGTTGCCAAAGAACTTAACCTCAACTTTTCTATGGTTATTCAGCATTTGAAGCAAATTGGAAAGGTGAAAAAACTCAGTAACTGAGTGCCTCATGAGTTAACCACAAATCAAAAAAACTGTCCTTTTTGGGATGTTTCGAGAGAACAGCATTGAAACATGTATATTACCTATAGAGAAACAGATCACCAGCCCAGGTTGGATGCATGAGACAAGTGCTCGGGCCTGGTGCACTGGGAGGACCCAGAGGGATCGGGTAGAGAGGGAGGTGGGAAGGGGGATCAGGATGGGGAACACATGTAAGTCCATGGCTGATTCATGTCAATGTATGACAAAACCCACTACAATACTGTAATTAGCCTCCAACTAATAAAAATGAATGAAAAAAAAATTGTCCTTTTGATTTCTCAATAGGATTGGGATGTGTGACAAAAAGTGGATTTTAAATGACAACCAACAATACCAGCTCAGAGACTGGACCAAGAAGCAGCTCCAAAGCACTTTCCAAAGTCAAACTTACATCCAAAAAAAAGGTCATGGTCACTGTTTGGTGGTCTGCTGCTGGTCTGATCCACTACAGCTTTTAAGTCTCAGCAAAACCATTATATCTGAGAAGTATGCTCAGCAAATTAATGAGATGCACCAAAAACTGCAATGCCTGTAGCCAGCATTGGTCAACAGAGACAGCCCAACTCTCCACCACAACACCCGACCACATGTCGCACAACCAACACTTAGGAAGTTGAACGAACTGGGCTACAAAGTGTTGCCTTATCTGCCATATTCACCTGACCTCTTGCCAACAACTACCACTTCTTCAAGCATCTCAAGAACTTTTGCAGGGAAAACACTTCCACAACCAGCAGAAGGCAGAAAAATACATTCCAAGAGTTCTTCGAATCCTGAGGCATGGATTTTTATGCTACAGGAATACACAAACTGATTATTTCTCATTGGCAAAAATGTGGTGACTGCAATGTTTTGATCAATAAAGATGTGCTTGAGCCTAGTTATGATTCAAAATTCACAGTCCAAAACCATAATTACACTTGCACCAACCTAATATTTCAACTATACTTCAATAAAATATAAATTAAAAAAAAAAAAAACACTAGAAGTTACCTAGAAGTTCCATGATAGGGAAGGAGGGTGGAATAGGTGAAGCACAGGAGAATTTTGGGGCCATAAAACTATTCTGTATGACACTGTACTGGTGAATACATGACAACATGCATCTGTTAAAAGCCACAGAATTTTACAATACAAAGAATGAACCTTAAAAAAAAAGGATGAGCCTTAACATATGGAAATTTTAAAAAAAAATTTAGGTCAGGAATGCAAAATATGACAAAAGGATCTAATCACAAATGTTTGAGTAACCTCACTGAAGGAAGCAGAAGACTAAGGTCCTGGCCAAAGTAATTTTGGAAATGATTTGTAAAAGAAAAAGGACTTATAGGTAAGAACTACAGTTTAGTTGATTATTTCCCATGGAGATATGAGTTAACAATTCTGATACTACAATGCAACCAAAAAACTAAGTGGATGCTAAACGGAGAGTCAGGTTTGTCACTGCTGGGCATTTACAAAAAGGAAGGGAAAGCGGCTAACATGATCCATGTGGTACTATACAAGCAGCAAACATCAGGGATTTGGGGTTCAGTTCCAGACCACTGCAATAAAGTAAATATCACAAGACAGACAGATTTTTCTGCTTTCCCAGTGTTTTGTAAAAGTTATATGTAGTCTGAAGTATGCAACAGCACTGCACCTGAAAACCAAACAGCAATATCTGACAAGCTCAATAAAACAAAGGATGCCTGTTTTGAATTAAAGGCAGAGTCAAAATATGAATTCATGTTTAGTTTCGTATAAAGATGATTACATACAGATTTATAGATACATATATAGATACATAGGATAGTATACACAATTATTTTTCATGCTCTATCTGCTCTGACAACTAAATAATAGCAATAGCAACTCTAGTATCAATGAGCACTCATAGCACCCAAATACTGGTTTCTAATACCATTTGCCAATAAAGGGAACCGAGGTTCCTTACAGAGAAGGCTGATTCTAGGACTGGGGCTGAAAGTATACAAGTTGAGTATCGAGTATTTTGAAGTGCCATAAAGTAAGAAAGTGCTCAAAAATCAAACAACAAAAACACATCACCTTAATGGGACATAGGAGCCAAGAAAGGTTCCCAATGGCCAAAGTTAAAACAAGTCAAGCAATAAAATGATGTATTTCAAAATTATACTCCATGGCATAAAAATAAATATTTATGAGTCCATACTGGTACAAGTAAATGACTGATTAAAAAAGTGAAAGAGAAAAAAAAATCTCCCATACAGAAGAATTTAAAATAATTTACATAGATATGCTGCCCTCTTTTTAAGCATGGGCTGTGCAGATTTCTTTCCAGACAATATAACATGGAGAGTAGGGATAGAAGAGCAACTTTACAAGAAAAAACCTGATAAACACCACCTCAGCCAATTGATCAAGGTCAACATCAACAGTAATAAGTCACATTAACCCTATATTCCTTGATATGACATGATAAAAATGGCATTTTACTTCTTGGTCCCCCTCCTCCAAACCCACAACCCCAGTCTAATCATCAGAAAAAATATCAGACAAATCACAATACAGAAGCACTCACTATAGGTTAAAACTAACCAGCCTCCTTCAAAATTGCCCAAGTCATCAACAAGACTAGTCTGAGAAACTGCTACAACCAAGAGAGACATGAATACTAAAAAAAAAATGTGGTATACTAGTCAGATTCCCATGTGGCTCAGTGGTATAGAATCCACCTGCCAACTCAGGAGATACAGGAGACGCAGGTTCAATCTCTGCGTCAGGGAAGATCCCCTGGAGGAGGAAATGGCAGCCCACTCCAGTATTCTTGCTGGGAAAATCCCACGGACACAGAGCCGGGCGGGCTACAGCCTGTGGTGTCGCAAACAGTCAGACACAACTGAGCATGCACTCAATAAAAAGCTATCAAATTATAAATTATAACAAAAACACTACTGTAAGATATTAACAGAGGAAATAGTGCAGGACATACAAATTCTCTGTACTTCTTAAATTTCTGTAAATCTAAAACTGTACTAAAAAATAAAGTCCATTTAAAAAATTTTGGAGAATTTTATAATTTCTTCATTAGGGTGATAAAATTTTACTAGCAAACCTTCAGGACCATTATGCAGACCAAAAACAATAATGACGGTAATAATTTTAAACTTTTATAAGAAATTAAGAGTAGAAAATGCCTGCCCCAAGAGTCAGGAAACATGGAACAAGTCACAATTCTGTCACTCATTTTTGTAATCTTGAATATGATTCACCTTTTCTGGTCTAGGTTTTTACATTTATAAATTGAGAAGGACAAAACAGACTCTTAAAACCATTATCATTACATCAACTGTAAACTGTCAAAATAAATCTCTTTATCCAGTAGGTCATAATATCAATAATAAACAAAGAATTTTTATGTCCCTCAAGAGAAAAATAAAAGCAGGTTTAATCAAATGGATGATTAGCAATATTATGCTAATGACTCTCATCATGTTGAATCTTAGATCTACTCTAGTCATTTATTAAATAATTTACTGAATACTGTATCTTTATCTTAAAGTAGCAAAGAAGCAAAAACAACAAGGATCACTGGATGTAAAAGTCAAATGTGAGTAGTGTTGACAACAAAGAGTAATAAAAATAGGAGAAAAAAACAAAACAAAACAGGAGAGTCCAGGGTGTGCCTAGCTAGCTTATGTTAGTTTCAAATTCCTCACAATATTTGTATTTATCTACTTTAATATCAATAACTAGGGACTTCGGGGACTTCCTTGGCGGTCCAGTGGTTAAGACTGTGCACTTCCACTACAGAGGGTGTGGGTTCAATCCCTTGTCAGAGAGCTAAGATACCACATGCTGTGGGGGTGTAGCCAAAAAGTAAAAAAAAAAACCAAAAACAAACAAACAAAAAACTATAAATCATAGCTTCAGAATCTAATCATGGCCAAGGGGACAGATGTTATAATCCACTTGTAATATTATAGAAGCAAGCAAATGTAAAAACATTCATTCTTCAGAGAAGCTTTAATGAATGGGGCAGCAGGAATAACTGTACAGCATGGCGCCAATACTAGAGGCATCCACAGCCATCAGTCTCCACAACGGTGTAGCCCCCGTTGCTCCCTCTTCTCTCTTTTTGCTTTCACAGCTGATGATCAGCAGACCAAATAATTCAAGGAAGCCTTCTTTCTATCTAACAAAAAAAAAAAAAAAAAAAATGGCAGTATCACCATCACGGTAAATGAACTTAGGATAGTCAGAAAGGTTGTTCAAAATTAAACAGATGCAAAACTATAGAATATAATGAAGAAAGAGGATGGTCTTTAAATAGTATGACTTCCCAAAAGTTTTTACTATGATTAGAAAAATGAGACAGGAACTGGGGGGGGTGGGGGGGGGGTGGATTCCATAAAATATTATGAATCTTTAAGAAAAGATTGTGATGATTAAATAACTGCAGAGAAACTACATCATGTACAACAAACCTGGTCCCACCTTCAAAGAAACTCACAATCTAGGAAAGAAGATGGTGTTAAATGAAGCATACACAAAATGGCTACAGTTTTTCTGAAATTCTTCAGAGCCAAGTTCATTAGTCACATCAGGTTCAGGTTAGTGAGGAACTGAAAGGTCAGTTCATTACTTATAATTTCATTTCAGACACAAAGAATATTTATTTCTCCATGTGGTATTTCTATACCAAACTTGATTAAGAAAACAAGTAAAAATTAAATATCCTTCAAAAATAATTCCCACTGAGGATGCTCTGTAAGCTAACTCCAAAAACATTTTCCACATGATGACTGAGTCCAGTAAAGTGAGGCACTGATACATATATAAAGTGAAAGATGTTCCATTTGTTTTTACTTTTTTCATAAGACTCAGCACATCACTACCAGTACTACCTTATGGCCACGTTACCTAATATAACCACTGCATAATTCCTGTACATCAAATGCCTCTTCAAATTAATATTTTTAATTACATATTAAAAAGGAAATAACTACAACATGAAGTCCTCTCAAAGGTTTTTAATGTCTACATCCATTATACATTCCTGAGTTCTATTTACCTTACTAACAGTTTTCTCTTAAAGAATTCTCATTAATTGGCCAGGCATGCTTCTTATCCCCGCCTTTGAAGAAATCATTATTCCTCTCCCCCAAATTGCTGGTTTTTCTCTAAACACCCAGCTTACTATCATTAATATTATTGGCTTCAGTTTCCCAGCATGAAGAAGATTTACAAGTCTCTAATTCTTGAGATGGACTTCCCTGGTGGCTCAGAAGGTAAAGCGTCTGCCTACCATGCAGGAAACCCAGGTTCGACCCCAGGATTGGGAAGATCCTCTGGAGAAGGAAATGGAAACCCACTCCAATTCCTAAGACACCTTTTGATTTCCTTCTTAAGAATGATAGGTCAGTCTAATTGTAACGGATCACCACAATTTGGCTAAAAGTAACCCAATTTGTTTTCACTGTAAAGTCAATGTCAGCTAAGGCCAATAGTTTCTCTATACATATACTTGGTTATAGGATTATATATAGGTTATAGGATTCTATAACCCTGATTTAAAAAGAGAATCTAATATTCTTTTTAAAATCCCCCAATCAATCCAGAGGGGTGGGATGGGGCAGGAGATGGGAGGGAGGTTCAAAAGAGAGGGGATATATGTATACCTATGGTTGATTCACGTTGAGGTTTGACAGAAAACAACAAAATTCTGTAAGGCAATTAATCTTCAATAAAAAAAAGTTCTTAAATCCCCCATTAAGTAAAAACAATTAACAACTGATAATTGACTTTTCCTTGTTAAAAACAATGATTTTCATATTTTTTGTACCAAGCATCTCTCCTGGTAAAAATAAAATAAAAAGTGGGCACATGCTTCCAATATATGTAGAATTACTTATAAATTATATGTTTCACCATACTTATTATATAAACACAAAGAACCTAGCGGGGGGAAAACTATTATAAATAGCATTTTCTTCCTATCTCCCAAGAGATTATCTCAAGCATCCTCTGGTATGCATATACCTCATCCACACTTTATTTTTTGGCATTCTTTTTTACTGTGTTAAAATCCACATAATAAAGATTCACATTTTAACCATTTTAAATCATACAATCAAGCGACATTTAGTACATTCACAATGTTGTGCAATCATCAGCTGCTAACAACCATTAACCTGCTTTTTATCCCTATGAATTTACTTATTCTAGATATTTCACATAAACAAAATCATATACTATGTAATCTGTTGTGTCTGGCTTCTTTCACTTAGACTAATGTTTCCAAAATTCATCCATGTTGTAATACATAAAAGTACTTCATTCCTCTTTACAGATGAGCAGTTAAGTATTTCATTGTCTTGATAAAACTAATTTTTTTATCCATTCATCACTTTATGGACATCTGAGTTTTATCTACCTTCTTCCTACAGTGAAGAGTGCTGTCATGAACATCTGTGTAAGTTTTTTATTTGAACACCTGTTCTTAAGAATTCTTTTCAGTATATATTTAAAAACAGAACTGCTGGATCATATGGTAATTTTATGTTTAATATATCAACGAACTGCCACAAAGATTGCTACAGCAGTGCATCGTTTTATTCTACATTCCCACTAGCAATGTAGGAGGGTTCCCATAACCCATTTTATAGGCACCTAACTAACTAATCAAGAATACAATTTGACCCCAAACACCAAATGGTCTATAATGAGCATGATGTTTTGACCGCCTATATAGCCCACCAACCTCTTTTCTAAAACATATCCTTACACAAATAAAACGCCAGCATAGACTGCTTCCAGCTCCACCACAACCCTCCACAGTAATTCCACCCCTGACCACTGAGAATTTTGCCAGGGACAGAAACCTGACTCAGCAGAGTCCATCTACTGCAGAGTCAATAACCAGTTTCTCTTTAGATAATGTTAAGCAGCAGCTCTGCAGAAGAAAGATCTTACAGTGTAGGGACCAGGACAAACATAGTGGGAAGTCACTGCCATTTGCAAAATAAAATTATGGGAGAAAGAAGACAAAATTGTATGCCAAAAAAAATCATTCATAAAGAGAAAAACCCACAGTCTGTACTGCACAAAGAGAAGCAGAGATAAGAGAGTATACTATTGAATACTGACAGTTATAATCCCATTGAGGCATTGGTTAGACTTTATGTTCTCACCCTGGATATTCATAAGACTGTCTACTATTTATTCAAAATAAATTTTTTTTATTTGACATACTTTGAATGGATTTCTGATTCCTGAAGCCAACAAGGTTTTACTAAAACAAGCTCTGACTATCTTGACTTTATTTTCCTCCGTAGTTTTAAATAACTTAGAGGTTTCTTATTAATTATGGACTTTAATACTTTGTATTCAAATTATTAAACTCAAAGTATTCAATACTTTGATTCAATTTGTATCAAATTGAATACCTTTTGAAGAATCATACAAAAGCTTTCACAGGCCATTTTAAAAAGAATGTGTCATTCTTTTTAATTCATAATTTTATAACCTTTCAAATAATGTTTTTTTCCCCCTCTCTAAAGACTCCAGGTTTCTTGTGGTAGTAAACTTGAAGATATTTCAGCTTGTTCTTAGTACCTGTTTTCCTAAATCCAAAGAATTCTTGAGTTTTCCCTCTTAAATAGGAAGCTAAATGCAGTTGTATTGTGGTCAATATTATAAAAGTTCCTCAATCACCTAGGAAATTACCCATTCTAAGAAATAATCCACTATAACCATCTAAAAAGTTCTAATTCTATTCTGGAATTGAAAATACACTGAACTTTCAAATAACTGAGATAAGCTAGAATTTCAAATTCTTAACAGGCAACACACCTCAAATATAAGCAAACTGCCTATCTGTTAAGATAGCTAATCATTTCACAATAACTTCAAAGGCAAGGATATGTCTTGTCATATTTATTTCTAGTATCCACTCAAAATTATTAGTTTGTACAGAGAAAGTTGGATAATACCCTCTGATAAATATCTTCAAATAATAAGACAGAAACACATAGACCAGGACACACATTTTCTTTCAAGTCATTCAATTCAATAGACAACACCAACCAAATTCTCATCATTCCATATGCTTTTTAAAGCCTACTGGCAAAACTCTAGATTGTAAAAATACATCTGAAGCCATATAAAACATTCTGATCATACCAAACTTGTAAGTCTGTTTTACAATACAATGACTTCCTATCTTCAGTCTGGTGTTAAAAACTGAGCTTACTTTTTACATGGCCATGTAGAAACACTATTTTAACCAAGCACTTTGGTCAACCATTCCTGATCATGAGACACACCCTTTAACTTCCCACACCCTGCCATTATCTTTGCCCAATTTCTAAGTTTAGTGAACTATGTGAATGATTTTTATGTAGGTTATTCATTTTTTCTTTTGAAAATTTAAAGTTTAGATTTAAGTAAAAACAGGGAAATCACTAGTATTAACTTCATAAATTCAGAATCTTCAAAGTCAAATTAATGGTATAAAAAAATTTGTATGAAAAGCATGCCAAATTTCTCTCTGACATTTTCAAACTGGACAGCCTTGAAATTTCAATGATACCTCAACCAACAAGAAAACCATGGATCCCGCAAAGAGCATGAGGTTTACTGTATGGTACATGTTTACAGGAAATAATTTCCTATGAGAGAGTTCACAAGGAGTAATTAATCATTCATGGGAAGATAGGAAAGATTTCACAGAGAATATGATATCTAAAACTGAGACAACCTTCTCCCTTTGCAGACAGAGCAAAGAAGGTAACCAGGAAAATGGAAATAACAGTGAACCAGAGCAGCCATTAGGCAAAGAAGACAGTGAATTCATTTAAGAAAGTGACCATTAATTTGTTTTCTCATTGTTAGTGTATAGGAATGCAAGGGATTTCTGTGTGCTAATTTTATATCCTGCAACTTTACTATATTCGTTGATTAGCTCTAGTAATTTTCTGGTAGAGTCTTTAGGGTTTTCTATGTAGAGGATCATGTCATCTGCAAACAGCGCGAGTTTCACTTCTTCTTTTCCTATCTGGATTCCTTTTACTTCTTTTTCTGCTCTGATTGCTGTGGCCAAAACTTCCAAAACTATGCTGAATAGTAGTGGTGAGAGTGGGCACTCCTGTCTTGTTCCTGATTTTAGGAGAAATGCTTTCAATTTTTCACCAACTCCTGCATCTCAATTCCAGAAAAATAAATGACCCAATCAAAAAATGGGCCAAAGAACTAAACAGACATTTCTCCAAAGAAGACATACAGATGGCTAACAAACACATGAAAAGATGCTCAACATCGCTCATTATCAGAGAAATGCAAATCAAAACCACAATGAGGTACCATTACACGCCAGTCAGGATAGCTGCTATCCAAAAGTCTACAAGCAATAAATGCTGGAGAGGGTGTGGAGAAAAGGGAACCCTCTTACACTGTTGGTGGGAATGCAAACTAGTACAGCCGCTATGGAGAACAGTGTGGAGATTTCTTAAAAAACTGGAAATAGAACTACCATATGACCCAGCAATCCCACTGCTGGGCATACACACTGAGGAAACCAGATCTGAAAGAGACACGTGCACCCCAATGTTCATCACAGCGCTGTTTATAATAGCCAGGACATGGAAGCAACCTAGATGCCCATCAGCAGACGAATGGATAAGGAAGCTGTGGTACATATACACCATGGAATATTACTCAGCCATTAAAAAGAATTCATTTGAATCAGTTCTAATGAGATGGATGAAACTGGAGCCCATTATACAGAGTGAAGTAAGCCAGAAAGGTAAAGAACATTACAGCATACTAACACATATATATGGAATTTAGAAAGATGGTAATGATAACCCTATATGCAAAACAGAAAAAGAGACACAGATGTACAGAACAGACTTTTGGACTCTGTGGGAAAAGGCGAGGGTGGGATGTTTCGAGAGAACAGCATCAAAACATGTATATTATCTGTGGTGAAACAGATCACCAGCCCAGGGTGCATGAGACAAGTGCTCGGGTCTGGTGCACTGGGAAGACCCAGAAGGATCGGGTAGAGAGGGAGGTGGGAGGGGGGATCGAGATGGGGAATACATGTAAATCCATGGCTGATTCATGTCAATGTATGACAAGACCCACTACAATGCTGTAGAGTGATTAGCCTCCAACTAATAAAAATAAATGGAAAAAAAAAAAAAAGAAATTTAAACTGAGAAAATTTCAAAAAAAAAAAAAGAAAGTGACCATTAGTAACCAAGAAATAAAGCTGACTCCACACTGGTGGGAGAGAAAACTATGGTGAAGAATAATTGAAGAAAAATGTGAGTACATTTTCCATACTAAATGAAAGACCCTACCAACTAAGTAAAAAGGTGGTGTTGAACATTGAGTATGTGTGGAGGAAGCAATGGTTAAATTCAATGTCAGACATGTTCCACTGAGTTATTGTGAAAAATGCAAATGGTATCTTATAAATGGTCCAAAGTTCAAGAATAATCTGACTGGAGATACAAATTTGGAAATCTATCAATATATAGATGGTAATTTCACAGCAATGAGAATGCTCAGAGACAGCATGCAAAAGAAGAAGAAAGTAAACAACTAAAGCCTGAGCAGGGCCAAAAGTAAGGGGAAAGGCAGAAAAAGAATTCAAAATCATATATGCATATATATATGTATATGTATACATGTATATATACACACACACATGTATACACATATATGACAGACATGTGAAACAATAGAATTACAGAAATCAAATCATGTCAATTTTACAGATGAGAAAACTGACTACTATAGAAGTTAAAGACATTTACCCAGTTCCATACTACCAGTTTAAAATGGTAATGGAAGGGGATTGGAGCACTTCTCAGATCGAATTTAACCTCTCCAAATAATTTACAAATAAAAAAAGCTTTAAATACTGAGATTTTAAAATTAAATGACTTAACATTTTTAAAACACAAACATTTGGAATTCCCTGCCAGTCACATGGTTAAGACTCCATGTTTCCAGATCTCACATGCTATGAAGCACAGTCAAAAATAATATAAAATAAAAAATAATAAAAAATAAAATACAAATATCACCTCTGGTAGCTTTACAAAAAAACTCTAGTTATGACAGAAAATATTATATTTGCTGACTTTAACTGACTCTTCACATTCATTTATGCTTTGAAGTTTATTAAGAAGATACTTTTAGGTTCTGATTTCAATCTTTTTTCACTCATACTTCCTACCCTCATTGCCAATAAGCTACCAGGATGACGCTTTCCCTCTAATGAAAGTTTAAACATAGCAAAAAAATTTATGCTCTTAAATATTCTGAGATTTATTATTTAAAATATGATCAAAATACTCTTAAAAATTAAGAGGAAGGATAACATGAGACAAGTGAAAAGTAGCAAAGAAAAAAAGAGTTGAGTCAAAGTTTTTCAACTTAAATGATAAAAATTGCAGTACCACGAAAAACAGATTTCTGAAAAATATTCTACGTTTAATTTTATTCCAGAAAAAAAAAAATATGCAGAAAGTGGATTAAATCGATGGTCATAAAAAGGGCACCCTGGTTTTCTGAAAGTAAGTATTAGTTGCTCAGTCATGTCCAACTCTTTGAGACCCCATGGACTGTAGCCCTCCAGGCTCCTCTGTCCATGGGATTTCTCCAGGCAAGAATACTGGAATAAGTTGCCCCACTGCCTTCTCCAGGGGATCTTCCCAACCCAGGGATCAAACCCTAGTCTTCCGAATTGCAGGTAGATTCTTTAAATGTCTGAGCCACCAGGGAAGCCCTGGTTTTCTGAAAATATAATACAAAAAGCTTGGTCCAGCAAAAAAAATCTGAAATGTCTAAGAAAAATAGTTAACTAAAATCCAGATATATTACATTATTCCTTAATTATTTACAGTTACCATTCTAAACCTAGTAAACAATGTTTCGCGTGTTCTTGGATGTCACTTTCTCTTCTACCCATTCTCCTGAGCTATATCTGGAACCAGAAACCTACTTCTTTCCTTCTGCTTCAACCATAACAACACCTCATCAACACAACTAAAACATTGTCAAGTTTCTTTTACCTTCATTCTTCAAACTGTTATTACTCCAATTTCTCTCATACAAGCTTCTTAGAAAAAGTTACTTAAACTAATTAATCATATAGCTAAAAACTAGCCCTCACTGTCAAAGGAGCATCAACAAAAAATAACTTTCAGGGACTTGTCCAGTGGTTAAGAATCTGCCTTGCAATGCAGGAGACATGGGTTTGATTCCTGGTCAGAGAACTAAGATCCCACATGCCACAGGGCAACTAAGCCCACGTGTCAGAAGATCCTGTGTGCCACAAGTAAGATCCAATGTTGCCAAATAAACACATAAATAAATTTTTAATTTCTAAATGGTCCAACTGTAGGCTTGGGGTGAAGGTCGTAAGAAGAAAAGATACCTAATGCATGTGCTGTGCTCTGCTTAGCTGTTCAGTCGTGTCTGACTCTTTGCAAACCCATGGACTGTAGCCCTCCAGGCTCCTCTGTCCATGGAATTCTCCTGGCAAGAATACTGGAGTAGGTTGCCATTTCCTTCTCCAGGGGATCTTCTCAACCCAGGGATCGAACCCAGGTCTTCTGCACTGCATGCGGATTCTTTACCATCTGAGCCACTAGGGAAGGACCTAATGCATATTAAAATTAAATCAGAGACTTTCAGGACAGAGTAGCTAACACTGAATACCCTTCTGCTATACATAACTAGAAAACTGGAGAAAACATAGAAATAATTAGACAATGGGAAATAGGCAGTGCAGAATCACGACCTGTGAGAGAGGGCAAACAAATGAGCTAATTTAAACCCCTAGGATCACACTCACTTTCTACATGGAGGCATCATGAGTGAGGCATCATGGAACAAGAAGGGATCTTGATGAGCAAAAAGATAAGAAAATACAGTTTGGGCAAACTAAGGCGACTGGAATTTGTGGGACAGAGTACCAAAGAAGAAGCAAAACAGAAAAAGATACAACACAGAAACCTAGAGTCTTTGGCTGAACATAAAGCTGTTCATATAAAATATGATATTCCATAGGACCAAGCAAAGAGTAACTACCAATGTTTTCACAAGGCTAGAGTCAATTAGGGTTTCAACTAGTCAGAGGAAAGACCTTTTTTAAATGAGACACCTGGAAGGCCATAACATAGAAGTGAGGCTAAACTTGATCTTGAGCATGGGTTACCCTGAACTTCCCCCTAACAGAGCTAAAAGTATATAAGCCTATTAAGATCAGTCTTATCATCAAGAAAACTACCTGCCTGTCAGGTCAAATTTCAATACTTTTTAAAGGAAGAGAACAAAATCCAGACCCTCAACAACAATACAATATTACTAGACACATGAAAATAAATATTACTAGACACATGAAAATAAAATCATGACACACTATAAAGAATTCTGTCTACTGAGAGAACCATGAACAAATTATTCAATCTCCTCTAACCACCTGAAAAATTTCCTCTCATTAAAATCAGAAATTAAAGAGACAGGTAGAAGCAGCTTTCCGTCATAATGAAAAGGAAATGTGGTAGATACATTCCACTGATGAAAGAAGGAGGTATTGATGTTTGACAGAAAACAACAAAATTCTGTAAAGCAATTATCCTTCTATTAAAAAATAAATTAATTTTTTTAAAAAAAGAAAGAGGGAGGAGTGGGGAGGAGAAATAGAAAGGTCACAAAACAGATCTTCCCACTTATTACTATACGTTATAATACCTGATGACAAATCACAGATACAGTATACAAGGTATAGACTACTAATATGTAAAAATACAATACCTTCAGTCTACTGTAAAAATTACAAAAACAAAGCTCCTGCAACTAAAAGCTAAGATTCAATTAGTCTCAAATAAATGATAATTACTTTAGATGGGTTTCATTACTATTGATTACTGTCATATACAAAGAAACAACTATTATTTATTCAAATTTTAGATACCTGGTAACCTACATAGGACACAGCCTCCAAATCAGAAGAAGCAAACAAGAAAATACACAATTTTAAAAAAAATTTAACTAATAATTATTTACTCATTCACAAAGAAACTGCTTAGTCTCTCTGTTAACAATCATGAGACAATTCTGATAAGCTTGGTTATTCTTATTTCCAAGTTTAAAGAAAGCTAAAAACAGCCAAAATGAATGGAAAACTGAGCTACCAGAGGAAAGTACCATCGTAACACAAGTGATTATTGAAAGTCAACAAAAATTTAAAAAAGAAGAAAAGCATAAGCCAGAGAAATTAGAAAAGAACAATGAAAAGAAACCATGTTATAAAAACATTAAAAAGCAAAGAAGCCCAAATCATTTAACCTAAGTGAAAACAGACCTATTCTGGCAGTGATGCCAGAAAAAGTATTACCACATAACCTCTGTCAGCAAAGATGACCCTAAATCAAAAAGAACAGATTAAATAATATTTGAGTACAAATATACTTGAATTATAGGCAGATAACTACTTTTAGATACCATTGACATTAGTTGAAATAAAAGATGTTGGTATTCAAAGGAAAAGACAAAGAATTCACTGAGTATTTGACTAGTCAATGGCTTACTCCACTTACAACCGAAATAATTTATACTTAGGACAGTTATGTCCCTTCTCCTATCAATCTTTGTGTCAAACTACTGTCCCATTTTGGCTCTTATAGTTCATAGCCTTTTCCCACGAGTTTTCCCTCGTAACTTTTGACTTACACCTAATTGCACTCTAAACCACCTGCCACAAGTTAATTTTTGCAAATTATCCAAATTCTCTATGTAAAAACAAGTTGCAGCCATTGTTTTATTTCCCCAGTAGTTGGTAGCTTTCCTTCACAGACACACTAACAAAATGTTCTTCAAAACAACGAACATGAAAGCATTTCATTCAATGAACAGGTTACTTACCTATAAAGCTGATTCTCTGATAAGTAAAACCAAATAATTATGACTATAATTATGGAGCTTAAATTTAGGCTAACAAATTCTGAAAACTGAGTATCCCAGATCTGTTCCACGAGTATTCTCAACCTAGAAACCCCAAAGTCCATGGGATAAATCTTTATTAGATGAGGAAATCAAGTGGAGTTCAGGCTATCAATTAAAAGACTGAAGTTCTAACCTCATTTCTCCCTAGAATTCATCATGCTTTAAATAAATAACCTAAAAACTTTAACTATGAGTTAGGAAATAGAGACTGTATACTGCCACCTATGCTGTCTACTTCCAAGTTGTTGTGGCTGTCAAATGAGAAACTAGATGGAATTACTTTACAAAATACGAAACACAGTACAAATGTAAAACTATTTTATGCAGGGCAAAATGACAACTCTAGTGCTTTCTAAGCAAAATCCATCCTTATTCTTGGGAGTTTTCTGGCCCTTCAAGAGAAATTACTTTGACAAACAACAAAAGTAATGTCAAAGAAAGTAGTGAATCTAGAAGAACTCATGAGAATTTTCCTGTGTAGCTTCTGAAACTGATGAAATATCAATTGATTCTTTATAAGCACTGTGCAACAGTAGGACATATCATAATTATTTAGTACATTAATGTTTTCAGAGAAGCAAGTTTGAAACTGTAATTCTTGTAATATTAATATAATTTAAAAATGATTCTGACCTGAAGACTACATGAGCAATACTTAGAAGAGCAAAAACTGTTTTACACTTTAATTATCTAGAAACTTAAAAATAAATATTAGCAATATTATCAGTAAGTTAAATCTTTTCTAAGACCCCAAAAAATCTAGAAACCCTAAATCTGATCTTTACCTTCTATCTGTTCATAAAAGCATACATGAAGCTAACCAAGGCCCTTCAAATACAATTTTACTTAAGTATTCTTATATTGATACAATGAGAATTGAGAGGCAACTGACCAAAATCACATTTTCATTTGAAAATTTATTTTCCAGTGAATTGGAAGGAAATCTCTAAACATTAAAGCTCAGGACCATTTGAAAGTATCACAACATTGTTAATCACTATACTCCAATATAAAATAAAAAGCTTAAAAAATAAAGGCCAGGACCTAAAATCTTACATATCTACTCTCCATAGGACCAGAATTTCAAAATTTAGATGTCAGTTTCAGTGCTTCTGATTCAAAATCAGCAAAAGATCAATTACCCAAAAGAGCAATCCACAGGTAAGCACATGATCTCAGTCTGGTTATTTAGGCCAAAAAGAGGATCATTAGGTATTATCTGCCACTAGACTCTATCAACCTTGAAGTGAGAGTGTCTTGAGATAAAGTACGTTTCTTTTTGATCTTCTATCCCCTAATCTTTAAGGCATATTCTAGTAAAATAATCCACAGCTGGAATCATGCCAGAGAAGAAAATACTCTTTAGTCTCTTGCTCACAGTGGAGTTCTCCATTTGAAACAATAAATATATAAAAGCACCTATGGGTTTATGTGCTGGAGAAGAGGGATGGCATCTAGGGAGGAAACAGGGCAAGCACCCAAAACATCTGCATTTATGGCCCAATTGCCATGAAGAGGGTCTAAGTCTAGGACTTAGACATACAATACCTTTTCAAACATTTACAAGTGACTAATGACCCTATATGTGATACCCTTGCAAACAAGATAAATTATAGGATGAATGCTAAAAGTTTGTTAATTAATATTAATTCAGAAAACTGCAACTTGAATAAGTAAGAGTTATGGACTCCTGGCTCCAGACAAAGAACTAGATCACACTCAGTGTCTTCTATTCATATTTTCAAAAATGGCTATCAGGAAGTACTCACGCCCTACCAGTGGAGTCTGCATGTGCAGGAGGACAGTAATCCATCTATCCCCAGTGTCTTTTTTTTTTTTCTTTCCCCAAAGTATCTTTTAACAACATTTTCCAACCGCCAGAAATTTACTTGAGAACTGAAAGTATTTGACAGGTATCGTGATGCTATTTTTAACAATGACAACTTGGGTAAAAAGAGTCAAAACCAAAATATTTAATCTAACCATCTCTTGATTCTAGATAAAAAGCACAGGAATAGGGATTCTAATGAAAGAGATTACATATGATATGATCAAGCATCATCTCCCAATTTTCCTTAGATTATCTTTAACCAAGATGTTAATCAAGATGCTCCCTCTCCATCTCACTTCTCCTGATTTGCTTCCTTTGGGGGAAAAGAGTTAAAACTAAAGTGTCAAGAGGTGCTATTTTCAAAAGATCTGGGAAAAGGCAAAAAAGCTAGAAAGAATGATTTCTTTTGCCCAAAATCATCCAACAAGGCACTAATTTAACTTGAAAACACTGTCCTAATAGAGCAACTATCCTCCAAATTCCAAAGGACTCTCTATCTTAAGCAACCCATGAAACCATATTGCTCTCATTTTCACAGGTTTAAGAGTATGCACCTCACTCTTCAAATATTATGGCCACTATCTTTAGATAATTGTTATAGGAACATCATTCTTCAGAATCACTAGAAGAGCATGTCCCAAAAAAGTAACAATGTTTCAAAGGGAAAATACTTTCCATCTTAATAAGCAGCTAAACCTTATGAGAGTAACTTTTTTAGCAAAGACACAATAAAAAGCAAAAAATAGAATTAATAGGTATCATTTTGAAAATATGCATACTTCCTGAGTTCTTGGTATTTCCACAAGACATATACTCTGTTTCCTAGTGCCTGCAGAAAAACAACTCTACTTTTGAAAACTGATACATGTGTACTAATGGCAAGAACTCAACTCACCTCAAATTGAAAAAAACTTCACTTAATGAATTGTTTTTTCACCTCACAGTGGACTTCAAACATTTCAAATACATGAAAATGCTAATAGTTCCACAAAATAAGTAAAATGCTCAGACAAAATGATCTATTAAACACAATATTAAAATGCTATTTATAAAGAAAACATAAGGAAATTTTCAGAAAAGAGATCTATGCTAAAAGACTACCATGTTATCAAATACAAATCTGAACTATTTATAAGGCATAGTAAAAGATTATTATATTCTACAAGCAGGATTTGATACTTTGATTCAATATATAGCAGACTCTGACAACTGTCAGAACAAAAATATTAAAAAGGTTCCTCAAATAAGTACTATTACACAGTCTAGATAATCTGGTTGTGATAATAATTCAAAAGACTATTCTGGAGAAGTAAAACTGATTAACTCATATTTAAGTCTGTCTTTTACTGCTGCTGATCATATTTATGATAAGCACTTTTGTTAACTGTTCCTTTCCTGATTTAGACAAAGTTAGCTCCAATTCCTTTTGTGTTACTGCCCAGAATACTGCATAGAAAATCTAAGCAAAACTGTGATAAATCTGGACAGTGAATTCTTCATTTTAAAAAGTACCTTTATGACAAAGTTGAGAACAAACAGTATTTTAAGGTAGTCTCCCTATAATTTAGAATTAGGAAAAATCTTTCTCAAACGCTTTATGTAAACTATAGAGTAGACTGACTCTTGCTAATAAGCCAATTACAAGATACCATTAGCTGTCACAGTACTAACAGTAATACTTCTCTACACCACAAAAGTCAATGATGATGCATAAAGCACATTTTTTAAATCAAAAGTTTTAATTGGAAATTGTAAGTAACTAAGATAAATGTAGATTTGTAGCCTGACAGATTTCCCTTATTTGGATGATGTCTATGTACTCATTCATTATTCTACATTATATGGAAGGCATATACAATTCATAATGCTCTATAACTATAAATCAAAGTGTACTGGGATAACTAAAGAGGTTTCCATTTTATAAATTAACTCAAATGATAAAAAACTTATTAAAAAGTAAAACACTATCAACCATGTTTCCACATGTCTAACTGAGATGTGTGAAATCTCAAAACTAGGAAATCACATCACCATTAAGACTAATAAAGCTGGATTTTAGTCTCTCTTTCTTTTGAAGATTTTTTAAGAGTTGGGAATATAATCGTGTGAAACCCAAAATTTCAGTTAAAAGCATTAATTTTAGCTATAATAAAAATGCTACAGACATTTATGAATAGATACTGAAAACTTAGGGAATAATAAACAAAGCAGAATTCATGGTTACCATATTTACACATACTCTTTGTTGTGTTTCAGTGCCACATGATCTGATTCAAAGTAATAAACATCAGGATCATCATCTTCCTCTTCCGTAATGTGCGGATTGGCACTCTCTTTGGCAGATGGCAAATGTCCAATATTGAGTCTTGCCTCTGAGGATGGCTTACTTAGTCCTTCACTCCCGTAATTTTCAGAGTCACAACATACGCCTTTTTCACTGTGAGAAACTTCACCAGGATTTGTGAGAGACTCACTTATATTATCAATAACAGTTGCATTTGTTTCACTGGGATTGAGATTATTCTCCTCAAATTGTCCATTTTCTCTGCAAGGAGAATTGTTTTTAGTGGGACTACCTCTTGTAGGGGCTGCCCTTCGTGGTGAAGTTCTCAGAGTATACCGATGTTCTTGAGGTTCTGATAAAGACATCATTTGAGTCGAAACACAGTCTAGAACAGAAGATGGTTCTGGTTCTCCGGAGACTGGCATACTCTCAAGACTTGAGTCCAGGGCATTACTGGTGCTCTCGTTACACTGCTCCTTTGAGGCACTGCTATCTCCCACCACATCTACTTCCTCCTCAGAATCCCTTAAAGATGAATGAATTTCAGAAAAGGGGCCTGTAGCTGGCTCAGTAGTCAGCTGATTAACATGTTCCACAGGCAGGCAGGCAGTTACTACTTTGTGGTCCTCCAAATTGACCTGCACTTCCGAATCTGTGCAAGGCACGTTATGGTTTATATAACCGTCTTCCTTCCTACTATCAAGGAACACTGAAGCGTGGGTATCCGAATCCCCATTTTCAGCTACTGATTTCTCCTGCAACACATAGGAACCAGTGCTATTTTGTTTAGTGTTCCCATCAGGCTGACAGTCATCACAGTTTATAACAGCTGAATCACTGTCATCAACACCATTGACAGCCAAATAGCCTGTGATTTCTTCAACTACTGTAGAATCAAGTGGCCCTTCCTCACTTACATTCACCTTTTTAATTTCCCTTTTCTCACAATCATCCAGTATAAGACATCGACAAGCTCGTTTAGTCCCTTGAAAATCTGCATCATTGTCCACTACTGTACTCCTCTGTTCTACCGACTCCTTGTCTGATTTTACAGGTGAATCTTCTTCTGAACTGTTTGGTGCTTCAGATCTAAGACAACGCTTAATTCTTTTTAAAACTGGTGAAACAGGTTCTGTTTGCCTTCTCTCACAATTTTCTACAGCCTGCCTTTCTATGTTATCTTTTTCTGAAGAAAGAAGTCCTCTTTTCCTAGGGCTTACCCATGACTCTCGAGTACTCTGCTGTTTTATATCAGTAGTTCTTCCATTATTATTTCCTTTCTGAATTTGCACAGGCTCTGGTCTCTTCTTTGGTGATCTTGATCGTACTTGAGAGTGAGAAGAGATTTCTTCAGGATGAGCAATGCTACGATTCCTTAAAGTTCTACCACAAAAAGATTCATCCAAGCCGTTTAACCCCACTGTTGATCTTGTAACACGAGTAGATCGGGAAGCAGCCATACTATGGCAAGTCCCTACAATACGGTCATCATGATCCACTCATTGGGAAACCTTCAAAAACGTAAACAAAATAATGAGAAAAAGGTAATAGTTAATATCCTAAAACAAAAGTATAAAACTATAACTTTTTAATCCAGGTATAGCCAATATTAATAAATAATATAATTTATTTTATTAACATTTCCAAAAGTGTTAATAATAGCTAACAATTATAAGGCATGTAATATGTTTCAGGGATCTCTATGCTTCAAATACGTTAACTCACTTAAGTCTAACAGCAATTAGAATAAGTACTTATTGAGACTTCCCTGGTGGTCCAGGGGCTAAGACTGCACTCCCAAAGCAGGGGGCCCAGGTTCAATCCCTGGTCAGGGAACTAGACCCCACATGCAACTAAAACCTGGTGGAGCCAAAGAAAGAAAGAAAGAAAGAGAAAGTATTTATTACCACTCCTACTTCATATATGAGGAGACTGAAACACATACAGTTTAAGTAATATGTCAAAAACCATGCAACTAGTAAACTGCAGGCAGGGCTCTAGATTCCACACTCTTAACCTTTCTCACTGTGTATCTGTTTCTCAGATATTTAGGAGCAAAAGGCCCAGAAAGATCTCTCTCAAAGACAGGACTTCATCTTGGTTATTAAAATAATAATCTCAAATTTATATACCAGCTATCTCATAAACTATCCCAATCACTTGTCATGTTTTCTCAAAACATTTCTGGGAGGTAAAAAGATAGGCTCTGCTCTTTCTAATTCACTCTTACTAAAACGAGTTTCAGGTCAAATCTTTTGATAACAAACTACATGGTATCTAAAAAATTTGGATTGCAGCAGAATTTTCTGTAACTAAGCAGATGGATAGAAATCATAACACTAGCTTGTACTGAATACTTGCTTAGAGCAATACAGAGCAAAGTCAAGATACCCTAGTCTCTAGAAGTAGAACTATAAATTAGCAAGTGGAAGGAAGTATTCTACAGAGGATAGAAGAAAAAGGAAAGCAGCACACCTGCCAAACATACACTACATTGAAGAACCAAGAATACACATATAACCCATTTTTTCCCTCTTTGAACTCCTGAGTATATGTGTACCTCACAGTATTAATGCACACTGAGGATATGAGCAGGATGTTCTGCTGTTTCTACTGATATAATACAAATGAGCAGGAAATAGAAAATTGCCCTGTTTTATCCATCTCAATAAACTGAGTGATTTAGTGATTATTTTCCAAGGTTCTCCCAACAAGCAGAATAAAGGAGCTATTAAGAATCCAAGTCTCCATTTTTCTGCACCTCTTCTGTATGGCCTTCAAAACAAACTTTGTCACTTCACTGCCTAACTTTGAATGGAGTTCAGGATGGACAGAGAAAGAAGCCAGTAATGGATGTAGAACACAGCTGCCCAGGACCCTTTTCCCTCCTCCCTTTTGCCGGCCTTCCCACAGGCTCACTCTCCTTTAACTCTCCAAACGCCATTCCAGCCCCTCTCCCCACAAATCAAATACAATCTCTCCTTTGCCTCAACTTAGAAGTATAACAGTTGGAAAGGTTATTAGGAATTACAGATACAGCAACATGCTAACACATACAAAAAAAAGAGCAACTGTCTTCTCGTTCCTGCCTGCTGATAAACCGAAGAAGTATCCTGTAAAATACATAAGTTGGTTGAATTTAATTTTGTTTCAGAGTATGGTATACTTCTAAATTTTTAATTAATAATTTTCTTTAATCTTGTAAAAGAAGATTACAAGATGACTCAAAAAATTGGACCTGGGATTAAAGTATGAAAATTTGTTCTAGAGAATTCCATAGCAATCATGTGAACAATAAACATGGAACATCAATCAGAACTTTATGTTTTTTAAAACGAATTTTTACTGTTTTGGGACTCATTTAGTCAGACCTCATGTATAATTCTCTTTAGTTAAAATCTTATTATCAAGATTACAGTCTCTCTTTATTCACAGGTAATAAACACTGAATGATCCATAAATATCTACTTTTAATTACAAATAATTTAAGTTAAACTCCAAATGATGTTTCAAAACAGCACAAACTAAAAAATATTAAAATCAATGTATTTGGTCCATGTACCCAAATCTGGAGCTTTCAAATTTGAAGATTATAGATTTTTAAATATTAAATACCTATGTAAATATAACAAAGAAAACATAATACTTTAATTTCATAAACTTTATTTATAAAATCTAATGCAAGTATCTTTAATGCAAATTTGATTATATTCATGATTTATGGTTCAAAAATAATATTGGCAATAGTAATATTTTATAAACACACACACAAAAAAACTGCTCATCTTTATTTTTTAAAATATGGATGCCAATCAAGGGCATAAAAAACTTCAAATGATTCCATAATAGGCATTCCTAGCCCTTTTCTTTCCACACCTATCCAAATTGAAAGCAAAATTTCTGCCTTATCATTATCAATGAAACAATTCCATTATTAGTAGTAATCAAAACTACTAACAAATATATATATCATTATAAAAGACCAACTATGATGATAATGAGGGCCTATTTTATTTCTTTACCACTCCAGTAATCAAAACACTTACAAACATGAAATATTAAGACTGTTTTCATTTCTTTTGTTCCCTCAAAATCTTTTTATTCCATCCACAACTACAATGAAGTCCAAGTTTTAGAGTTCTCAAACCTTATGCTATTGGGCCACATTTAAAGCAAAACTGCTTTGTGACATGAACCCTTGGGCTACTTCAAACTCTTGCGACTCAGAGTGTTGACCTAAACACCTGACACTAACACAACACTGTAAATGAACTATAGTCTAATAAAATGTTTTTTAAAATATAGAGCGTTTTACACAGAAATCTAGTGATTCATATTTACTGTCCTTAAAGTAAAGTATAAAAGTCTTAAAAAACAAAAAACAGAGTGGCCTGAGAATTAGCACCATGGGCATCTACTGAAAGCTTGTTAGAAATGCAGACTATCAGGCCCTGCCCTAGACCTTATGATTAATCAGATTCCCAGGTAATTAAATGTCTGTTAGATTAAGATGCACTGCCTTAGACCACTGCATCAGACAGTAGTCTGTTAAAATATACCAAGTTTCAAACTAAATTAGGCCATTTATCCTTTAGTTATTTGATCCTAATAAAAACTTATAAATAAAACCATGATCACTTTGGCTAAGGAAGCACTAAGTAGAGGATTATAAAAATCTCTTGCCTAAAATTAACATATTGCATGTACTTAAGATATTAAGTTGATTAAAATTCTGAAGATTAGAGTTAAATGAAATTTTAACATTCTTCCAACGATTTTTTCCTCTGTGTTAACCTTTTTCTTCATTATCTTTTCTATTTTTGAATAAGAATTTATAAAGACCCGTATTTTCTATAGTTATCTGATAAACCTGAGTGGAAATTCAATTACTAAATAGAGATTAACAATGCTCTGATTATCTCAACCAAGTCTCAATATTATTTTGCTATGCGTTGCAAAGTATTATAGACTAAACCATAGACTAAACTCATTTTAGCTGCATAACACAAGAGTTACTAAAAAAATTCAGTGAAGAGGTTTGGAGTACAAATATTTCTGCCAAAAATTAAGCTGCTAAAGGAAAAGAAACTCATTTACAAAGTATCTCAGAAAATACCCTGTTAACCAAATAGTTGACATGGTGAAAACATTAGCCAGTACCCAAGTGGAACTGGAAATTTAATCACTCTAGTTTTAGAATTAAGGGAAACTGTTAGTTAAAAGATTCATAAAGACAAAATCCAATTTAGCAACTAGGATGAAGTTTTTCCTATGTTATCCACAAACTGACAAATACGGCATTTTCTACATTAGAGGGAAGAGAATATAATTGATCACTAGAATTTCTCTCTTCCCCACCCTTATAAGTTTTCATCCCATTGTAGGATATATCTAAGGAGGACAGTCAATTAAATTTTAGCCTGTTCATTCACATTAAGTCCCAAATCCTACCTACAATTTCATATATCTCACCCATTTATTTACTGTTGAACTACCCTCTCCCAAATTTGAATCTACTTATAGAATCTAATTATAGGATTCTCAAATCTAATTATGGGATTCTGAAACACTCTGAAACAGTATCAGCTTTGTTTCAGATAATAAATTTCCAGCCCCTGTGATCACATCTGTATAACTGCTTCAATAAGAACTGAAAGGAAATTAAAATGCTCCACCTAATGAAACACTACTCCAGCTATCACCTTTACTTAAGAGAAAGAAATCTCAAAAGCACTACCTATAAGCTTTTGTTCCACTATCATTACCAAAGTAGAACAGCTGATTTTGGGAATTGAGGGACTGGCAATCCTTCATTAACATCAATATTCTAGCTGACAGTTATTTAGTTCTATTAACTGAACAATTTTCAGGAAACTGGTCATAATATCATGCAGACAAACCAAAGTGAAAGGCTGTAAGAGCAAGAACAATGGGAAATGTCACCAAAGATTCCTTTTCTATTTGTCTAGAACAGGAACAGGAACTGTTTAATAATGGTGTAGGAACTATCCTTGTCCTACAATTCTCTTAAGACAAATTTCTTCAGCTGACTAATTACCACCATTATATACAACGTCAAAAGTATCTATAAGGTTGAAAGAAGGAGAGTGAGACCTGGGGATGTACCTATGCAATTCAACTTAAGGTTCTTAATATTAGTCCTTTTGAAGCCTGGGAACCTATTACATACTATCCTGACCTGTTGTTTAAAGAGATCTCTTCTTTCTTCCCCTTTCAGAGAAACAGAGAAAGAGATAGGCAGACAAACACAGATACAGACAGAGGTGAATATATATACCCTTAAAAAGACAAGTGGGGAGAAAGAGAAGTCAAGGAATCGCATACTGCCCAATACCTCAAGTACTGAAAGGTATAATGCTTTAGAAATTCTCATGTACTTTGAGTCATTTCATGTATCCCTTGTTGGGAAAATATTTCATTCCTACCCAATTCCCTATAGCTCCACATTCCTATGAATAGCTACCCAGACTGCACAATTTTCCACGCACCAAAGGAAGTACATAAATATAACAAGTCTCCTCTCCTTAAATACAAGCAAATAAACAAACTATAGTTGTCTTCACTACTGCAAAACTAAATAACTTACCTGTACAACCAAAGATCTATCATTGTGGAAATATTATCTCTTTTCCTTATATCCTGAAGGAGTTGAAGCTATGATCTAGAATAGAGCTTAAGCATCAGGGTTTCAGACTCTCAGCTTCAGCCATGGAGAATACTAGAACTTCCTAAATTCCTTTCTTTAAAATAAAATAATAAAAAAAAAAAGAATTAAAGAAGCAAATTAACTTATGCTAACAGATTTTATAACACTTTGGTAATTCTCATTAACTTTGTAGCCTCAGAGATATCAAGAAACTGGAAAAGGATTTTTAGAAACTAATAAAAAAAAAAAAAAAAAAACCAAAAAGAGTTTGAAATATACTAAATCTTTACAACTCAATTATTATTTTGAGTCAAAATGTGACTCAGTTCTTTTTTAGAGTCTAAGGCAATATTGTCCTGAGATGGCCCAAAGATTGCCCTTTATAAGATTTCTCATACAGAATTTATAATCTCTTACTCTTATTCTAGAGACCTTCCCAAAGACTGGCTTTCAAGTATTTAAAACTGAGGACTGAACAACAAAAATAATTTAGGTTATGTACAACAAAGAATCAACCAAATCGTCTATATATACATGATAATTGTGATGAAGTGTTAACAGGACTTTACAAAGGGAAATTTTTTATAAGGGGAAATTTCTATTATTTTTAGCATATGGATTTTCAACAAAAACAATAAGTATTTTCTGGCTCTGGTACCCAGTAGACCAGATATTTTAATTAGCCTAATTACAATGCATTTCTTAGACAGTCTGATTAATTATAGTTTTACTTTATAATAATGTATTATGATATCCTTTTCAGAGGAGCTGGCTAAATGGGTTATTATGAGTGTCCATTTGAAAATAAGGAGGAACACCAGGAAAAAGACTGGCAATGTTTATGATGGAAACTGTCACTTTATTGTAAACATAAAACTAGATATTCTAAAAGTGACAGTATTTTTGCTAAAGGATTGCAATTGAAAACACAAAAAAATTTTTAAGTTTTAAAAATAAAAAACTGATGCAATTATCAAGCTTTGTAAACTATCAACAGATAGCAAAAATAAATAAGAACACAGTTTCAGTCAGTAAGACTGGAATAAGGCTAATATTTAATATCGCTAGATGCAACCTCTCCCAGATATGCCTTGCAAATTCTTGAAATGCACAAGGTAGGAAAATTGTCTAAATAAAATTATTTAATACTACATTAAAGAATGTTCTAAATTAACATGAGGGTACACAGTGAAAAATGGGCCTGTAAAAAAGTAACCCTTAACTTGAAACTTCACTCTTCTTGTAACACATTCCAACTGCCAACTCCTTTGTACTCAACCCTGAAATCCTTTCACAAACATGGTAACGCACTGCATTGTATGGTGTGTGGTGATGGTAGCAATCAACAGAACCAAAGAAGATCCACCATTTAGGATGTGTCTCTGAGTATTCCCTAGCACGCCCATTTCAGTACTCTTTCCAGTTCCAACCAGTCAGGTTACTATCCTATTTGGACAGGGACTTCTGTAGAAACATCATCCATTATGATGTTTGCCAGGCAAGGAGAATGCAACTGATACTTACAGCTGAGTCCTACCAGTATTAAGATAAACAGGGTCATGCAGATGGTTAGGCAGATTAGGCTTCTGAAAAACCTAATACACTGAAAAAGAAATTACTTCAGTCAATTACGTGTACTAACTAAAGCACACTTGGCCTTAAGATTATATTTTTTTCTTACCTTTCTTTAAAATGTTTCACCTAGTGTTTGATTTCCAAGCGTCTGCATTTATCTGTCATCACTGTTAATGTCCATCTTACATTGAGACTTCAGGTATTAATTATTTATATGGTTGAACTAGCACAACTTGATATCTGTGAAGGAAAACCACAATATAGTCACTATGGGTGTGTTATTATTTGCAAATTTGTGCATAAAACTGACAGTATTTCTAAACACACAGCACACTGTATTTTTAAATAAATTTCACAAATAATTCTTTTTATTTCACTATAAAATGTTACTTTAACAGACCAAAAGGATTTCTTAATTCTCTTATAAATGCTTCTCACAGTGCCCACATAAAATATTTCAAAATTTCATTCTACATTAAAATTTGTATCAATTTTAGAACTTAAGATTCCTTCTCTGACTACCAATATAAACATGCCTCACTTGCCACAAGTCTGTAATTTCTCAGATACTAATAGAAAAGTACTTTTTTGTGTTTTACAATAATATTAGGGAATAAATCTACAAAGCTTAAGAATGCAGTAAAAAATATCATGACTTTCCCTAAACATGACTTTAAAACATTTGTTTTCTTTTAAGCTAATATTTTTGTATTGGTTAGATTATTCCTCTGTGACTAATTTGTTCCTGCTATTTTTTTTTTTTTACTTTTTTTTTCCCTATTTATTTTTATTAGTTGGAGGCTAATTACTTTACAATATTGTAGTGGTTTTTGCCATACATTGACATGAATCAGCCATGGATTTACATGTGTTCCCCATCCCGATCCCCCCTCCCGTCTGTTCCTGTTATTTTGACTATAAGTAGGAAATAAATGTGACAGAATAAGTGAAGAAATAAATCAAGATGTAGCTATGCAAATGTTCCTTACATGTAAGCTTCTTAAAAATATATCCTTGGTTATAGGTTACACATGAGAAACATATCAAAGTGCTTACAATGATAATGAAAAGCATTATATAAAACTTTAAGTCATTTCTGCCCATTTACTAGTGAAAAAATAAGCTTAAAACTGTCATATGTGTCTCAGAATTTAACAGTGGCATTCTAAAATGATTCAGCATAGTTTACCATTCCAAATTCCTATATAATAAAAAGTAAAAATCTACACAGAAAATGCAGATGGCCTGTTTTGTGTATAAAATTTGTTACTGGAGATGTTCACTAAAATACAGTAGAAAATTATAAAATAAAATACACAATGTCAATTATATCTCAACTTTTTAAATTGGAGAAACAGAATAATAGAGTAGATAGTGATTAAGAAATACTAATATCTATCCTCAAACACTTCATTTCTATTCCATTTGTGTTTTGTTTGGTTTTTTTAACTGCACAGATGGCTTGTGTGATCCTTGTTCCCCAACCAGGGATCAACCAGAGGTCCCCTGCAGTGAAAGCGCAGAGTCCTCACCACTGGACCACCAGGGAATTCCCTCATTTGTTTTCAAATGTTAAAAAACACATTAGGTAAAGTCACACAAAAAATTAATACACATCTAAGTATTCCTAAATTTAAAAGTTGATATAAATGTTCTTGTAACAAAGAATTAAACTAGTCAAAACTCTTCTTACATTCCCTACACTACCCAGCAGTCTTCATTTCATTCATTGTGCATTTCAAATTTAAGATTCTGCACAAAACTATATGCTTTTGGAGCAGGTAAACTATTAAGAATTGCAACAAGCTACCATAATTTTAAATTATTTAAGTATAGTAACTTGCTCCAGAAGTTTAAAAAGGTTAGCTATTCTGTCCTTTTAAAAGCATACAAAATAGAAAACAAACCATTTAAATCCAATTCCTAAGGCCTTATTTATGCCTTTCCACAGAGCTTTGCTTGTGTTCACGTACTAACAAAATTCATTGACTATTCAAGAATTCCAAAACCAAATCCAAAAACCATTCCTGACTGAAAAGAATTACTTTTCCTACTATTTGCAGTCTAACACTAGTACTACTGTGTTAAACAGATTACAGTATCTCAGATTCACAGCACATGTGAAATCACTTCAAAAGACTACAAAAAAAAAACTCACTAGAAAATGTATCAGTTCCACTGACATAGCAAAGTTATATGCCACACACTTACTATAAAAGTAAAACTGTGACATCTAGGCTAAATGCAATCTAAATTATAAAACAATAATTTTTTTTTTTTTACTTTTCTAAGACCTTCGGGAAAAAACTCAGAACAAAGGTTACAACACAAACTCATATTTGGCATCCAGTTCTTCAGTTATCGGAGAAGGCAATGGCACCCTCACTCCAGTACTCTTGCCTGCAGAGTCCCACGGACGGAGGAGCCTGGTAGGCTACAGTCCATGGGTTCTTGAAGAGTCAGACACGACTGAGTGACTTCACTTCACTTTTCACTTTTCTTCAGTTATAATCGAAAATATTAAACACACACACTACACTTTAAATTATTTTAAAAGAAAACAAAGAGAGACAGTCAAAGCTGGTTGTAAAAAGCATGAAGATAATGGTCAAAGACATAAATACTTTTCCTAAACAATTAAGTGTATCATCATTACTTGCTACAGAGAGTTGAACCGAATTTTCACTTGGTACAAAGTATGTTCAGGAAGATCACAACATCCAGGCTCCCTCAACTGTTTAGAACCAGAGGTTCAATGTGTTGAATGCCTCCTACAGGTTTTAGAGATAAGCATATTTCACAGGCAAAATAAAGGAAGTATAAAGAGCATCCTTTAGGATGGACTGGTTGGATCTCCTTGCAGTCCAAGGGACTCTCAAGGAGAGAGTCTCTACCTACCAAAAATCATAACTGTTTGATCATGAGAAAACCACATTGCCCTTCTGCATTTCATCCATAAAACAGGAGACGTAACACCTGCCCACTACATTTCAGGGCTACTGTGAAGTTCAGTAAGTTTATGCCTGCAAAGTACTGTAGAATGCTGGCTTTTGAAATTTTTTATACTGTTTTCCAAACTTTAGATTCAGCAGTTCTGAACATGGCAAGCATGCTGCTAAGTCACTTCAGTCGTGTCCGACTCTGCGAGACCCCATCCCTGGGATTCTCCAGGCAAGAACACTGGAGTTGGTTGCCATTTCCTTCTCCAATACATAAAAGTGAAAAGTGAAAGTGAAGTTGCTCAGTCATGTCCGACTCTTCGCGACCCCATGGACTGCAGCCTACCAGGCTTCTCCGCCCATGGGATTTTCCAGGCAAGAGTACTGGAGTGGGGTGCCATTGCCTTCTCTGATGGCAAGCATAAATATTTTTGTTTGTTTTTTGTTTTTTGTTTGTTTGTTTGTTTGTTTTTAAATATTTTTAATTAACTACTTTAGGTCATTCCAGAGCAGGGGTTCCCCCAAAGATGAGGCTCAAACTTTGAAAAAATTCCATCACTTTCTTCTAAAGAAATTTTAATGCTTGTAAAGCATTACCCTAGGGATTTAATGCAAATTTCTAAACCTCATCCTTAGAACTTCAGATTCAATGAAGTTGGGGCAGGGCACAGAATCCTCATTTTTATCACACTCACTGTAGGTGATTGAGATGTAAACAGCTCATGACCCACACTTCTACAAAACCTAAAGCAGATTATTCCCCTTGTACATTTCTCAAATCTAATTTCAATAAATTTCAAATTTCCCCACCTCTAGTGTCATGAAGTTATGACCAACCTAGACAGCATATTAAAAAGCAGAGACATTACTTTGTCAACAAAGGTCCGTCTAGTCAAGGCTATAGTTTTTCCAGTAGTCATATACGGATGTGAGAGTTGGACTACAAAAAAAGCTGAGCGCCGAAAAATTGATGCTTTTGAACTGTGATGTTGGAGAAGACTCTTGAGAGTCCCTTGGACTGCAAGGAGATCCAACCAGTCCATCCTAAAGGAGATCAGTCCTGGGTGTTCATTGGAAGGACTGATGCTGAAGCTGAAACTCCAATACTTTGGCCACCTGATGTGAAGAGCCGACTCATTTGAAAAGACCCTAATGCTGGGAAAGATTGAAGGCAGGAGGAGAAGGGGATGAGATGGCTGGATGGCATCACCAACTCAATGGACATGGGTCTGAGTCAACTCCGGGAGTTAGTGATGAACAGGGAGGCCTGGCATGCTGCGGTTCATGGGGTCACAAAGAGTCGGACACGACTGAGCAACTGAACTGAAATAAGTGGTCATGAAGGGCATGACCAATATTAGGCCTTCATCATTTCTTACTTCAACTAATCCACCTGACTTGTAATTGGTTGCTTTAAGTCTTGCTCCTTACAAATTCATGGTCTACAGAGAAGTCTAAGGTACACATTTCTGTCACTCTCTTGTCTAAAACCCTTTCAAGGGACTTCCACTTCTGGCCAAGGCAGAGTAACAGAGATGAGAGGTACATTCCTATTTAAAACAACTGAAAATTTGGGCAAACTGTACAAAAATGTTTTTCAGACACTTGAAACCAGACAACACAGAACAGTGATCAATGAAAGACAAGAAACAAATAAAGCAAAGCCTTTAATAGCCCCAGCTTCCTGATTGGAGTTTCCAGACTGCAGAGCGAGGAGGGTAATCTCAGGCAAACCAGTCTCCTGGTGTTAAGACGAAGAATGCAGTCTGGGGAGACCCAGGTAGCTAAGGTTTCCAGAACACTTACTTGTACCAAAGAGGAGGGAGCATCAAAAAAAAAAAAAAAAACAAGTAAGACCTAGAAGATCTACAGAGATCCTCCTCAAGTCTTGAGCTGAGTACTCATCAGTATATGCAGTATATCCAAGGCCTGGAAAATCACTCCTACCCACAGCCAGGGGAATACTAGGAAATGTGCAACAACTAACGACAGTTACTGGTTTACAGTTCCTGGTTCACAGGGTTACCAGTGACTCCAGTGTGAATATTCCTACCCATGGCTAATTTCAAGTTATCAAGCAATATCACTGAGTGCAAAGATGAGAAGAGATACATAGCAGAACATCAAACATTACACAGTATTTCTACAATAATGATACAATAGATATAAATTACCACCAAAGCACAAAAGTAGTAATAAGCAATAATGTAACTGGGATCTTCCCTGATGGTCAGTCCAGTGGTTAAGAATCTGCCTGCCAATGCAGGCAACGCAGGTTCAACCCCTGCTCCAGGGCGACCCCATATGCCGCTGGGCAACTAAGCCCGTGCCACACGCTCCAGAGCCTGCCAGCCACAATTATTGAAGCCGGAGGGCCTAGAGCCCACAAGAGAAGCCACCGCTATGAAGAGTAGCACTCACTCACCACAACTAGAGAAAACACCTGAGCACATCGAGAAAGACCCAGCACAACTAAAAGTAAATAACTTTTTTTTTTTTTTTTAAAGGAGAACAGAGAAAAATGACAATAAGATTGAAAGCAGACTAGTCACTGGGAATGACACAAGACAGTGAAGTCTATCTTTGTATTGAAAGCCAACTGTCTACTAGTGAAATAAAGATGACTTCTGACTATAAATGCTGAAAGATGTCACCACCAACAGAAATAGACTATAAGAAATGTTAAAAAGAAATTCTTCAGACAGAAGAAAAACCATACTGGTGGGAACTCTGGATCTAACCAAACAAATGAAAAGCACCAGGAACGGAAAATCAGGGTAAATATAAAAGACTTTTTCCCCTTAGTTGTGATATCTCTTTAAAAGAAAACTGACTATTTAAAACAAAAACAACACTAATATACTGTGAAGCTTATAACATACATAGAAGTGAAAGATAATAATAGCACAACAAACAGGAAGAGGGAAATACAATGATGTAAGGTTCTTAACACTACATGTGAAGCGGTATAATTTCAAGACACCCTGTAATAAGTTAAACCCTAAAAGGAATCACTGTTTAAAACTGACATTTAATAAGCCAACAAAAGAAATAAAAGAAAACATAAAAAACAAAAAAAAAATACTAAGTTCAAAAGAAGGCAGGATAGAAAGAAAAGAGAACAAAAAAATAAATATATGAAAAAATTTTAACAGCAGCAAGGTAATATATTTAAACAACTATGCATACATACATATGTATGTATGTATGTACATAGTAAATGGCCTAAAAACAGCTTAGTTATTTGGAAAAATTTTTTTGGAAAGAATAACAATAAATTTTTAAAGATTCAAGTAATATAAATTGTGACCATGATAGAATTAAGTCAGAAATCAACATTAAAAGAATTGTCTCAAAATCCCCAAATATCTCAAAATAATAGCATGTTTCTAAATACCCCATGAGTCAAAGAAAAAAGAGAAAAGAAGGGAGAAATTAGAAAATAGTATAACTAAAAGAAAATGAAAACAACACAATTAGGATCTATGAGATGCAACAAAAGTTAACACTTAAAAGGAAAATTTACAGCAGAAAACATACTGGAAAAAAAGTAACTCAACTCAATGACAGCACCCACCTTAAGAAACTAGAAATAACAATAATAATACAGCCACATTAAAAAGAAAGGAAAAAATAAAAAACAGAAATCAATGAAACTGAAAACAGAAAAATAAAAATCAATAAAAACAGTGAGTCTCTTGTCAGACTAATTAGGAAAAAACTATATAAATTTCTAATATTAAAAAACAATGAAGTGATGTAACTGTAGATTCCATATTTAACAGATAATTATTCCAACAAGGGTACCAAGACAAATCAATGGGGAAAAAAATTATAATCCTTCCCCCCAAAATGGTGTTAAAACAACAGAATATCTACATGCAATAGAAAGCTGGACACCTACTTTGCATTCTCTTCAAAAATTAACTAAAAATGAATCAAAGACGAATGTGTACGAGTTAAAAGTATAATATTTTTAGAAGAAAATTAAGCATAAATCCTTGTTACCTTGGATTAGACAATGGTTTCTTACATATGACCCTAAAAAGCACAAACATCCAAGGACAAATACTACATGATTCCATTTATATGTGGTACCTAAAGTATAAATCAAATTCATACAGATATAAAATAGACTGGTGGCTTCCAAGAACTAAGAGAAGGTAATGGCAAGTTATTGTTTAATGGATAGAGTTACAGCTATACAAAATTAAAGACACTTACAGATGGATGGTAGTGATGACCGCCCAACAATGTGATATACTTAATGCCACTAAAAACTGTGCACTTTAAAAATGATCAATTTTACAAGAATGCCCACTGTCACCATTTCTATTTAACATAGTATTGTAAGTCTCAGTCACAACCATCAAAAAAGAAAAAATAAATAAAAGATAACAAATTGAAAACAAAAAAGTAAAATTGGCACTATTTGCAGATGACATGATAATGTATGTAAAGAACCTTAAAGTCTCCACCCCAAAACTATTAGAACTAATACATAAATTCAACAAGTTTACAGAATACAAAATTAGTAAGTAAAAATCTGTTGCACTTCTACACATTAACAATGAAATATCAGCGAGAGAAAGTAAAAATACAGCCCCACTTAAAACTGCATTAAAAAATAAAATACCTAGGAATAAACTGAACCAAGGCAGTAAAAGACCTATATTCTGAAAACTACAAAACAATGATCAAGGAAAATGAAGATTATTCAAAGAAATGGGAAGATGTTCACTGTTCTTGGATTGGGAAAAAATCAACATTAATTATTAAAATGGCCATACTACTCAAAGTAACCAACATAATCCATCCCTATCAAAACACCAAGGATATTTTTCACAGAACTAGAAAAAATAATCCTAAAACTTATATAGAATCAAAAAAGGCCCCAAACTGCCAAAGCAATCTCAGAAAAAAGAACAATGCTAGAGGTACATAACTCTCCCAGACTTCAAACTATACTCCAAAGCTACAATAATCAAAATAGCATAGTACTGGTGCAAAAACAGACACATAGAATAACGGAACAGAATAAAGAGCCCAGAAATAAACACATGCTCACACAGTCAATTAGTCCATGACAAAGGAAACAAGGATATATAATGGAGAAAAGACAGCCTCTTCAACACGTTGTGCTGAGGAAACTGGACAGCCACAATGAGATAAGAACATTCTCTCACTTCTCACACAAAAATAAACTCAAAAATGGTTTAAAGACCTAAATGTAAGACACAAAACTATACAACTTCCAGAAAAGAACATAGGTGGGACACTTTTTGACACAAATCATAGTGATATTTTCTGGGATCAATTTCCTAAGGCAAAAGAAACAAAAGCAAAAATAAACAAATACAACTTAATTAAATTCAAAAGCTTTTGCACAGCAAAGGAAACGTCAGTTTAATGAAAGACAACCTATGAATGGGAGAAAATATTTCCAAGTGATATGGCTGACAAATGGTTAATACCCAAACTGCTCAAATAACTCAAAATAAAAAATAATCCAACCAAAACAGGGGGCAGAAGACTTGAATAGACATCCTTCCAAAGACAAACAGTCAGCTAACACGCACATGAAAAAATGCTCAACATCACTAATTATTCAGTTCAGTTCAGCTGCTCAGTCGTGTCCGACTCTTTGCAACCACATGAATCACAGCACGCCAGGCCTCCCTGTCCATCATAAACTCCCGGAGTTTACTCAAACTCATGTCCATTGAGTCGGTGATGCCATCCAGCCATCTCATCCTCTGTCGTCCCCTTCTCCTCCTGCCCCCAATCCCTCTCTGCATCAGTGTCTTTTCAATGAGTCAACTCTTCGCATGAGGTGGACAAAGCATTGGAGTTTCAACCTCAGCATCAGTCCTTCCAATGAACACTCAGGACTGATCTCCTTTAGGATGGACTGGTTGGATCTCCTTGCTGTCCAAGGGACTCTCAAGAGTCTTCTCCAACACCACAGTTCAAAAGCAAACTCTCACATCCATACATGACCACTGGAAAAACCATAGCCTTGACCAGACAGACCTTTGTTGGCGAAGTAATGTCTCTGCTTTTTAATATGCTATCTAGGTTGGTCATAACTTTCCTTCCAAGGAGTAAGCATCTTTTAATTTCATGGCTGCAATCACCATCTGCAGTGATTTTGGACCCCAAAAAAATAAAGTCTGACACTGTTTCCACTGTTTCCCCATCTATTTCCCATGCAGTGATGGGACCAGATGCCATGATCTTAGTTTTCTGAATGCTGAGCTCTAGGCCAACGTTTTCACTCTCCTCTTTCACTTTCATCAAGAGGCTTTTTAGCTCCTCTTCACTCTCTGCTATAAGGGTGGTATCATCTGCATATCTGAGGTTACTGATATTTCTCCCGGCAGTCTTAATTCCAGCTTGTGCTTCCTCCAGCCCAGAATTTTTCATGATGTACTCTGCATATAATTTAAATAAGCAGGGTGACAATATACAGCCTTGACGTACTTCTTTTCCTATTTGGAACCTGTCTGTGGTTCCATATCCAGTTCTAACTGTAGCTTCATGACCTGCGTACAGGTTTCTCAAGAGGCAGGTCAGGTGGTCTGGTATGCCCATCTCTTGAAGAATTTTCCACAATTATTAGAGAAATGCAAATCAAAAGCACAATGAGGTTTCACCTTACACTGATCAGAATGTCTATTATCAAAGAGAATACAGGGCTTCCCTGGTGACTCAGTGGTAAAGAATTTGCTTGCTGTATGGCAAAAACCACTGCAATATTGTAAAGTAATTAGCCTCCAATTAAAATACATAAATTAATTAAAAAAAAAAAAGAACTCGCTTGCTAAAGCAGGAGACATGGGTTCAATTTCTTATTCAGGAAGATCCCACAGGCTGCAGAGCAACAAAGTCCATGCACTACAACTACTGAGCCTGTGCTCTAGAGCCCATAAGTCACAACTACTGATCCCACATGCCACAATTACTGAAGCCCGCACACCCTAGAGTCCACGCTCCATAGCAAGAGAAGTCACCGCAGTAGAAGCCTGTGCACTTCAACTAGAGAAAAGCCATCGAAGTAATGAAGACCCAGCACAGCCAAAAATAAATAAACAAATTAAAAAAAATAATAATACAAATAACAAATGTTGTGAGAGTGTGGAGAAAAGGGAACCCTTGTACACTGTTGACAGGAAATTGGTGTAATCTGGAGCACCTACTATGGAAAACAGTATAGTAGCTCCTTTAAAAACTAAAAAATAGAACTACCAGGGAAATTCCTGTTGGTCCAGGTAAGGTTCCACACTTTGATGTATGGAAAAAAACCAGAAACACTTTTTGAATTAAAGACACGTGCAACCCAGTGCTCACAGCAGCACTATTTATAACAGCCAAGACACGGAAGCAACACAAGCGCCCGTCAACACGCGCCTGGGCTAGGAAGGCACCCCCACACGGGACCATTACTCAGCAGTAGAGAGTGAGACACCGCCATTCGCAGCACATGGACAGACCAGGGGAACATGATGCTTAGTGAAGTGAGTCAGAAAGACATATACTCTGTCACCTGTATGTGTCACTTAACTCTAAAAACCAATACAAATGAATGTACATGCAAGACAGACTCACAGATACACAAAACAAACTTGCAGTTACCAAGAGAGAGACAAAAAGGGGGAGAAACAAATTAAGGGTATGTGATTAATAGATAACAAACTACTACATATAAAATATATAAGCAATAAGGATCTACTATATAACACCAAAAATATCTTCTTTATCTTGTAATAACCTACAATAAATATAATCTGCAAAAATACTGAATCACTATGCTATATACCTGAAACTAATACAATTATGTAAATCAACTATACTTCAATTTTTAAATAGTCAATTTTAAGATATGTATGTTTTACCACAATTTAAAAATTGAAAACAAGCAATCACAAAATACAGATAAACTGTAATCACAAAAATTTAAGCTTTTTGTGCCTTTTGTGTTTCTAAGAACTCTATCAAGATAACGAGACAACCCACAGAATGAGAGAAAATATTTACAAATCACTCATCTACAAAGAACCTTCACAACTCAGTAAAAACATAAGCGATCTAAAAAGTGACTAATGGACTTGAATACATATTTCTGCAAAAAAAGAAGTATAAATAGCCAATAAGCATATGAAAAGATGCTCAACATTGTTGGTCATCAGGGAACTATAAATCAAAACCACAGTGAGATATTGCTTAATACCCACTATGACTAGTATGACAAAAAATGAAAAGCCAATATTGACAGGATATGGAGAAATTAGTACCCTCATACATGCTGGTGTAAATACAAACCGCTGCAGCTTTGGAAAAGTCTAGCAGTTCCTCAATAAGTTAATAAAATTACCATGAGGCAAGAATTTCATTCCTAGATACATACCCAGGAAAAAGAAAACATTTTCACACAAAAACTGAATTTTCACAGCATTGTTATTCATAATAGGCAGAAAGTGAAAACAACTCAAATGTTCATAAACTGCTGAATGGATGTATAAAATGTGGTATACAATGGAATATTTATACAGCCCTAAAAATGAATGCAGTATTGGTACAAGTTACAACATGGATGAAACTTAAAAACCTGATACATGAAAGAAGACAATCACCAAAGGTCACATATTGTATAATTCTATTTATATGAAATGTTCAGAACAAGTAAATTCATAGGCAAAATCTACAAAAAGGAGATTAGCAGCTGTAGACTGGAGGAAAGGAAGAGACAGTAGAAAGCAATTGCTAATGGGTGTAGGGTTTCTTCTTAGAGAGATAAAAGTGTTCCGCAGATGACGGTTACACAATTTTATGAATATTCTAAAAATTACTGAATTATACACTTTAAAGGGATAAATATTATTATTTCTAAATTTTATAGGAATTTCCCTGGTGGTCCGGTGGCTAAGACTCTGCCTCCCAATGCAGGGGATCCAGGTTCAATTACTGGTCAGGAAACTAGGTCCTACATGCTATAAAGAGTTTGCATGCCGCAATGAAGATAGAAGAACCCATGTGCACAACTAAGACCTAGTACAGTCAAACAAATAATAAAAGTGATAAATAAATAGTATTTAATAAATTAAAAATAAATAAATAAATAAATAGTATTTAATAAATAAATGAAACTATTCCCTTTGCCTCAAGTGACTGTGCCTTTTTTTCTATAAGCTGCTGCTGCTGCTGCTAAGTCACTTCAGTCATGTCCGTCCCTGTGTGACCCCATAGACGGCAGCCCACCAGGCTCCCCCGTCTCTGGGATTCTCCAGTCAAGAACACTGGAGTGGGTTGCCATGTCCTTCTCCAATGCATGAAAGTGAAAAGTGAAAGTGAAGTCGCTCAGTCGTGTCCGACTCCTAGCGACCCCATGGACTGCAGCCTACCAGACTCCTCCGTCCATGGGATTTTCCAGGCAAGAGTACTGGAGTGGGTTGCCAAAACACTGCTCTTCAGTAAAGTGAGAAAAAAGTCAGAAAATATACTTCATTTTCCATAAAGTGAGATTTACTCAATTTAAAGAATTCCTTTATTCTGAATCTGTGTCACCCCTCTTTACTGGTATGAAAGGGAGTACCTGTAAAGATTCTAATATTTTTTAAACAAAATTAAAAGCTGGCCATCCCATACTGATTCCAAAATACTGAAAATTATACTAAACTACTCTGTAACAGTATTTTTAACTTTTTGTTAATTAAATACAATAACTTGGAACCACTGAGGTTGTAATTAAAGAAGACAAAATAATCAGGCTATCATTTCGTTGTTTTTTGCCTTGAGGTGGGACACACAGGGCCCCAACCAGGAATAGATCCAAACCCCTCTGCTGTGAAAGCAGGATGTCCTAACCCACTGGACCACCAGGGAATTTCCAGGCTGTCATTTATAAATATTATTCAGGTATATTTCATATTAGTGGATCAAAACAGTGTTGAATAAAGAAAAAACATTTTTAAAAGTTAATCCAAGGGGATAAATGGAGCTTTTAAAAAACCTGTTTAGAAGCAATTTTTCTATAAGCTACCGACTCATCAACCACTGGAGACAATTTTCCAATTTTCCCCATGAGTTTCAGAGTCCTATGTGGATTTATATGCAATAATTCAGTTAACTCTGTACTTCTCAAAATATATTATTCAGTCCTCTGCTGACAATTTCAAAATTAGTAAAAGAATGAACTTTCAATTTTATTCAAGTAGTGTTTATTTCATGGAATATTCTTTTTAAAAGGATAACTAGTTTATTAAATCAATGATTTTATTCCATTTTAATTGAGGAGTTCTGGCATGCTGCAGTCCATGGGGTCACAAAGAGTCAGACACAACTGAGTGACTGAACTGAACTGAGGCTGAAAAGTCTAGTCAAAGAGAAGTATAAAGAATTATACAGATTATATTAAGATACAACAAAACAATGAAGCCATGAGGATTAATATTTGAGCAATGGTGTTATTATATCCTACAAACATACAAGTCATCTTTCATAAACACCAATATTTAACTCCACATGGAACACATATTCAAAGTTGTTGATAAAAATTCACATTTGCCCAATGATTTACAAACTCGACTTCAAAGATGAATTAAGAGTAGAAAATCTTGATTCCCAAATACATAAACCTTTTCACAAAAACTCTTTCAAAAATGCATTTTTAAGCAAATACAGTACCAAGTGAGAGAGTTAACTTAGTTAAGTCTTAAAGTTCCCATTTTACAGTGATGGAATGAATGTGAAAAGCCATTGTGTAGGAGGCACTTTGCCTAAGGATACTTTAAAGGCCTCTACTAGTATTCCAAGTTCAATAAATGGACTGCATCAGGAAAAAAAGAAAAAATTAAAAGAAGAAAACCTCAATAGAGTTCTCCAAATTTCCCTTGAATATAATATCTATTTCTATTTTCCCAGACTCAACATCAAAAGACTTCATCTAGAAATATTTATGGCTAGGTACTTTTTCATTTTGGGGTCTTTTGACCTTTTTCCCTTGGCTGTAAAGTCATTACAATTTTGTACGTCAACTTGAAGTAAGTTCCTTACAGAAGATAAAATCAAGAGTATTTTTCCCTTTCCAAAGGCAAAGTCTAAAACCACTTTTTAACAGCTAAATCAGCTAGACTCAAGGAGTCTAGTGGCTTGTAAACAAATCATTAACTATTCTTAATTATATGTCAACTAACCATGTTTATTTCTGTAGTAAAAATTCTAATCTATTGAGCAAATTAAAGAAACCTAGGAAGACTGAAATAAAAGATGCTGGAAAACACTGGAAAACCCAGAACTCAGAGTGGAAAAACCTGTAATCTTGAATCAAAGGTGATTCGCCTATACAGTGTAAATGCACCTACAGCATATATTGAAAGGCACCTGAATATGCTGGGTATTGGGGTGGGAGATAGTTTTAGGTTCGAATCCTACTTAACTAGTTATGTGACCTAGAGCAATTAACCTGACACTCATTCCTCACCTGTGAAATGGGAATAAAGCACTCCTAATACACAGCATTACCCTGAGGATTAAATGAAATAATTTATATATAGTACTCCCAGCACACAGTGCTTAATCAACAGATATACATAATAATGACTGTTAACATCTATTATGTCTAATACTAGACACTATACTTTATATTCATTATCTCATTTAAAACTCTCAAAAATCTAAGGAAGGAGGTCCTATTATATAACTCCCATTTTACAGATGAGAAAACTAAGGCTTGAAAAGTGAACTATTTTATTCAACATTACACAGCTAATTAAGTGGCAGAACAGAGAGTGTTAACCACTTTGATACTGTGCTTTACAATAAAAGAGGAACTTTCTCATTATACCCTCACAATAGTCTCAAAAGTAAGACAAGCTAGGCATCATCTTCATTTCCTCCAATATACGGCAACAAACCCAAGAAATGCCTATGATCACACAACTAATAGAGCCAGAATTTGAGCACAGATCTTACTACTCAAACCAAAGTTCAATCAGGACTTCCCTGGCAGCCCAATGGTTAAGGCTCGAAGGATGGATCCCTAGTCAGGAAACTAAGATCCAAAATGCTGCATAAGGCAGTCAAAAAAGCACAAAACAAACAAACAAAAAAAGGAGTTCAATCTATGAGGTTCTGTGGCTCTCTACATTATGGTAGTAATTTCTACAAACTGTGAATGAAGATTAAGATTAAGGAAATAAGATAAGCTACATCTAAAAAAGATATATGATCTATGTTAATATTTTCTCCCAAGTGCTGTCAACAGTCAAATTTACCAGAAGTTAAAACACAGATTTACTTAAGAATATCAATAACATTATACTAGTTATACAAAGTCTGTGAGAATATCCCAGAGCTAACCAAAAGCATAAGATATTTTAACAGGTCTACTACTATTTTCTGTAGTATCCTTCTTGTTTAATGAATGACATTATTTAACAGAGAACTAGAAAAGAAAATTTTATATTTCTTTGTAAGTCATTCAGCCTCTCCTGCAGTTATTCCCTCTCTGTTCATGAAGAGGGAAAAGATTCTCATCTATGGAAAGGCGTAAGGACTGAAGACAAGACAGTGCCTAAGGCTTGATACGAAAAGTGCTCTTCAATTTTATTTACTTCCTGTCTATCTCCTAGAATATAAAATATAAGAGAAGTAAGCCAATTAAATAGTTAATACTGACACAAAATGGCTTCCCAGATGACTCAGTGGTAAAGAATCCACCTGCCAATGCAGGAGACACAGGAGATCCCCTGGAGGAGGAAAAGGCAGCCCACTTCAGTATTCTAGCCTGGAAAATCCCATGGACAGAGGAGACTGGTGGGCTACAGTCTACGGGGTTGCAAAGAGTCAGACTTGACCAAGTGACTGAGCATGCAGGCACTGACACAACATGATCAAGCAAATGACCTGTAAGATCAAAATTAAAATTTTTTCTTCTATAATTATCCTTACTTTGGATTTTAGTCATGACAGTGTTTTTAAATGTTTAAAAGAAACAATTGTTTTTAATCAAAAGGGGTTGTGAGCAAATACGGTCATCTGATTTATGACAAATGTAAAACTATAGTAGAGTGGGAAAAGGAAGGATTTTTCAATAGATTATACTGGGTCAACTAGATATCCATACAGAATAATATGTGGTATAACTATTACTTCATGCCACATACAAGTATCAGACAGACTATGAATCTAAATGGGAAAGGTTAAAAAAAAAAAAAAAACCAGAAGAACTTCATCATCCTGGAATAGGCAAAGGTTTTCTTTAACAGGTCACAAAAAGCAGCATTTGAAAAAATGGATTGGGAATTCCCTGATGGTCCAGTTGTTAAGACTCCAAGCTTCCTCTGCACAGAGCCTGGGTTCAATCCCTAATCCCAGGTCAGGGAACTAAGATCCCACAAGCCTCACAGGGTGGCCAAAAAAGAAAGAAATGGAAAAAAATGGATCAAGTATATTATGTTGCAGTTTTAGACCTTCTGTTCAGCAAAAGGGGCTTTCCCAATGGCCCAAGCGGTAAAGAACCTGCCTGCAATGCAAGTGACGCAGGTTGGATCTCTGGATCACTAAGACCTCGCAGAAGAGGAAATGACAACCTCCTCCAGTATTTCTGCCTGGAAAATCCCATGGACAGAAGAGCTAGGCTGGCTACAGTACAGCAAAAGATACCATTAACAGAATGAAAAGGCAATCCACAAACTGGGAGCAGATATTTGTAAAGCATATTACAATCAAAAAAGGACTCATGTTCAAATATATTTTTAAAATCCCTACAAACCAGTAAGAAAATGGGGCTTCCCAGGTGGCACAGTGGTAAAGAATTCACCTGCCAATGCAGGAGATGCAAGAGACACAGGTTGGATCCCTGGGTTGAGAAAATGGCAACCCGCTCCAGTATTCTTGCCTGGAAAATTCCACTAACAGAGGAGCACGGTGGGCTACAGTTCATGGGATTGCAGAGAGTCAGAAACGACTGAGTAACTGAGCACACATGCACAATAAGAACAAGACACACATCTGGTATTTTTTAAATAGGCAAAGACTTGACCACATCAAAACAGAACAACTAGCCAATAAACATGGGATGATACTCTACTTCATTATTTATCAAGGAAACAAAAAAACTATTAATGACTAGGTTTTTTTTTTAAAGGTGAAACAAAAATTGACAAGAGGAAATTCCCTGGTCGTCCAGTGGTTAAGACTCCACACTTTCACTGATGATGACCCGGGTTCCATTCCCATTTGGGGATCTTAACTGCGTGACACAGCCCTTTCAAAAAAAAAAGAAAGAAAATGACAAGAATGTGGAGCAACCAGAGCTACTGGCAAGAGTGTAAACGGATACAATCACTTTGGTAGTTTTATCAAGATCTACAGTTCAATAAATACACACTGTGTATTTACTGAATACATAATAAATTGTGTATTTATATTATAATGTGTAATATTATACACAATAAATTGTGTATTCAATAAATGACGCAATCCTTTCAACCCTAGGCATACACCCAATAGAAATGCATACACATGAGGAGGAAAAAAGAAATGCATGCATATGTTCATCTAAAGACATATAAGAATGTTAAAAAAAAATAGCACCACTATTTATAACTACCTAAAGACCCATCAACAACAGATATATAACTTGAGGGTTATTCACACAATGAAGTAGTATACAACATGAAAATAAGCTGTAAGGTCATGCAACAATAAAAAGCTCATAAGCATAATATTTAGCCAAAAGACATACACACAGGAGTACTATATGTTTCCATTTATATAAAGTCCAAGAACAGGTAAGACTAATATGTGGTGATACAGCTGATTTAAGCATGGCTGACCCCATCTACGTGTATATATACAACACACACACACAGAGCATATGACATAAGCAGCAACAATCACAGTTTCTCCATGAGATCTGTGTATATGGCTAAGAACACAGCTTAACAGATAGGACTTCCTCAGTCAGTCAATCACTGAAACTCCCAGTGAAAAGAAGGAAACTCTCAAGAAAAGAAGGAAACAGAGCCTAAAGGGCCACCATTTAAACAGTTTGATTTAGTTTTGCCTGAAGTGACATAAACAACCTGAACTTCAATATCATAAATCAAAAATATTCCCATAGTTGACTGGAGACTTTCAAAAACTAAAATGAGAAAGTATCATTCTGATACATTCTGATACATCATTCTGAGGTCCAAACTAGCTTCATTATTCTTGGAACAGAGTAGTTTGGAAATGATTCTTGGACTAAAGACTGATTCATTTCAAGATATGTTAATTGAGCATGTTATGTTACTATGCACTACTATTAACACACAATCTCAGCTCTGCACAACAGTTTACACTAACTGAGCATGTTAGGCTACCATGTGCTTACCACATTAACAAACAATCTCAGCTCTGTACAATGGTTCATCTCTAAAAAATCTTTAAGTTTTTGCAACTTAAGTATTAATAATTCAGCAAGGCCTATGTGAAATGTCTGATGTAAAGGTCCCTCTTTTATCTTCAATTTCTATAAAGTCTTCCTTTCAGCAATACTCTTCACTAAAACTATCTTTCACAATTGTCCAGCTATACATAGAATTTTAAAACTGGTAACATAATTATGAATGCAAGAGCCTGCTTTAAAATATTAAAAATATGTCTTACGTTTGTGTGTGTGTACTCAGTCACATCCAATTCTCTGTGATCCCATGGACTGGGAATCCCAAACCTTATACACAACTACACTTCAGTTTTTAAAAGTCTTTTATTTATCATGAGTCTAAATTCAAATTCTGCAAAGCTCTATTTAGGATGGTTATAAACTTGTTGATTAGTTAAATTTAGAGAAAACTATAAATTTCCATTAATTTTATTCAGTGATTTTTATCTTTAAGGATGTTATTAATGTCAGCCTCTTTAAAAACCAGTCAAAGGTAACAAATGATTACTTAACCCATTTTAAAAGCCGAGTTTCACCTGTCTTAAGAATTCTCAGTGGTTTTGGTCAGTCAACAATTAAGATTAGGAAAAGTTTTAAAGACAAAATAATTAAGAGGAGACAAAACAAGGTAAAGATTCATACTGAATTAGGGCATTTTACCATTCTTCTCTGAGGACAAAGTTCTCCCAGAAATTTACTTTTATATCATCATTAAGAGTTCAATATCAAAATGCAAAAACTTTGAAAGCATATCAGATCTATGGCAATTTCTCTAAGTCCTTCCATTTTACTGTCACTACCCCAGAGAGAACAAAAAAAATTGACCAATAGTCTAATCTACCTCTAAGTGGATACTCCACCATACTTAAGAATCTACAGAAGGTTAGAGAGTTCTCAAGCCAGTTTTAATATTTCCAAAAATCTAAAACTACCATAAAAGTTGATTGTCCTTATTCACAGTAGTTATGTTTCATAAAGTTGCCACAAAACACTGAACACAGAACAGTTAACCAATATGGAACACTGAATTAACCTAAAGAAAATACACCATTAAGTTCCTGGATGCTTCTGGTCACCTTTTCATCATGTGATCAAAACATAACTTTGTTTTAGGTGTATTTCTGTTAAAATACATCTTATTTAATTTATACTCTTGATTCATGAACATTGAATTGACAGCCAACAGCACTGCAACTAGTACTAGAATGAAATTTGTCTAACACGTATTTACTATTTTTCTCTGTAAGATACATCACAAACAGATTTCACTTAGGAACGCTTCAGCATGACACATGGAGGTCATTTTAAACAAATGAACAAAATCCCATCCCCCAAATGAGCAAAATCTCATCTCCAAAAAAGACAAAACTGTGAAAGACACGGTACTAAATAGACCATGAAAAGTACACTGTTTACAACATGAGAGCTGAAAGGAGGCAGGTAATGATCTGTTCAACCTCAGTTAGGAACATGTGCCTTGGGCAATTCAAATTTTTCACCATTCTGCACATGTCTGCCAATGACCATTAAAGCTCCAGGAGTACCAATTTTGGTGTTACAAATAAATTTTAGCAAATAAGTGAATTCATGATACAGAACCTACAAATAAATACTATCAACCACATTTATATTGTTACCATTAGTCTACCCTGTTTCTTAACTAGAAAGCTAATGAATATACAAAAACCTTATAAGTAGCCCCTAATTAAAGCATATCCATTCTGTTAGGCCATTAAGACCACTTCTATTTTATTACCGATTATAAATACCACTTTGGTGAATGCCCTTGTACAAGGTATTTCTGCACCCCCAATTACTTCTTTAAGACAGACTAACTGGGTCCTAGGATATAAACTTTTTTCAAGTAGATTATAACATAAAACTTTTATACTTTTATATCTATTAAAACTTAACTGACTACGCCAAAGCATTTGACTGAGTGGATCACAACAAACTGTGGAAAACTCTTAATTAACAGATGGGAATACCAGACCACATTACCTGCCTCCTAAGAAATCTGTATGCAGGTCAAGAATCAACAGAACCAAACATGGAACAACAGACTGGTTCCAAATTGGGAAAGGAGTATGTCAAGGTTGTATATTGTCACCCTGCTCATTTAACCTATATGCAGAGTACATCATGAGAAACACCGAGCTGGAGGAAGCACGAGCTGGAGTCAAGACTGCCAGGAGAAATATCAATAACCTCAGATATGCAGATGACACCACCCTTATGGCAGAAAGTGAAGAGGAACTAAAGAGCTTCTTTTTTTTTTTCTTTTTTAAAATTTTTATTTTTTTTTATTTCATTCTTTTTTTTTTTTTTTTTAGTTGGAGGCTAATTACTTCACAACATTTCAGTGGGTTTTGTCATACATTGATATGAATCAGCCATAGAGTTACACATATTCCCTATCCTAAAGAGCTTCTTGATGAAAGTGAAAGAGGAGAGTGAAAAAGCTGGCTTAAAACTCAACATTCAAAAAACTAAGATCAAGATATCTGGTCCCATCACTTCATGGAAAATAGATGAGGAAACAGTGGAAACAGTGACAGACTTTATCTTTTTGGGCTCCAAGATCACTGCAGATGGTGACTGCAGTCATGAAATTAAAAGACACTTACTCCTTGGAAGAAAAGTTATGACAAACCTAGACAGCATATTAAAAAGTAGAGGTATTACTTTGCCTAAAGCTGTGCTTTTTCCAGTAGTCATGTACAGATGTGAGAGCAGGGCAATAAAAAACGCTGAGCACCAAAGAACTGATGCCTTTGCACCTAGAGAAGACTCTTGAGAGGCCCTTAAACTGCAAGGAGATCAAACCAGTCAATCCAAAAGGAAATCAACCCTGAATATTCACTGAAGAACTGATGCTGAAGCTGAAGCTCCAATACTTTGGCCACCTGATGAGAAGAGCCAACTCACTGGAGAAGACCCTGATGCTGGGAGAGACTGAAGGCAGAAGAAGGGAAGACAAAGGATAAGTCAGTTGGGTGGCATCACTGACTCAGGGCAGTCAGTGTCCTGAGGGAAGGACAGGGAAGCCTGGCATGCTGCAGTTCATGAGGTCACAAAGAGTCAGACACGGCTGAGCTATGGAACTGAACTATTAATACAAAGCGACATGTTACAACTTCTAAATTTAAAGGGACTACAAAACAATGTATTAAAATATGCTTATTAAACATATTTTAAACAGAAAGGTGGCTTATAATATGCTATACTAAGTTGCTACCACTTAACGTAGTTTTAAGTGTTTTAATGTCACTAAGGTAATTCTAGATTTAAGCTAACCAATTTATTATTCCATTTCATTTTCTCTAAGAAATCTAATCAACTTCTTAAATCTTAAAAAGTTTAATCTGATATTCTGATTTCAATATTTCAAAAAAGTAAGACTGGAAGAGTCGGGGCAAGGAACATCTCAGATTTTCTTTTCCAATCCTGCACATTTGGGGAAAAAAGCAAAAACAAAAAAATAAAGATGGTATGTCACAAATACAGCAGATATCAATGAAGGTTAAAAGGGACACCTGCTAAATATTGTGAAAAGGTGTTTTGATATTCTGCTCAAGGCTACAGAATGGTTTATACATACTGATTCTGAGGTATTTCAATTTACCTAAGGAACATCTTCTTATCTGAAAAACCACAGAGTAACGTGACATTAAGGCAGCAAAGCTTATCAGAGAAATTCACAGGTGCCAAATGCCAAATGGCTGATTATCAGAACTTCAAATTAAACATATCTCCCAAGAACCACTGCCAAATGCCATATCACTCCATTGTTTTAAGGTCATGGCCCAATTTCCCAGTGCAAAAAATTTTTTACCAAGGAACACAAGACATGGAGGGGAGATGTCAAGTGTTATCAAGCTTCCCTATTAAAATAGTTTTATTCTGTTCACCTTTATCGTGTCTAAATCCTGGTTTTAATATCAAACTTATCATTGGTCTTATTTTTTAACCTTTCCCTATCCTACCTACTTTCCTATTACCTTTTGGCTTCAAGTGAGTGAAATCCAAACTCAAACTAGTATAAGCAAACACAGAAAATTATTGATTTAGTAACTGAATGCCTTAGGGGTAAAGTTAGCAGAGATATACGGATTCAACATCATTAAAATCTAGTTTCTCATTCCACTTTTAACTCCCATTTTGAAATATTTTTCTGTCATATTTTTAAGTATCTACTTTTAGATGCTGTGGAAGCAGGGGAAATAAGACAGGTAAGGAAGGTCTCTACGATTACTGACTTTACACTCCAGTAAAAGTCTAGAGATCCACACTGTGATTCATACTGTGAACCAGACATATCAGAGTGTGAAGTCAAGGGGCCTCAGGAAGCATTACTACGAACAATAAGCTACTGAAGGTGATGGAATTCCAGTTGAGTTATTTCAAATTCTAAAAGATGCTGCTGTTAAAATGCACATAGTATGTCAGCAAATTTGGAAAACTCAGTAGTGGTCACAGGACTAGAAAAGGTCAGCTTTCATTCTAATTCCAAAGAAGGGCAATGCCAAAGAACCTTCAAACTACCACACAACTACACTCATTTCATATGCTAGCAAGGTTATGCTCAAAATCCTTCAAGCTAGCCTTCGGCAGTATGTGAAGTGAGAACTTCCAGATGTACAAACTTGAGTTTAGAAAAGGCAGAGGAACCACAGATCAAATTGCTTATATTCACTGTATCATAGAGAAAGCAAGAGAATTCCAGAAAAACATCCTACTTCTGCTTCATTGACTATGCTAATGTCTTTGACTGTGTGGATCACAACAAACTGTGGATAATTCTTCAAGAGACGGGAATACCAGAAGACTTTTATCTGCCTCCTGAGAAACCTGTATTTGATTCAAGAGCAACAGTTAGAACCAGATTTGCAACAACAGACTGGTTCCAAACTGGGAAAGGAGCAGATCAAGGCTGTATATGGTCACCCTGTTTATTTAACTTATATACAGTATATCATGCGAAATGCCAGGCTGGATGAAGATCAAGCTGGAGTCAAGATTGCCAGGAGAAATATCAACAACCTCAGATAGGCAGTTGATACCACACTTATGGCAGAAAGCAGAGAGAAACTAAAGACCCTCTTGATGAAGGTGAATGAAAGGAAAATGAAAAAGGTGGCTTAAAACACAACATTCAAAAATTCAAAAAATGAAGATCACGGCATCCAGTCCAATCACTTCATGGCAAATAGATGGGGAAAGTGGAAGCAGTGACTGATTTTACTTTCTTGGGCTCCCAAATCACTGCAGATGGTGACTGCAGCATGAAATTAAAAGGTGCTTGCTCCTTGGAAGAAAAGCTATGACAAACCTAGACAGCGTATTATAAAGCAGAGACATCACTTTGCAGACAAAGGTCCGTCTAGTCAAAGCTATGGCTTTTCCAGTGTAGTGAGAGTTGGACCACAAAGCCTTGAGCACTTGAGCACTGAAGAATTGATGCTTTCAAACTGTGGTGCTAGAGAAGACTCTTGAGAGTCCCTTGGACAGTAAGGAGATCCAAGTAGTCAATCCTAAAGGAAATCAACCCTGAATATTCATTGGAAGGACTGATGCTGAAGCTCCAATGCTTTGGCCACCTGATGTGAAGAGCCGACTCACTGGAAAAGACCCTGATGCTAGGAAAGATTGAGGGCAGGAAGAGAAGGGGATGGCAGAGGATGAGATGGTTAGATAGCATCAATGACTCAATGGACATGAATTGAGCAAACTCCGAGACATAGTCAAGAACAGGGGAGCCCAGAATGCTGCAGTCCATGGAGTCACAAAGAGTCAGAGACAACTTAGCAACTGAACAATAAAAACCTAGGGATGGGTCTGCACTGGAACCACATTAAACTCCTTTATCTTTTTATATCTTTCTTTCTACAATAATACCCCTTTACCCAATTAGTAGATCAAACTCTTACAGAAAACATGTAAATTGGATATTCCAAATTAAAACTCTGCTGATCATGGCATCCAATCACTTCACAGCAAATAGATGGGGAAACAATGGAAAGAGTGACAGACTTCTATTTTCTTGGACTCCAAAATCACTGCAGATGGTGACTGCAGCCATGAAATTAAAAGACGCTTGCTCCCTGGAAGAAAAGCCATGACATACCTAGACAGCATATCAAAAACCAGAGACATCACTTTGCCAACAAAGGTTTGTATGGTCAAAGCTATGGTTTTCCACAACAAACTGTGAAAAATTCTTAAAGAGATGGGAATACCAGACCACCTTACCTGCCTCCTGAGAAATCTGTATGCAGGTCAAGAATCAACAGTTAGAGCCTGGAGCAACAGACTGGTTCCAAATTGGGAAAGGAGTATGTCAAGGTTGTATATTGTCACCCTGCTCATTTAACCTATATGCAGAGTACATCATGAGAAACACCAAGCTGGAGGAAGCACGAGCTGGAGTCAAGACTGCCAGGAGAAATATCAATAACCTCAGATATGCAGATGACACCACCCTTATGGCAGAAAGTGAAGAGAAACTAAAGAGCCTCTTGATGAAAGTGAAAGAGGAGAGTGAAAAAGCTGGCTTAAAACTCAACATTCAAAAAACTAAGATCAAGGCATTTGGTCCCATCACTTCATGGAAAATAGATGAGGAAATAGTGGAAACTGAGACAGACTTTATTTTCTTGGGCTCCAAGATCACTGCAGATGGTGACTGCAGTCATGAAATTAAAAGACGCTTGCTCCTTAGAAGAAAAGCTATGACAAACCTAGACAGCATATTAAAAAGCAGAGGTATTACTTTGCCTAAAGCTGTGCTTTTTCCAGTAGTCATGTACAGATGTGAGAGCAGGGCAATAAAAAACGCTGAGCACCAAAGAACTGATGCCTTTGCACCTAGAGAAGACTCTTGAGAGGCCCTTAAACTGCAAGGAGATCAAACCAGTCAATCCAAAAGGAAATCAACCCTGAATATCACTGGAAGAACTGATGCTGAAGCTGAAGCTCCAATACTTTGGCCACCTGATGAGAAGAGCCAACTCACTGGAGAAGACCCTGATGCTGGAAGAGACTGAAGGCAGGAGGAGAAGGGGACGACAGAGGATGAGATGGTTGGATGGCATCACCAACACGATGGACACGAATCTGAGCAAACTCTGGGCGATGGTGAAGGACAGGGAAGCTTAGCGTGCTACAGTCCATGGGGTTACAAGTCAGGGCACAACTGAGCAACTTAACAACAATGTAACTAAATCATTTTCAATGATTTTTAAATTTTTCATTAATTTTTATCCAGGAGAAATAAATTAATGTAATTTTTGTTCATTTTTCCAGAAATGTCAGCATAATCTTCACCACACAGAGCTATGGAGATTTCCATAAATTGATGGAAAAGTCAGTGCAGACACCAACTAACTACACAAACACAAAAGACAATCTTTTCCCCGAAGTCAAAACATAAAACTTTTATGATTCTTTAATTTCATAACAAAGAGTAAAAATATGCAGGTTCAAACTATTTCAAAAATTAATGTTACATGACATCACTTACATAAAGTTCAAATCAGTGGAACTAATGTATAGCATTTGTTGCTGTTTAATCACCCAGTCATGTCCGACTCGTTTGCCACCCCATGGACTGTGACTTGCCAGGCTCCTCCATCCATGGAATTTTTCAGGCAAGAATACTCATGTGGGTTGCCATTTCCTCCTCCAGGAAACCTTCCTTACCCAGGGATCGAACTCATGTTCCATCCACATCTTCTGCACTGCAGATAGATTCTTTACCAGTGAGCCACTAGGCAATTATACTATCAGGTGATGTTAAGAAAAAAGGTTACCCTTGGGATGGGGAAGTAGAAAGGGACTGAAAGGAGGTACTGCTAATCTTCTCTTTCTTGATCTAGTTGCTGGTTCAATTTCTGGAAGTTCACTGTGCTTTACATCCAGTGAGGATGTGTTTTTCATGTATATGTTATACTTCAACAAAAAGGTTTTGCAAAAGCTTATACTACATCTGAAATTAACAGTATTGTTAATGAGAAGCTAGAAAGATAAATTTAGAGTAGAGGTATATCAGTAAGGACCAATAACAATGAGGAGGCACATTCCATTTTCTAGCATGTGAAGGGTATGTCTCATAGGCCATAATTACTTCTATACCATCATTTTCGAGCCCAACAATTGTGCTTCTTTATACTAATCATTATGATCAAATCCAAGTTTTCAGTCATTCTGGGCTAATCTCCATTTCTCCCAATTTTTGCCTAATAATAGTTGTTCTAATAGGAATCATATTTGTAAACACACAACAAAAACAAAACTTATTTTTTATTTATAAAAATTTTTCTGGGAAGATTCACGAAGTCAAATTCCTTACATACTCTAAGCACATTTTACTACCCATTTGTCATCAATGATCAAGCATCGTTTTAACTTCAGAAAAAAAAATTTCTCTGTAACTCCTTCATAAAAATCACCCAGGAAAGTATGCAATTAACAATGGCACACACACAAACAAATCACAGTTTCAACATAAGGACTGAAAATATCCTCAGATGTTATTTAGCCCTGATGATACACTTTAACAGCTCTTCTGACACATAGGAGGAAACTGAATATGGACTTTATAGTTAAATACTTGGTAACAAAACTACAATGCTCTGAGGAGAGATTGGTTACTTTTCTCTTGTACAAAAGGGGAAAGCTTACCAGTCTTAATAATTATCATTTGAATACAATGAGATCATTGTGGAATGTTGTCAAGTTTCCTTTATCTACATCAGGGGACTTTCTAAACGTAAGATATAAGATATCCCCTTCTCCAATTTTTTTTTTTTTTTTAAGCTGTGCCATGCAGCATGTGAGATCCTGAAGAGGAACCATGCCCCTTCATTGGGACTATAGAGTCTTAACCAATGGACCACCAAGGAAGTCCCTCTTTTTCCATTTTTGAGCAGTTCAAATTGTTAACAGGGTATTTTTAAACATGACACCAAAAAAAAAAAAAAAAAAACTCTTTTAACTTTAAATTACTTTTATTAGAGAAGAGTTACAAATATGTCATGGTGGAAAACTGGAATACACACTGCAAAGACTGGAACTGAAGGTTATCAGTGTACATAGACCGAACCTAAACAAAGTGAAACATCAGAAACACATATTGAGGTACATCCAACAAAATGCCTGGCCCAAACTCTTCCAAAGTATCAAGGTCAAGAAATTCAAGGAACCGTTTTCAGATTAAAGGTGTCTACAGAAAGAATAATTAAATATAATGCATGATCCTTGATTTTAAAACTATGAAAGTAGTTATTAGGATAATCAACAAAATCTGATTATCAACTATAATTAATGTGAAATTTCCTGATTTTGATTACTGTAATTGTAATTATATAAGATAATATTCCAGTTAAGAGGAAAAGTCTGGTAGTATACCTGGGTCTAGTTCCACTCTATGAAATTATTCATTACAGGCTTCCATTACCTGAATATAGCTGTCCCCTCCCATTCTATACTCATTCCTTCCAAGTCACCCCTTCTCCACATTAAGCACTATGAATTTCTTCAAATTCATAGTTAGCATCCTCAGATAGTTAGCATCATCTGGTTATCCTCCTCTAAACACATTCAATTTTTCACTTAAAATGCAGCTTCTAGAAACAAAGCCAACACTGCAAATACATTCTAACCAACATGGAATACATTTTATATCCCTTATTATGCAGAGAATCCTATTAATGTAGCTTGGTACCTCATTTGTTTTTCTCTTTTTTAAACTCACACTGTTGGATCTCTCAGATTATGCAAGACCAAACTACTAAATTCTCTATCAAATCAGGCTAGTTCTTCCCCCAACTGAAAAGGTTTCTATTTTCAGTGGCCACACCATTTAAATCTCCTTGAAGTTTTTACATCAAGTCATCATTTCTCTTCCTCCTTCCATTTCTCCTCCTCCTTCCTTCTAGTTTTCCGACTACCTCTGAGATACACTTTCCAAGGCCTTCCCCTCCATTTTCTCACACATTGTGACTCCTGTCTGCTCCTTACAAAATGTACATGTCCCTTTCTAATCCTCTCTCTACAGGTAAAATTAAACTCTCTCAGACGATTTTCATCTATTGTATTTCTAGCCCCAAATACCACCCAAAACTTCAGATTGGCATATTGTGAGTTCCCAATCTAGATGTCCCAAAAGTAGTTTGTATTCAACAAGTAGAAATCCCTAGGCATTTTCTTCCTACCACCAAAAAACTTATCTCCTCCCTATGTCAACCATCTAAAGGACATATATCACCCAAACTAAAAAACTTAACATCTTAACTCTTTCCCTTTCCCACCAGTATACAATCAATAAATCCTACTTATTCTGCTTCTGAAATGTCTTGACAAAAACTTTCTACTCTTTCTGTCCTACTGTTATTGCTCCAAGTCAGGCCATCATCATTCCATTTAAACAACTGTAATAGTCTAATCAGTCTTCCATCCCAATGTATTATTTAATCTGTTCACAAAATATATGTCTTAATAAATAGAACCCTGACAGATCTTCCAGTCCCTAATTAAAAGAACAAATAAAAAGCACCACAATGATGTTCTATCATCAATTCCTAGAAAACGCTTCTTCCTCCAAGCCCAATTCAATGATCCACCAGAATTAACCACTCTTTCTTCTGTTCCCGTAACACTTAATGATCTTCTATTATAGAATTTACAATGTACAGTTTGATATGTCTATATTCTTTGATTACAGTCTCTTTGAGGGAACAGTGCAATTCATGTTTTATTCTCCAGTACAGTGCGTTAAAATTGGTGAATTAAATAAAATTCTACTCACAGAACTTTTTCAATTGAATTCCATACTCTTCCAAAACTTCTTCACTTTTAAGCAACTCACACTACAGGTTCCTGTTTCTGATTTTACACAAAATTTTTAAAGCTACTTTTAGTCATCTATCCTTATAGGTGAGTTGTTCAGAAAATAAGTACAACTGCATATTTATACAAAATATTAATAAAAATATTAAGACAGACAAGGACAAAAAAAATCTTTTTAGATACATCTCTAAGTTTGACATAAATCCCTTTTTAAAAGTGTCTAAGAATACAGAACAGACTTTTGAACTCTGGGGGAGAACGTGAGGGTGGGATGTTTTGAAAGAACAGCATGTATATTATCTATGGTGAAACGGACCACCAGCCCAGGTGGGATACATGAGTCAGGTGCTCGGGCCTGGTGCACTGGGAGGACCCTGAGGAGTCGGGTGGGGAGGGAGGTGGGAGGGGGGATCGGGATGGGGAATACATGTAACTATATGGCTGATTCATGTCAATGTGTGACAAAACCCACTGAAATGTTGTGGAGTGATTGGCCTCCAACTAATAAAATAATATTAAAAAAAAAAAAAAAAAGTGTCTAAGAAAGCTTATTTACCTATTAATGCAATGTTCTTAATGCTGATGAACCAGCCTATTTCTCTACCTCACCTCCAAGAATTAAAAAATTATTTCCAAAACTACTGTTTTCTTTTTAAATTAAGACTTCATGTCTGTTTCTAACTTTATGGCATACTCCGATTCACCACAAATTAACAAACACTATCAACATTTCTCTCAGTTCCTTTTTATCACTTAAATGATCTAAAACCTGTGGCATTAGCCAGACAGGTAGAAAAATGAATTCTTGGAATCCAATGAAGTAGTAAACAATCTGGGTGGGGTTTACAGAAAGAACTTGATCAGACAATGGAGTTAAAAGGTCACTACAAAAAGCCTTAAATTGAATTCAGAAGAAACCAAAAGGCATCCTTCTTGGAGCTCCACTGTTATTATATGGACCACTTTTGTTAAAGGTTCGATGAGTCCATATGTGGAATGAGAAAAACCACCTGGACAAATGTAGCTTCCAAAGTCAATTAAAGTCAGGCTGATAACCAGCCAGTCAAGAGATGGTAACTGGTCTGTGCTCATCAATGTGTCACAGAAATTCAACTTGCTTGAAACAACAAAATTATTCCCTGAAGTGACTCTCTAAACTTTAAAGTGAATTAAAATTGAATACTACTAAAATTAAATATGGACTTCACTGATGACTCAGTGGTAAAAAATCTACCAGCCAATGCAGGAGGATCCAGTTTGATCCCTGGGTCGGGAAGATACCCTGCAGAAGGAAACAGCAACCCACTCTAGTACTATTGCCTGGGAAATCCCATGGACAGAGGAGTCTGGCAGGTTACAGTCCGTGGAGTTGCAAAGAGTTAGACACGACTTAGCGACTGAGCATGCATGCAAAATTAAGTATATCAACCCATGATATCAGTATTTCATGTTAAGTTTAAAATGATTTTTTTTCTTGAAGTTTGTATAATGCTTAAGAGAACTTTAACATTTTAGAATCTGACAGTCTTTAAAATTTACAAAGGTAACTGACTTCAACCTTATGACTTTTAATAGTATAAAAGTATTTGGTTTGGTTAACAAGCAATATTGGAATGTTTAAGAGAAATTATGACTCACTATATTTACCAAGTTTCATTTATTAATATTAACAGAGTTTTACATATCCAGGAAAAACCTGCTTGTTGAAATTTTACATTTACTCTGTAAGGTATGTAATGTGTTAAAAAATAAATGAAATCTAGTATATGTGTAAATACAAAGAATGTAATTAAGTTAAGCAGTATTATCACTATTAACAGCTAACATTCAAAGAGCATTTTCCCATTGCTCAACACTGTTCCCCCACGTACTTTACAACATAAACTTATTCATTCAACAAATTATCACTGACCAGCCACCATAAGCTAGGCACTGTTTAAGCTGAGAATTAAATCAATGAACAAAACATAATTTCAACCTTCGTGGATCTTATATTTCAATAAAAAGAGGCAAAGAATAAAGATCAAGTATGGTAATTACTGTGAAGAAAAATAAACCAGGGAAAGTGAAAGAAGGAAGTGTTATTTTATTTGGTGTAAAGAGGGTCATATCTGTAAGCATCAATCACAGCAAAGTCTATGTAAATGATGGCCCTTGGCAACTCCTTTATCAGGGAAAACATCTCTAGACCAAGTGACATGTGAACCAAAGGCATGCAAATGTGTAAGTGTATTACAGGAAAAGAGAAAAAAGTACTGGAACTGCCTGCCAGTTCAGTGGTCATGACTCCACACTTTGACTGCCTTGGAGCTGAGTTCAATCCCTATTCAGGGAACTGCTTAATTTTAGTAGTTTTCCATTTTAGTTTACTTTCAAGTTTAGAAAGTCACTTAAGGGAATAGTTTTGTTGTTTCAAGCAACATCCCACAAGCCCTGCAGTGCAACCAAAAAGTACAAAAGTACAAAAACGTGTTTTAAGGAAGATTTAATCTGTTAAAGAGTTAGGAATACCAGACCACCTGACCTGCCTCCTGAGAAATCTGTAAGCAGGTCAAGCAGCAACAGTTAGAACCAAATGTGGAACAACAGACTGGTTCCAAATTGGGGAAGGAGTACGTCAAGGCTGTATACTGTCACCCTGCTTATTTAACTCATATGTAGAGTACTTCATCAGAAATGCTGGACTGGATGAGGCACAAGCTGGAATCAAGATTGCTGGGAGAAATATCAATAAACTTAGATACGCATATGACACCACACTTACAGCAGGAAGCAAAGAAGAACTAAAAAGCCTCTTGATGAAAGTGAAAGAGAAGAGTGAAAAAAAATTGGTTTAAAGCTCAACATTCAGAAAACTAAGATCATGGCATATGGAACCATCACTTCACAGCAAATAGATGGGGAAACAGTGACAGACTTTATTTTGGGGGGCTCCAAAATCACTGCAAATGGTGAGTGCAGCCATGAAATTAAAAGACGCTTGCTCCTTGGAAGGAAAGTTATGACCAACCTAGACAGCATATTAAAAAGCAGAGGCATTACTTTGCCAACAAAGATCTGTCTAGTCAAGGCTATGGTTTTTTCAGTAGTCATGTATGGATGTGAGAGTTGGACTAAAAAGAAAGCTGAGCTCTGAAGAATTGATGCTTTTGAACTGTGATGTTGGAGAAGACTCTTGAGAGTCCCTTGGACTGCAAGATCTAACCAGTCCATCCTAAAGGAAATCAGTCCTGAATATTCATTGGAAGGACTGATGCTGAAGCTGAAACTCCAACACTTTGGCCACCTGATAGAAATAACTGACTCATTGAAAAAGACCCTGATGCTGGGAAAGACTGAAGGTGGGAGAAGGAGACGACAGAGGATGAGATGGCTGGATGGCATCATCAACTCAATGGATATGAGTTTGAGTGAACTCCAGGAGCTGGTGATGGGCAGGGAGGCCTGGGTGCTGCAGTCCACAAGGTCGCAAAGAGTCGGACATGACTGAGTGACTGAACTGAACTGAAATCTGTTCAACCCATAATAATCATGGAATAGTTTCCTCTTTAAACAAGGTTGTCTCCTTTCCAGTATAAAAGTCATTCTCCTAGATATAAGAGAAATAAAATAGGACTTGAGTAGTTGTCATTATTTAATATTATCTCCTCAATCAATGGACCTCTTCCCTACTGATCTTGCTCTAAATTTAGCTAAAGTCCTTCTTGCTGTCTTATACATTTTTTGCTAACTTCAACTAATTCAGAGCTCGAGCCTCCCCACATTCTTCCTGACACATTTTTGTATTAACCATCAGTTATATACTATTAGTATTATGGGAATTCTTGATACATTTTCTTTTGAAGTTCATTAGAAATTACTTAATGTGGAAGTGACAATATTTTCTCTGGATGACTCATACACTTTCCTCGCCTCTGGAAATCTTGTGTAACTTTAATAACATGTCTCATTATTTAAAATGTTTCATTTTTCAGTTCAGTTTAGTTCAGTTGCTCTTCCTGTCCCACTCTTTGAGACCCCATGAATCGCAGCATGCCAGGGCTCCCTGTCCATCACAAACTCCCAGAGTTTACTCAAACTCATGTCCATCAAGTCGATGATGCCATCCAGCCATCTCATCCTCTGTCATCCCCTTCTCCTCCTGCCCCCAATCCCTCCCACCATCAGGGTCTTTTCCAGTGAGTCAACTCTTCACATCAGGTGGCCAAAGTATTGGAGTTTCAGCCTCAGCATCAGTCCTTCCAATGAATACCCAGGACTGATCTCCTTGCAGTCTAAGGGACTCTCAAGAGTCTTCTCCAACACCAATGTTCAAAAGCATCAATTTTTTGGCACTCGACTTCCTTCACAGTCCAACTCTCACATCCATACTGATTGTTTTATACCATAGTGGTCACTCTTTTTTCTGAACTTTTTGAAACTCATTTTTCTATGAATTCCTAACTAATAACCTAAAATCCAAAGTAACACAGGCACTAATATTTGATTTCCATGATTTCCATTTCTATCTTTGAGACAAAGAATAGTGTATTTTGGAAAAGCATGGGCTTTAAAATCAGACAGATATTTGTCACTTACCAGCCATGTAACAAACTTCTCTAAAGCCTCTACTTTGACATCAATAAATAACAAATAGCATTTACAGAACACCTATCTTATATCAAGTTGTTTAGCGGCTCAGATGGTAAAGAAACTCCCTGCAACGCAGGAGACCTGGGTTCATTCCCTGGGTCCGAAAGATCTCCTGAAGAAGGGGATGGCAATCCACTCCAGAATCCTAACCTGGAAAACTCCACGGACAGAAGAGTCAGGACAGAAGAGCTACAGTCCATGGGGTTGCAGGAGTTAAGACATGACCGAGTGACTAATACTTTCACTTTATCTTATATCAAGTTATATATACTTTATATGCAAATTAAGGTACTACATCATTTATATTGAGGAAATCAAGGGCTTAGATACAAGCTACTTGCATAAAGTAACAGAGTTCCCAAGTGCAAGAGCCAGGATTTAAAATCTAGGTCCATCTGATACCAATCCCATGTTCTTTTTGGTACAACACAGAGAGACTATAAAACGCATTCACTTGCCCAAAAACAAATGTTCAGTAATAGTTAATTCCATATGTACCTCACTATTTTTCCTTGTTGGTCAGAATCAATTTCATACCAGCAATACTCTACAGCTTTCAAGAGACTAAACTGCCAGCAAATAATCAAAAGTTCTGATAATCTTTATTATTAATGCATTGTTTAATTAGTCCACTTAATTAAAAGTAAGAATCCCATCATAGCATGCCAAATGCAATTTTCAGGGATTTTTGTGATAAAAGAATCTTATATGCAATCATAAAAACCCAGGGTTAGAGAAACATAAAACATCAGGTAGCTGAACTACCTTATTCAGTGTAATGTGCTACTCATTCATCCTCAAAATTCTTAAAATTCTTAACACACATACAGAAAAGGCCTTTTTTTAAAAAAAAAGAAGAAAAAACTGTCATTCTTGTGAGTAATGCAGATCAAGACAATAGAAACACTCACCGTAGTTTTCCAGAAACCAAGCAACCCCAAACAGAACTTGGTACAAATTTGTCAATATCATTATGGAACTATAGTTTCTCTTAATTACCTTCTCTTTCTCTTCTCCTCTTTCCCTCTTCATACATTAGACTGCGAATAGCCAATTAAGTGAACGAAAGAATGTTTCCCAGGCCGAAACACTACCATTAACATCACTTTAAATCCTGACAATCAGGTAAATTGATCTGAGTAAAGAGAAACTAAGTGCTAGAAGGCTAATTTTTTTTTTCTATTTTGTAAAAGGAAGTTTAATAAAAAAAAAAGACTTAGGTATTAAGGTTTATAAATAGGTTTCTACTACTAAGCTGTAGTACGTGCCATATTAAAGGACTTCTAAAATGCATCCACTGATGTTTTAAAAATAAGTAATAAATAAGCTGAAAGTGACACTGACAAAAAAGGAAAAAGAAATCTTTTTGGATTGATGTAAATGTTCTAAAACTGGACTATGGAAATAGTTGCACAACAGTGTAAATTTACTAAAAATCCCTGAACCATACTCTTAAAAAGAATATAACTCAGAAATCTTCCCAAAATAAGCTGTTATAAAAAAGTAACCAGAATGTTCCTTTCTTATATTAGTACCTTGAAATTAACATCATCATTTAGATTTATTATTCTGGAAATATGCATGCTTACTTGAAATGAACCCCAAGTATAGTTTCAAGTACCTTGGGGACTCTTAAGTACTGAACTACACTTGTGATTCTCTTTAATAAACCAATACAATTCTTAAGTATATGAATTTACCACTGTGCAAAATTTTAAATGAAACACTAACCATGTAAGAGCTGCCTTACTAAAACTGCACACAAAACAAAATGTATAAGGGAACAAAGAGTTTGGATAAATAACACCTTGATGAATAAGTGATTTCTATTTTTACAAGTCAAAGTGTTCAAATCACCGCTACATCCAGTTCTGCTTTTGTGTATAGAACAGTTTTAGCAAAAACAGTCCTTGAATATAAGACCTAGAAGAAAACTCAAATGTCACTGTAAAATGTAATAAAAAAAAAATTCATTAGAATATATACAGTGAAGCTAGAACAATGCCTCTGTGACACTAAGCAAGATATTTAACCTCTCAGGTTCAATTTGCTCAGTTGTAGAATGAGGATAACAGTAAACATCATTACAAGGTAGTTGTGAGGTATAAATGATAATGAATACAATATTTACATGTATCTAGCACACGGCAAATGTTCAATAATTTTAAGTAGGTATTACTTTTATAATAATAAGAACTTCCCTGGTGGCTCAGCAGTGAAGAATCCGCCTGCCAAGCAGGAGACAAGGTTCGTTTCCTGGGTCGGGAAGATTCCCTAGAGAAGAGAATGCAACCCACTCCAGTATTCTTGCCTGGGACAAGCCCATGGACAGAGGAGCCTGGCAGGCTACAACCCACAGGTCGCAAGAGCCGGTCACAACTTAGCAACTAAACAATAACAACGATAGTAACAGTTCAGCCAAAATACTTTCACAGGTTCTTTCTGCCTCCATTCAGAGTATATTTATTTAATAAATGTTTTATTGAACAAAATTTGTCCAAATATTTTAATTTTATATAAAAAATTAAATGCAGGTGCCCTTACTATAACCTAGTATTGGTTCTCAAAGTGTGATATCCTAATCTATTAAATCTGACACTCTTGGGGTTGAACCCAGCCATGTACCGCTTTTAAAGAAGAAAAACAAAACTTCCAGGCGATTGTGATATATGCTAAAGTTTGAGAGCCACTGCTTTACAGTAGTTACAAACAAATCAAACTTTCCTTCACGAAATTTTGCCAACTATAGAAAGAAAAGTACCTACCCATAAACATGCCTTAGACCAAACTAGAAATAAGCATTTATTCAAATTTAGTGGTAACTCTATAATCTTTACAAAAGCCAGTTACTTTCTCCTTCACTCTTCGTGAGATATCATCCTATACATGATGCCCAAAGTCAACGTTTTAAATTTAAATCTCCAGGCCAAAAAGAAATTTTTTTAGAAATTAAGTTTTTGCATAACATTTAATTTTCACAAAAGCTCAGCAAATGAAAGAGTACTAGAGTATAAAATGTTACTCTTAAAATTATTCTTGAAAAAAAATCTAATTTCCACAGCTACAGGACATTTATGATATTCTGGTCCTAACAATTACTGAATGACAATAAGCAAAATTCATTTATAAAGGAAATTAAATGTATCTTCCATGTTAACAATGGGACTTATATGAAAGAAAAATGTGTGCAGGACCACAGTAATAAATCTTTCTATGCCTTCTTTTCAAATTAAAAAAGTGAAATGGAAGGGTAGAAAATAAAGTACAAAAGGAGAATTCCATTTAAGAAAGTTGCACTTACACTTGAAACCAGCCTGAAAGGGGATGTTAACTAGGTATAACTGACTCTCAGCTTTTTTAGTAGCCTATAACTTGATTTATGATCTGCACATCACAGTGTTATACTGTTCATCATAAATATGAAACAAAATATTTTAAAAGTAAAATGACAAACTTAAATTGAGACTTTTTATGAGAGGGGAGGGGAAGGAAAGAGTGAGAATTCACATTCTTTGAAATAAGAAGATACCACAGGGTAGTTGTCATAAAAATCAGAATGAGAATCACTGCTTGAAAGGAATTTGAAGAATGAAAAGAAAGCTGCCAAGTCATAGGATAAAAGTCCAAAAAGCTATTTAGCTGGTCAGGAATGCTATACCAAAGTTTTCAAAACAAAACTTCTAAGTTGGGGCAGAGGGAGGAACAGCTGAGGTATCCTTGAAGGCCATCAATGACAGAAATTAAAAGTATCCTGCTTGCTCAAATAATATTTAAACACAAACAGGGTCTAGCATACAATCAGAAAGCAAAGAAGGCATTTCTTTGATGTCCCCCTCTAGAGTTTCTGAAAACTATGAATGCCATGAGAAAAATGTCTAAGTAAAAGTGTTCAGATGTTCAGGTAGTATAACCTAGATCAAGTTCTAGGATTTCTCAGGTTACTCATATCAAAACAGGATAAAAATGCATTAATGCTTACAAAAAGAGTTAAAGTTCAAAACCAGACAAAATTATTCTGTGGTACTAGATATCAAAATAGTGATTTCCTACAGGCCTGGGGAATTAATAACCAGAATACAGCACAAGACAGTTTCTGGGGTTTTGATAAAGCTTCATTTCTCAGTAATGATAACACAGTTCTATGTTCACACTGTGAAAATTCACTAAACTGAACACTTACAAGAACTTTCTATGTATATTAATATGATAATCATATTTACTTTTTTTAAAAGCAGAGAGGGAAAAAAAGGAAATTTCTCCCTCAGGAAATAAAACATATTTCTACAAAGACATTAAAAATTAAAGTTTAGTGGAGACCATTCAGGTTAAGAATTATAGGTTTGGGGTGGGGAGTAGAGGTTAAATGCAGAGAAGTATTACAAAGCTCCTCAGGGGCTATCAGTGGATAAATCTCACACAGATACACACACATACACACCTTTTTCAGGAGGAAAAAATCTTGGTTCCTCCCTTTATAACACAGCCAAGCTAAATGTCACTTTATGAAACACATAAATCTGCTTCTAATGGAAAAGTGTATATGAACTGCAGGATCTACTTTCCTTAAACGTCTGTCCAATTTAAAAAAAAAGAAAAAAAAAAGTTTCTAGTAATGAGGTGAGTGCCTGAATACAATTTTTAACAACTGCTATTCTTGGACCACTTCCGCGCCATTTTGAAAACCCAACTCAAAAAAAAATAAAAAAAAGAAAAGAAAACCCAACTCATCCATTAGGCAGGGTGGCAGAATTCTGGTAGAAATAAAAAGGTATAAATTATATTCAATCCCTATAAATCTCATCCCAAACCAAACTCTAAGGAAATACCACATCAGGTTCCTCACCTGCAATTCTCCTTATATAACGCCCAAGCACAGGACATACTGTTTTCAAATATTTATATTTTCACACTTACAATGTTAATCTGTTTTTCCTTCCTAGCATTTATGTAACCACTGCAATCTAAAGGCAAAAGAAAATGCTAGTCAATATTTAATAATACAATAGCTTTGGAACATTACAGCTTTAAAATATAAATAAGCATAACAATCTCATTTTAAAAAAATGAGATTTGCTTATCTTAATTATTCCATAAAGGAAAAAACAAACCACACCTTCGTAAACAGTAAGAATTTTAAATATATTTTAAAAGTTCTCCTTGGCATGGATGCCCTCGCTAACACTCACATGAAATTTCTTAGATTTTATTTAACTTCAGTAAACGCATATTGCCATGCCATTCTTAACAGCTGAAAAAGAAAGGAACTCATAATGGCTATTGAGCAATTTTTTAATTAAATATTTTAGAAAGCTAAGATATCAAGCTGTGTACTACTATATAATAAGGAAAATACCTGAAGTACACATCTTAATTGCTGACTGGAGAAGTTCACTTCTCTAATTCCACAAAATCTACCCAAGCAGTTTTCCTCCTTGCAGCTTCTTGTACCCTTAGTGCCAGTAGTGCTCAGTCACTCGGTCGTGCCCACCGTTTGCAACTGGATGGACTGTAGCCTGCCAGCCTCCTCGGTCTGTCCACGGTGATGCTCCCCTCAGGGTACTGGAGTGAGCTGCCATGCCCTCCTCCAGGGGACTGTCCCAACCCAGGATTGAACCCAGATCTCCACACTGCAGGCAGATTCTTTAACCGTCTGAGCCACACGGAAGCAAAGCAGTTTCATATTTTATCTCGCCAAGAAAGAAGAAATTGCTTCATTTAATCCTACTAAATTCTGGTAAACAGAAAAAGAATATTTCTAATTTTGGTTGACAAGAAAAAGAATTATAAAACATTGTTTTGTACAAAATTAGCTTTTATTATCCTCAAATCATAAACTGCTTTGAAAAACTAAGAAAACAAATACAATAAAGAGGCCAGGGCAAAAGATATTAAACACGTTGTAAGAATCATTTAAAAAGCAATACTAATAAGCAAAAATGAAACATAGCAAAACAAAGAAAAACTAGTAAATAGACTAAACAATTATCGATTTCCAGAAAAAATTTACATTCTCACTTCACACCAATGCCAGCTGAAAAAGTAAATTTACTTAAATTGAAGTTACTAAAACTAAAATAAATAGTATCAAAATCAGTATCATTTATTTATTACATTTTCAGAGAAGGAAGACTTTCATAAGATTAGAAGTAAAACAAAATTAGGTCAATGATTTGGTTACATTAATTGTAAAATTCTGTTTATCTGAAAAACTCACAGAAGAAATGTATCTATTAAGCATGTTTCACCTCAGTAGTAATTTAAGGAAAAAAGTGGTATAATATGACTTATCTCCATTACATTTTTAAATAATATTTAATGTTGAGGTATAGAGCAACAGCCATGTCAACATGAATATAAATTGATCCTTTTAACAAATGTCCCAACACTGTGTTTTAAGAGCCTTTAAAATTTACCTAAAAATTAAACCTGTAATGTACTAGGAGATAATACTGATACTATAAGCATGAAACACCTTATATACAAATGTTCTTCACATTCCTTTTTATATATGCAAAAAAATTAGAAAAGGGGAATAATACATCTACACATGGAACATCATACAACCATTTACAATAATGATTATAAGACTTATTGTGAGAATGGGAAAATGTTACCTATAATTAGGTTAAAAGCAGGGCATGAAATTAAATTATTTTTATCTGTAAATACATAGAAGATGTATTTTTATATAATGAAAGAAATACATCAAAAATTTAATATGGTTATGTTAATTCCCAATATTCAAAATCGCAAACCAGCCACTAAATCATTAAAACATACACAAGTACACAGTTAATACCTAAATCAAGTGCTACATACCAACATTATCAACAAAGAGAGAATAAGGTTTAAATTAACATATTAAAAGAGACTGAGTAACTTGTAAGTTGTGTCCAACTCTTGCGATCCCATGGACTGTAGCCTGTCAGGATCCTCTGTCCATGGAATTTTCTAGGCAAGAATACTGGAGTGGTTTGCCATTTCCTTCTCCAAAGGATATTCCCCAACCCAGGGATCGAATCCAGGTCTCCTGCACTACAGGCAGGTTCTTCACCAACTGAGCTACTAGGGAAGCCTAAAAGAGGCTGAAAAGGCAAGCAAAGCCACAGAGAAAATCTACAACAGAAATAAACACTTCTCACTTCAGGACGTTCAGCTGTGCTAAGGATGGAGCCTCACTGTTACCATCGGGATCAAAACTATACACCTGATTCACAGAGGTCAATTACAAATTCTAGTTATCTGCTCTGAAAATTCTTTCATCAACAAATGTGCTAGTCTTTAGCCAACTGGTTAATTACTACTATTATCAAATATTAAATGTAAAGACTTACTTGGCAAGTAACCCCTTGAAATATTAAATAAGATAAAAGCAATAAAATAAAACAAAGTCCATACACAGCAGCACCATCTTCTTGCTATCACTAAGTGAATTTTCTAGAAAACTGAAACAAATTTATTAACAAAGCTTTGAAAACATTTACTCTTAAATTTGATGCTTTTGAACTGTAGTGCTGAAGAAGACTCTTGAGGGTCCCTTGGACAGCAAGAAAATCAAACCAGTCGATCCTAAAGGAAATTAACCCTGAATATTCATTGGAAGAACTGATGCTGAAGCTGAAGCTACAATACTTTGGCCACTTGATGTGAAGAGACAACTCATTGGAAAAGATCCCAATGCTGGGAAAGACTGAGGGCAAGAGAAGAAGTGGGTGACAGGATGAGATGGTTGGAATGGCACCAATGACTCAATGGACATGAGTCTGAGCAAACTCAGGGAGATACTGAAGGACAGGGAAGCCTGGAGTGCTTCACGGGGTCGCAAAGTGTTGGACACGACTTAGCAACTGAACAACTCATAAAAATCTAAAAAAAAAAAAATCTTCTAAAAAGATATCAATTTCTTAATCAGCTCCTAAAACAGTCTACAGAATAAAGTTTATTTCTGATTAACATCATCACTATGACAGACCATGTGCTATCCTGTTCTACAACACTATGATTCCCTCAAAAGTTAATAATTATAGGACTGTATGTCTCCATGTAATGACACTACCTATTAAAGTTCCACATACTTAAAAATAAATAAATAAAGTTGCACATACTTAATAGAGCTTCTTCAATAGCCTTGAAATAAGATGACATTTCAGTTGTCAGTGTGCCTAACTCCAATGGCCTATCTTGCAATCTTGTAATCTGTGGGCTAAAAAAATCAGATAACCAACTCTGTTGGGGTTGCAAAATGTTATTTATTCCAGTAAGTAGTTCCTGAATAAAACTCACAGGCTTATTATACTTGGTTACAGTTATTCTGAAGCCTCAGAGCTCTGCTGTTTCAAATGGAAGAAATCACTATCACTCTAAAAATGTTTAATTACCGACTGTAACATACATACTCTGGAGTTCCAAAATAATAAAAATTGAAGAGTTTGATAGTATCCTCTGGAAAAGTTACTCAACTTACTTGTCTCTGACTAGAGAAAAATTACCTACATTGAGAAATAACAGATGAAAACAAAAAGCAGCAAAAAAGTGAGAAAGACAAGTTCAAATGAAATAGCAGAGTCCATAACACTTGGTTTTAGAAGTCAAGACTTGACATCTTGGGAAATATTTACTCATATTGTGTTTTTTAATGTATATTACAATGGTTATCAGAGTACCGACTACAGAAATTTGCACTAGGGTATATATCACAAATACTTTAAAAATCAGAAGACTGGCATTCCTTTGAGGTCCAGTGGTTAGGACTTCATTCTTTCACTGCCAAGGGAATAGCACGGCCAAAAAAAAAACAAACAAACAAAAATCAAAAGACTTGTACTTAAATTGACACTGAATTTTCATATGAAATTGCAGGTTTTTTAAAAAGTCCTACAACATACTTTCTTGATAGTTCTGATAAAATAATTTCCTGTAAACTGTCTTGGCCACTGGTTCAGAAAAAGATAGAAAATTAAATGTATATTCTTCATATAATTAATATGTAACATAGGTAATACACTATAAGTTTACAAAGTTACAGGTCTATGGAAATTAGCATTGTGTCATCTAAACAAAAAAAAAATTCAAGTAAGGACATTATCACTTTTGTTAATATCCTCTGATTACTGAAGCTCTTTAGCTCTCATAGATGACTTCTATGACAATAATAGAGAAAAAAGAAAATAAAATTTCTTGGTTGTCTAAGTTTTACTCAAGCAAAACTCAAATCATATTAAGATACATTTCTTCTTGAATTTTCTCAGTATATTTCTACCCAGTACTTGGATATTTTAGTGTCTGTAGAAATCTAATAATTTCTAAGATCTGCTACCAAACATAGTGTATAAAACAAAGTTGCTAAGAATAAGCAAAAAATACTATTGCAAGGATTGGATACATCAAAGGCCCAATTCCGAAGCAAAATTGTGTGAACACCTTTGCAAAGGTCACTATAAAATTATCATCTTTGAATCCATAGTCATCTTCACAAGGTCCAAGCTCTAACAAAATAAAATGTACTCAACAAAAGTTACTTAATGAAAGACAGACTTTACCTAAGTTAAGAATTCACAGAGTTTCAATTAAACATCAACTTCAATTGATGATTTTTTTCTGGGGGGGGCGGGAAGAGACAAGTGATATCAAACAATTTGGGGGCGGGGGGACTGAAACCTGTTTGAAAAAATTAAGAGAGAAAAAAAACTGCCTCACACACTGACTCCAAACTCTCCTCAACCCAAGACCGCTCCCACCTCAGGAGCTGCCTATTTTGGGAACATGGCTGTCAGCCCTCTACCATCCTTCCTTTTCCCTGCAACTTCTCCAATTCCATTCCATCAACCTATACACACCCCCACGTCTCCTCTTCCTCTGTCCCATATCACAGCTCTCAACACACTTTTATTCCCAACATTTCTGCTTGAACTATTACATGAGAAAACCACACCGACCAAGAAGAGTGGTCATTTTTTTTATGTGACAGGTCTGCTAGTAGTCTGGAGGGAAAAATACAAAAAACAATCACAAAATGCGGCCTAGCAACTTTTGGTATACATACATTTGTTTTATGAACTACTGATATATCTTACATTCTTCAGTTGAACTCACTAAAGTACACAGTCAGAACTATTTAATTAAGCTGGTGACTTTTTAAATTGGAAAACTCCAATACACACACTTGAGTAACCATTTACAGCATGTAAGTATCAAAAGATATAAACATACAAATACAAATGTAAATAAACAACACAACTATTAAAATATAAGACTTGGGACTTTCCCAGCATTCCAGTGATTACATCTGCACACTTCCAATGCAGGCGGCAGCAATTTGATCTCTGGTGGGGAACTAAGATCCCACTTGCCCTGCAGCATGACACATATATCTATATGTATGTATGTATGTTGCTGTTTAGTCCTAAGTCATGTCTGATTTTTTTGCAACCCCACGGACTGTAGCCTAGGATACTCCTCTGTCCATGGGATTTCCCAGGCAAGAATACTGAAATGGATTGCCATTTCCTTTTCCAGGGGATCTTCCCAACCCAGGGATTGAACCTGTGCCTCTTGCACTGGCAGGCAAGGGCAGGTGGATTCTTTACCACTGAGCCACTAGGAAAGCCTATATAATACATATATACACACATATGTGTGTGATGTGTGTGTGTAAAACTCAAGTGACAAACATTTCTTTAAATCTTATTTCATGTGGACTTTTTGTACAGAGCTACCAGCATAATAAATTTCTATGGTAAAAATAATGCTATCACTCAAGATATTTTCACAAAACTATAATACCAAAAAAATCTGTACAAACAAAAAATTTTATTTTTTAAAGCATGTATGTATGAGTCAAAAAAACAAGATGTAACACTAAATAAAAATTAAGAAATTTTTTACTTATTACTAATGTTGTGATAGTTTATCTTAAAACACCCCTCCATTTCTTCCTCTCCGTAAAAAAAAAAAAAAAAGGAAAATATCTGGAATAATACATAGCTACTGCTAAGAATGGTTACAAAGATTTTAGGACTAAGGAAGGTAACCTGATAGAATGTGTACCAGGAAGTATTTTACCCTTTATTCTACTCCGCACTAAATGCAGAGAAAAATAACACGTTTGTAGTTTAAAAAAAAATTACGATTACCTGATTAGATTGCTAATTTACCACTATGAGTACTAAATAAATCGACTACTCAAAAAAAAAAAAAGAAAAAAAATTATGCTATAAATTCACTTTGATAAAACGATGGAGAAAAGCTAATCTTATCTCAAACTCACTTAAGGAAAAATTGAATCCAAACTCAAAGTTTAAGAGAAGTTTGCTTTTAAATTTGACTGAAAATGTTCCACTATTACCTGAAATACGTAACCTAAAACAATCATCCCTGAACAACAAAAACGGAACTTCATAAAAACAGTAATCAAAATCTTGCTGGGGGTGGGGGGGGTGGGCAGGGAGGGACGGACTGATCTTTAATTATGAGTTAATAGGCACGTACAAAAAATTAAAAGAATGGTTTTATTCTGTCATCGGGTATTGTTCTGATATACAAAGGATCTCGCCAAATGCTGCCAAAAGTTATCGTAAATACAAAGTAAGGTAGAGTGATGAGGAAGTTATCAATGAGCAAATAAATGGGAGTAAATGATGCCCACAGAGAAAAAACGGAACGCACTCTATTTAAAGCGTCCGAGGAGGGCCAGTGGAGAAAGCTACTGCGGAACAAACAAGCGACAGAATGGTTAACAGGTCTGGAATTCTTCAGAAAATGGCAACAAGGGTAAAAACTGACAAGAACGTCTGAAAGTAAGAGGAACGGTATCCAATGGAATCGTCACGTCTCTACGCGCACGGCTCCGGACTTCCAGTGAGACCCGGGAGGAACAGGAACTCTCACTAAGCGGGGAAGAAGGAGCCCGAGCTGAGGGGTACAGTCGCTTCTGCAGGTGGCGGAGCGCCCGCAGGGGGGTGGGGAGGAGGATAGTGTTGCCTCAACTGGGTCAATGTATAGTCCCTTCGGGACTAGAGAAAGCTGACACAGCACGTCTCCCGGCACGAAGAGGCACTTGCCCTAGGCCCCTCCCTAAAAACTTGCCTTGTACAAAGAGTTGCGAGTCCCAGGCCCCCGGAACCCAGGGCTCCGCCATCCAGGACAACTGCTCTGCCAACAAGGTCCCGCGAGAATCAAGAGATCTCGCGATACAAACCCCCTAGCATCTCGCGAGTTTCCTCTACAGCCAACATGGCGGTACCGAGAAATCCGTATTTCGGTACTTAAAAAGGGCTTCATTTACAAACAGGAGAACGTGTGAAAAAGAGAAAGGGCAGGAAGTCTTTTCCGCCTTATATTTCTCTTCGTATCCCCCAGTGGAGATGAAAATCTGCAAACAACCCTAAGACCCGCAACGATCACGGTTGCACTACAGAGACACAGCAACCTCCAGCCTCAGCCAGCCTCCGAGCCTGTCACGTGGAAGCGGATTCTTGGCGTGCCGGTCACGTGGACCGGTACTAAGCAAGCGCGCGCCCGTTGGCCTCCAGAGAGCCCTCCCCCGCCCCCCTTTTGCCCGCGCACACGTGCGCGCGCACCCCCGCCCCACGTGGGGGCTCCGCCGCCGCCGCGGTCGCCGAGGCAGCCTCTAGCCCACCCCCTCCCAACACTCCGTTCCAAATCCGGGTCCCTGAGCCGATCATCCCCGAGTACCCTCCTCCTCCATTCTCCCTCCCCCGCATCTGGCCCCCACCACGTGCCCCGAGCGCCTGCTCACCTTTCGTGCGGGGCTGGGCGCCGCAGGCCACTCAGGGAGGCGCCGTCGCCGTGGCCGCTCTCCGCCCCCGCCACGGCACTGGCTCGGGTGGCCGCCGCTGCAGGAAGCTCAACGGCGGCGCCGGGGCGCTTCCAGGTGGGTCCCCGCCTCCCGTTCCTGCCACTTCCCGCAGCACCAGCGGCTCCTTCCGGTCCCCTCCTTTCTCGTCCTCGCTGGGACGGGCGGGCGGCGACGGCTGCAGGCGCGCTCAGTACACCGCCTGCTGGTAACCGCAGCCGGTGCAGCGCGGGCTGGCAGGGCGGGCCGGGGGCGACGGTTGCTCTTCTGAGGGCGGCCCCCGGACCAGCCCCTTCTCCTGTCTAACTTGGTCCTACCCAAGGAGGAAAGGTGTCCTTGTAGCGCCGCGGATGGAAGTCCGCTTCATCTTACCTTTTCTGGCCTCTTGAGAGGTTTGTACACTCCCTCCTTAGCATGGTGGTCTTAGGTAGAAAAATATTTGTGTATATATTGTATATATTCCACTCTACCTGATATCCGACCGCATAGCCCCGTCGCTTACCTCTCTGGCTTTCCCTCTGTTTTTACAACAAGCAGGCTCGATCCACTTCTGGACTTCGCTTATGCTGTTCCCTCAGGCTGGAACACGTCTCCCAGATTTCTTTTAGCGACGCGTATTTCAGGTACCTTCTCAGAGGTTGACATCTGAGGCTTCGCAGACCACCGCCCACTCTATCCAAAGGAGCATTTTGGAACACTGCTCTGGTTACATTTCTTCATGGCAGTTAGCACTTCCAGACCTTATTTGTCTGTTCTTAGCCACCAAGATTATGAGATCCTTAAAGGCAGAGACTTTGTAAGTTTTGTTTTTGCTATAGCCACAGAACCTGTGTCTGGTACTAAGCAGTATTTGATATTCTAGTAAATCATATCAAGGGCTTCTCCGGGGACTCGGGGTGGTAAAGAATCCGCTTGCAGTGCAGGAGACCCTGGTTTGATCCCTGAGTAGGGAGGCTCACCTCGAGAAGGGGTTGATTACTCCCTTCAGGATTCTTACCTGGAGAATTTCGTGGACACAGGAGCCTGGCGGGCTATATACACCGTGGGGTTGCAAAGAGTCCAACCGGACTGAGTGACTAACACTTTGACTTTCTACATCTTTTCAGGGAACTACAGTCAGCATGCAGGAAAAGGCCCAATACCCACTGATGGAGATAAGTACTTAACCTTGAGTTGATAGTTTCATTGACAGGTTCACCATTTATGAGCTAAATTTTCTTTCCGCTCTGTAATTTGAAGATTATATTCCAAAAATATCAAATGCAGTGGTACAAAATGGTTTAAGTGGAGCTTCTGCAATCATGGGGTACTGAATGCTTCATTGCTTTCACTTACCTTGTCTTTTGACACTTTTTTCAGTCAAGTGGAGATGTGCCTCCTCTTATTTTGCTAATAAAAGTTATTAAAAGGTTGAAATGCGTTTTTGTATTTGTTTTAGTTGAGAGTTCAACTCAAAATAACATCTGCTTGGAGACAAAGAGTGGCAAGTATATTTTTATATTGACACATCAACAAGCCTTTATTGAATCTAGTTACAGGCCCTATACTAGGACCTAGTGTCATACCACTTCCCAAAGAGGCAAATCCAATTACTGATCAACACATGACCATTAATATTTCTCTCCGAATTGTTGGAAGGCCTAGCCTTCTTACCTCAACTTGCTACAGTTCTGGTGGATCTTCCCATCTCTAGAACAACCTGCATCTGGTTAAGACTCCATGGCAGCTTAGCTTCTCCCTCTGCCAGTTCTTCTCTTTCTTACAAGTGGTGATCCTAAGAGCATTCCTAAAGATATGCACACTAATCATGTAAGATTTTGCTTTCTGGAAAACCGAACATGTGACACTATTCACTTTTTTTCTTCTTCTTTTTTTTTTTTAGAAAATAGGCTTAGAGAGGTTAAGTAACTTATCCAAGTTTGAGCTGCAAAGTTCTATATAGACATATAAAGTACTGGGGGAACAGAGGAGGACTTGGGAAAGAGTTTTTATAAGGGTTGGCATTTGAGTTACAGCATGACTGCAAAGCAGAGGAAAAGGACCATTTTCAGCTGAGGGAATTGTATGAATGAGAGTGTGTGGGAATGTGAGAGGGGAACTACAAGTAGCCCCAAGTGGCTGCACTCAAGAGTCTTTGGAACAAACACTAAAAGGGTGATCTCAGCTGATGCCAGGAGCTCTGTGTCAGATCCAGAACCACTCAGATCCAGGGGCTTTTTAGAGTGTGAAGCAGAGTTTGAAAAAGCCCCTCAAAAGGAATGCTAGAATTAGAAAAATCACCATTTTGCAACCTGTAATGAAATAATTGATGCAGGCAATAATCATCAGTAGATAACACTATTCATTGAAAAGTTAATCAGTAATTTTACAATGAAAGGATCGCACTTTCACCATCTGAACTCACTGATCAATCCTCGTATCATTAAAAGTGGGAGAAATGCTGTGTGACCTCTTACTTCACCAGGCTCATCTAACATGGTAGACAGTTATATTGGTGTCTTTCAATGAGCTATGCCTGCTGATATTCAAGTCCAATGTGTAGTTCTCTTCCAAAAGAAAATGTCTAGAAATGGGTGCCAGTTGCAGTCCCAACTCCTTGGGAGCCTGCAGCATTTTGTTGTACCCTCTTGGAATATAGCTGCCATAGAGTAAGGAAGATCAGGCTATCCAGAGAGGCCCTGGGGGATGAGATCCTGTGGAGAGAGGCCTTGATGGAGATAAATATAGTGCCTCAGCCAACAGCACCGAGGCCCTGGTTAGATGAGAAGCCTTCTTGAACCTTCCACCACAGCAAATCTGCCAGCTCAGTGCAGTCCTATCCAGACAACACATGGAAAACCACTCAGACGACCAAAAGAATTGTGAAAAATAAATCTTCATTTTAAGCCCAATGAGTTTTGGGGTTCTTTGTTACACTACAAAAGATCATGTGTAATGTGAGTAGCATCATGAGTCTACAATTTGAGAACTACTCCAGCTGCTGTGTTCATGAACAGTCTCAAACTTCAGCGTCCTCAGGTCCTATAGCAGAACTTTACTTGGATGAGAGAGAATTCAAGGAACTTAAACCCAAAAGGCTTGTCTGACAAATCTACACCTGAATCGTTGCTATCAGAAATGTTTATGCCTCCATAATTTTGCCAAACATACACACTTTAGATTTGAATTATAAAAATCATTATCTACTTAGTATTTGGAGCCCTACAGAGGGATAAGGTGGTATCCTGGACTTTCTGCCACTGGTGACATCTGAAAAGCACTGTAGAATTAAGCATCTGGAAAGGAATGTTATATGCACCCAAAACCGGGGAGAGAGACTGCATTTACCATGTGCTTTATATCTTTTAAGCATTTAGTTTCATATCAACCCAAGAAAGGACATACTCATTTTACAAATGAGGCAACTGAGATAACTGCCATTAGGAAGTTAGCTATTAGGTGGAAGAGCCTGTATTCAATGTAAACAATTTGATTATTGTAGATTGATTGCATTAAATGACCTTAATTGTTCACATCTGTGTATCCACATCTTTTGCCACGTGACTTTGCAGTTCTTTAAAAGTAGAATGTGTGTCTTCCCTGGTGGTCTAGTGGTGAAGAATCTTCCTGCCAGTGCAGGAGACACGAGTTCAATCCCTGGGCCAGGAGGATCCCACATGCCACAGAGCAACTAAGCCCATGTGCCACAACTACTGGGCCAGCGTTCTAGAACCTGAGAACCACAACTGCTGAGCCCAAGTGCCACAAGTACTGAGGCCCATGTGCCTAGAGCCCGTGCTCCACATGAGAAGCCTCCATAATGAGAAGCCCATGCATCTCAATGAAAAATAGCACCCCAGCTTGCCACAATTAGAGAGAAAGCACGTGCGGCAACGAAAACTCAATGCAGGCAAAAATGGAATAAATCCTTTTTTTAAAAAAAGAGAATGTATTTCCCCTTCTCTTGACTCTGAGTTACATCATGCAGCTTGCTTTGGTCAAGGAAATATTAGTAGATAGGGTACATGGAGAGACTTGAAAATGGCTTATTTCTCTGCCATGACCAAGAGAACATGCCTGGGTTAGCTAGGCGAAAGGAATAAGAAACAACGAATTTATTCCAGTCATCTCCATGGAAGTCATCCTAGATCAGCTGAACCCTAGACAAACTAGTGAGCTCAGCCAACCTCAGAGAACTGCCTACCCACCTGCCGCCTCAACTGACTAAAGATGAGGAATGAGCCTAGGTGAGAAGAGCCAAGGGCCTGATTAGTTCAATTCCCCAGACTTGTAAAATAAATAAGGTTCTTCCACATTGCTGAGTTTTTGTGGCTGTCACATAGCATTATTGTAGCCAAAGTAACTGATAGACTGACTCTAGAGCCCATACTGCTAATGACTATGTTCCTTTTCAGATTGTTCTAGTTTTAGGTGACTGACATGTAACTAGATATTCAATACCTTCACCAAAGAGTTAGAAATTTGAGAATAGAGTTTGTAAGAGTCATTAAGAGTAGTAAGATACAATTGAGAATCATTTTAAAAGAAGCGATGTTTAGGGAATTCACTGGCGGTCCAGTGGTTAGGACCCTGTGCTCTCATTCCCAAGGGCCTAGATTCAGTTCCTGGTTGGGGAACTAAGAGCCCACAAACCTCAGGGCGGCCAAAAAGAAAAAGAAGATGTGATATTGAAAACAAGGGAGTGAATGAGCTCTCTAAAGAATAGAATAATTAGTTACAAAGAGTGAGAAAGATTTATCCTTTAACATCCAGAAAGAGAAGACACAGTAGGCAGATATGCATAGGGGGAAAAATGAATGGACTGAGGCACCATGCTTCATAAGGAGGGAAGTTTCAGGATATAGTTATCACTGAGAAAGTCACTGAACTGTCCAATTGGAAATTTACTTGTGACTTCTGAGAGAAGCATAGGTTTTGGAATCAGACACATCTGTGTTTGAATTCTGACACTTAATAGTTGTATGGCATTATCAACTCAACAGACATGAGTTTGAGCAAACTGCAGGAGGTAGTAAAGTAGAGGGAAGCATGGCATGTTGCAGTTCTTGAGGTTGCAGAGTCAGACACGACTGAGCAACTGAACAACAAGTAAACACATTTAACCTAGTGTCTGACACTTGCTAAGAACCTGAGATTAGTAGTGACCAGTGGTGATTGTATTGTTAATAAAGTAGTTTTGAATGATAGCCCATTTTTCTCTCCCTAGAGAAATTGTTTATTTCTCCTTACTTTAAATCTCCTTACTCACAACCCTTCAAAGTGATATCAAGTATATTCAAACTGATCACTTTCCTTTGAGAGTTAAGGGAGTAACTTCAAAAATACAAGAAAATTGCATTTTTCTGATACAATTAACTGCATATAACTGCTAAGTCGCATTGGACTATAATATTCCTTTGGAATATAATATTCCAAAATTTGTTATAGAAATAGTAATGACTATTAATAAGTCGTATAAGAGGAAATAAAATGTTTTTTGAGTAGGGTGGCAACAGTAAAAACCAGATAGATTTGAAAGGTAAAGAGGGTAAATATTGAAGTGGAAGCAAAGAGTGAAACAAAGCAGAATCCTGCGGGGCCTCCCAGGTACAAATCCTTTCCAGGTCCCGTTTTTTGTTTATAGGAAATAGGCTTCACTCAACCTCTTAGACCTTCCCTGTATTCCAAAAGTGAAAGTGAAAGTTGCTCAGTCGTGTCCAACTCTGCGACCCCATGAACCACAGCACACCAGGCCTCCTTGTAGATCACCAGCTCCTGGAGTCCATCCAAATCCATGTCCATTGAGTCGGTGATGTCATCCAACCATCTCATCCTCTGTCATCCCCTTCTCCTCCTGCCCTCAATCTTTCCCAGCATCAGGGTCTTTTCAAATGAGTCAGATCTTCGCATCTGGTGGCCAAAGTATTAGAGTTTCAGCTTCAACATCAGTCCTTCTAATGAACACCCAGGACTGATCTCCTTTAGGATGGACTGGTTGGATCTCCTTGCAGTCCAAGGGACTCTCAAGAGTCTTCTTCAACACCAATGTTCAAAAGCATCAATTCTTCGGTGCTCAGCTTTCTTTATGGTCCAACTCTCACATCCATGCATGACTACTGGAAAAACCATAGTAACTTAAGGCTAAGCATAAACACTGGACCCCAGACCAGATGGAACCAGAAAGCTGATGATTGAGATTTCTGGAACACCAGCCTGCTACCTCACCAACAACCAATTAGAGGAAGGTTGCACATCTGGCAGCCCTCTCCACCAATTTTGCCTGTAAAATGTCTCCCTAAAACCTACTAGGGAAATTTGGATGTTTTGAGCACTAACTCCTCTGATTGCCCTGTCTGGCACCTTACAATCAATACTGTTCCCTCCTTTACCACAACTTGGAGTCAGTAGATTGGTTTTACTGCATGCAGGCAGGCAGACCCAAGTTTGGTTCAATAACGAGAGTGTAGACCAACCAAGAAAGAACTTTGTCACTAAGTATGGTACTGGCACAAAAACAGAAATATAGATGGCAAATACAGAAAAATAGATCAATGGCACAGGATAGAAAGCCCAGAAAATAATTCCACACACATATGATCAATCTATGACAAAGGAGGCAAGACTCTGCAGTAAAGACAGTCTCTTCAATGTGCCAAATGGTACTGAGAAAACTAGACAACTATGTGTAAAAAAAAAAATGTAATTAGAACATTCTTTAACACTATACACAAAAATAAACTCAAAATGGATTAAAGTATCTGATCTTACTAAATGTAAGATCAGATACTATAAAACTCTTAGAGGAAAACATAGGCAGAACACTCTTTGATGTAAATCATAGCAATATCTTATCCCATCCATCTCCTAGAGTAATAGAAATAAAAATGAAAATAAATAAATAGGAGCTAATTAAAAAAAATGTAATTAGAACATTCTTTAACACTATGCACAAAAATAAACTGAAAATGGATTATAGTATCTGATCTTACTAAATGTAAGATCAGATACTATAAAACTCTTAGAGGAAAACATAGGCAGAACACTCTTTGACGTAAATCATAGCAATATCTTATCCCATCCATCTCCTAGAGTAATAGAAATAAAAATGAAAATAAATAAATAGGAGCTAATTAAACCCAAAAACTTTTACACAGCAAAGAAAACCATAAACAAAATTTAAAAAAACCATAGAATGGGAGAAAATATTTGCAAACAGTGTGATCAACAGGGGATTAGTCTCCAAAATTTACGAATAGCTCATGTGTCTCAATATCAAGAAAGCAAGCAACCCAATCAAAAAATGGGCAGAAGACCTAAGTAGACATTTCTCCAAAGAAGACATCCAGTTGGCCAATAGGCACAAAAGAAGATGCTCAACATTGCTAATTATTAGAGAATGCAAATCAAAACTGTGAGATAAATCACCTCATACCGGTCAGAATGGCTATCAACAAAAAGTCTACAACAATAAATGTTGGAGAGGATGTGGAGAAAAGGGAGCCCTCCTACACTGTTGGTAGGAATATAAATTGGTACAACCACTATGAAGAACTATGGAAGTTCTTCAAAAACTAAAAATAGAGCTACCACATGACCCAGCAATCCCACACCTGGGCATATATCTGGAGAAAAATGTGGTTTGAAAGAATACATGAACCTCACCCAATGTTCATTTCAGTAGTATTTACAATAGCTAAGACATAGAAGCAACATAAATGTCATCAATAGGAAAATGGATGAAAAAGAAGTGGTACATATATACAATGAAATATGGTTGTTTACTCACTAAGTCATGTCTGACTCTTTCGCAACCCCATGGACTATACCCACCAGGCTCCTCTATAAATGGGAATTTCCCAGACAAGAATACTGGAGTGGGTTTGGTTTCCATGTCCTTCTCCAGGGGATCTTCCCTACCCAGGGACTGAACCCACATCTCCTGCATCGGCAGGTGGATCACTGGTGAAGTCCAGTGAAATATTACCCAGCCATTAAAAAGGGTGAAATAATGCCATTCACAGCAGTATGGATGAACCTGGAGATCATCCTAAGTGAAGCAAGTTAGACAGAGACCAATATCATATATCACTTATATGCAGAATCTTTTTTAAAAAAAATTATACAAATGAACTTACAAAACAGACAGAGACACAGAGAATGAACCTATGATTACCAAGGGGGAAGTGAGGAGGGAGGGATGGATTGGGAGTTTGGGACTGACATATACACACTGCTGTATTTAAAATAGATAACTAACAAGGACCTACTGTATAGCACACAGAACTATACTCAATATTTTGCAGTAGTCTATAAGGGGAAAGAGCCTAAAAAAATAGATATATGTGTGTGTATAACTGGATCATTTTGCTGTATGCCTGAAACTAACACAACGCTGTAAATCAACTATACTTCAATAAAAAAATTACAATTAAAAAAAGAGAAGTGAAGAAAGACATGTGGCCAGTGTGGCACACAGGTCTAGGAAATACTCATTTCTTTCATCTTCTGCCTCCTAAAAAGGAAAATTTAGCAAGCGTGAAGGCAGGGGAAATTTAGAAATGAAAAGGGACAGTTTGAGAAAGTCTATGATATGGATAATTTTTTTTTTTGGCCATGACATGGGCATGCAAGATCTTAGTTCTCCGACATGGATCAAACTCACACCCCCTGCAGTGAAAGTTCAGAGTTCTAATCACTGAACCACCAGAGAAGTCCCAATACTTAATGTTAACATGTACTGAGGTGTGTTCCAATGGAATATCATTTCAATCATAACAAAGAATGAAATGTTGCCATTTTCAGCAACATGGATGGGCTTGGAGGCTATAAGTGAAATGTTAGAGAAAGCTGAATATTATATGATATCACTTATATGTGGAATCTAAAAAAAAAAAGCAAACTAATGAATATAACAAAAGACAGATTCACAAATACAGAGAACAAATTAATGATTACCAGTGAGTAGAGGGAAGTGGGGGGGAGCAATGAGGGGTTAGGGATTAAGAGGTGCAAATTATTAACTATAAAATAATCTATAGGCCTCCCCTGGTGGTCCAGTGGCTGAGGTCCACCTGCCAATGCCGGGGACACGGGTTTGATTCCTGGTTCGGGAGGATCCCACATGCCGAAGGGGGGCCACTAATGAAGCTGTCAGGCCTAGAGTTCATGCTTGGCAACAAGATAAGCTGCTGCAATGAGAAGCCCATGCATCACAACTAAAGAGTAGTCCCCAGTTACTGCAACTAGAGAAAAGCTTGTGCAGCAACAGACTCAGCACAGCCAAAAATAAATAATTTTTTTTTAATAAAAATAAACAAATTTTGAAAAACAAAACAAAGTAAGCTACAAGGATATATTGTACAATGCAGTGAATATAACCAATATTTTGTAATAACTATAGGTGAAATATGTGGTGGTTTAGTTGCTAAGTCATGTCCAATCCTTGAGACCCCATGCCCACTAGGCTCCTCTGTCCATGGAATTTTCCAGGCAAGAGTACTGGAGTGACTTGCCATTTCCTTCTCCAGGGGATCTTCCAGACCCAGGAATCAAACCCACGTCTCCAGCATTGCAGGCAGATTCTTTACCAACTGAGCTACAAAGGAAGCTCAAGTGAAATATAAGCTTTATTTTTTTATTTTTTTACAGAGTTCCATCGTTTATGAAACAGAGACTCCATTTAAGGCTGTTCTCACAGAAAGCAGTTGAAGAGCAGTCATTTGGATGGGGAGGAGGCTAGTGGACCTGTGACTCTCAGGAACCTTCCTGCAGTGGCCACAGCTGGGGGAGGGGTACTGTCCAACGCTTTGACTCTGTCTCCATCCTGGGCATTTGCTCAAGGATCACCCTCTCGTGGTTCTGACTCCTCTGACCTTGGCCCTTGGGGGACTTCTTGACTTGGCCGTTGTCATTCCAGATTCATATATCATGCCTCTTCCTAGAGAAACCTGAGAATTCCTCAGACTGGAAGCTTCAGATGCTCCAAGAGCAAATCAGTTAGTGCTTTGAATTCACATGTTAACAAACAGGTTATTTAGCATCACTCCAAAAGAGTAACACAAATTACCTCTAACTATGGATGGACTATGGATGGATGATTGTTGTTTAGTGGCTAAGTCGTGTCCAACTCTTTTGAGACCCCATGGACTATATAGCCTGCCAGGCTCCTCTGTCCATGGGATTTTCCAGGCAAGAATACTGGAGTGGGTTGCCATTTCCTTCTCCAGAAATATAAGCTTTAAACAAGAAATTTTTTTTAAATATAATGAGTCACAATATAATGAATTGTATTTTTATGTCTGTAACTTACATAATATTGTACCTCAACTATACTTCAATCAAAAAAAAAGTTTTTTAATTTAAAATAAAGGGTCTTCCCTGGCAGTCCAGTGGTTAAGGCTCCACCATTCTATTGCAGGGGGCAAGTGTTTGACCCCTACTCAGGGAACTAAGATCCCACATGCTTCAAGCGAGGCCAAATAAAAAAAAATTACTGAGGGAAGTGAAAGGGCATGAGAAATACCATGAACGTATAAATAAATTCATGGGAAAAGAGAGGAAGTCAGAGAGGGAAATAGGAGGGCTTCTCCTTTCTTTAATGCAGAAAGTGAGAAGATGGCAAACATTAAGAGGTGGAAACAGAAGGAAGACAAAGGAGCTTATGCCTCCTCAACATTAACAAAAGAGGGGTAAGATTATTTACTGCAGCCAAGGAAAGGCAAGGTTTGAAAGAGCCGGTGTGGTATAGTATGTTACCCTGAGGAACTGACAAAGGATCACTAAAGATGTCATTAAGCTCTGAGAGCTAAATTGATGCAAAAACAAATATTTTATGATTATAGATGTTGTTAGTCTTCACATCCTCACTTTTAAGTTCAGTGATTCTAAATGGTTCTGAAATTCTATGTCTTAAACTAACTGGAAGTAATTTAGTATAGTTCAAGATATCTGTGTGTTGGAACATATGCTTTGTAATTAACCCAAATCCACAATCTTACAATACAAAATCATAACCTTTCTAAGCAATGGAGTCATTGTCAGGATCAAGGGAGATTAAACGTTTTAAAGTTGGGCATAAGATTTATAACAACTGCTTTTTGACCCCAGACTTTTTCTTTTTTTGCCTGAGCAAACTGGTTCCAAATAGGAAAAGAAATACGTCAAGGCTGTATATTGTCACCCTGTTTATATAACTTATATCCATAGTACATCATGAGAACTGCTAGGTTGGATGAAGCACAAGCTGGAATCAAGATTGCTGGGAGAAATATCAATAACCTCAGATATGCAGATGACACCACCCTTATGGCAGAAAGCGAAGAAGAACTAAACAGTCTCTTGATGAAAGTGAAAGAGAAGAATGAAAAAGTTGACTTAAAGCTCAACATTCAGAAAACTAAGATCATGGCATATGGACCCATCACTTCACGGCAAATAGATGGGGAAACAGTGAAAACAGTGACAGACTTTATTTTCTTGGGCTCCAAAATCACTGCAGATGGTGACTGCAGCCATGAAATTAAATGATGCTTGCTTCTTGGAAGGAAAGTTATGACCAACCTAGACAGCTTATTAAAAAGCAGAGACATTACTTTGCCAACAAAGGTCTGTCTAGTCAAGACTATGGTTTTTCCAGTAGTCATGTGTGAATGTGAGAGTTGGACTGTAAAAAAAGCTGAGTACCAAGAATTGATATTTTTGAACTGCGGTGTTGGAGAAGACTCTTGAGAGTCCCTTGGACTGCAAGGAGATCTAACCAGATCATCCTAAAGGAGATCAGTCCTGGGTGTTCATTGGAAGGACTGATGTTGAAGCTGAAACTCCAATACTTTGGCCACATGATGTGAAGAGCTGACTCATTGGAAAAGACCCTGATGCTGGGAAAGATCGCAGGCAGGAGGAGAAGGGGACGATAGAGGATGAGATGGTTGGATGGCATCACCGACTCAATTCACATGTGTTTGGGTAAGCTTCAGGAGTTGGTGAAGGACAGGGAGGCCTGGCGTGCTGTGGTCCATGGGGTCGCAAAGAGTCGGACATGACGAGCGACTGAACTGAACTGAACTGAACTGAGCAGCATGCGGGTCTTGGTTCCCTGACTGGTGACGGATCCCAGCCCCGAGCAGCAAAAGCACAGGATCCTAACCATTGGACTGCCAGGGAATTCCCTTTTTATTTTGAAGAATTTCAAACCTAGAGAAATTCCAAGAATAAGGTAGAACCCCTGTAATACAGTAACTGTATATTCACTATTTTTTTACTTTTTTTAAAAAACCAAGGTATAAGAAAAGGGAACCCTCTTACATTGTTGGTGGGAATGCAAACTAGTATAGCCACTATGGAGAACAGTGTAGAGATTCCTTAAAAAACTGGAAATAGAACTGCCATATGACCCAGCAATCCCACTGCTGGGCATACACACCGAGGAAACCAGAATTGAAAGAGACACGTGTACCCCAATGTTCATCGCAGCACTGTTTATAATAACCAGGACATGGAAGCAACCTAGATGCCCATCAGCAGACGAATGGATAAGAAAGCTGTGGTACATATACACAATGGAATATTACTCAGCCATTGAAAAGAATACATTTGAATCAGTTCTAATGAGGTGGATGAAACTGGAGCCTATTATAGAGTGAAGTAAGCCAGAAAGAAAAATACCAATACAGTATGCTAACACATATATATGGAATTTAGAAAGATGGTAACGATAACCCTGTATGCGAGACAGCAAAAGAGACAGAGATGTATTGAACAGTCTTTTAGACTCCGTGGGAGAGGGCGAGGGAGGGATGATATAGGAGAATGGCATTGAAACATGTAAATTATCATCTGTGAAACGAATTGCCAGTCCAGGTTCGAAGCATGAGACAGGGTGCTCAGGGCTGGTGCACTGGGATGACCCAGAGGGATGGGGTGGGGAGGGAGGTGGGAGGGGGGTTCAGGATGGGGAACATATGTACACCCATGGCGGAGTCAAGTCAATGTATGGCAAAACCAATACAATGTTGTAAAGTAAAATAAATAATTTTTAAAAAATCAAAGCATAGTTGATGTATAATACTACATGTTACAGGTATACAATATAGTGATTCACAATTTTTAAATGTTGTACTCCATTTTTAGTTATGGTAACATACTGACTATAATCCCTGTGCTGTACAATATATTCTTGTAGCTTATTTTATATTTAGTAGTCTGCTTCTCTTAATCCCTTACCCTGTACCACCCCCCCCCTTCCCTCTACCCACTGGTAACCTCTAGTGTGTTCTCTGTATTAGTGAGTCTGCCTCTCTTTTGTTATATTCCTTAGTTGTGTTTTTAGAATCCACACAAAAGTGATACAGTATTTGTCTTTCTCTTATTTCACTTTAGCCTAATACTCTCCAAGTCCACCAATGTTGCTGCAATTGGCAACATTTCATTCTTTACATGGGCCAGCAAGTATTCCATTGTGTGGAATATTACTTATCTGTTTATCTATGGATGTACACTGAGGTTGGTTCCATGTCTTGGCAATTATAAATAATGCTCTTACGAACATTGGGGGTGCATGTATTTTTTTGAGTATGCTTTTGTATTTTCTGCATATATATCCAGGAATGGAATTGCTGGGTCACACAGTAGCTCTCATGGACGTGAATTTGAGCAAACTGCAGGAGACAGTGAAGGACAGGGAAGCCTGGCGTGCTGTATGTAGGCCATGGAGTTGCAGAGTCAGACACGACTTAGCGACTGAAAAACAATAAACCGCAGCTTTATTTTCAGTTTTCTGAGAAACCTCCATACTGTTTTCCACAGTGACTATACCAGTTTACATTCCCACAAAACGTACAAGAGTTCCCTTTTCTTCACATGCTAGCCAACATCAGTTATTTGTGTTCTGATAGCCATTGTGACAGGTGTGACGTGATATGTCAATGTGGTTTTGATCTGATTCAGCAATTAACACTTGCCACCTATTTGTGATCTCTCTTCCTGCTTTATCTCTCACATGTTTATTTCATATAGCATGATTTCAATCCTAAAAACTTAACCATGTATTTCCTACCAAGTTCATTCCTTCATACTACTATAGGAGTTATCACACTAGAGAAATTTAATACTGAAATATTATCTAATGTATACTCCCTGGCCAATCCAATTTTCCCCAACTGTCCTCTTATCACTCCTTATACATTTTGTCCAATTCAGGATCCAATCAAGGACCACACATTACACTTTTTGTAATGGTTTCTTAATCTTCAGGCTTTTTTTGTCTTTCATAACTAATTTTTTGAAGCATTGACGAAAATTATTTTGTATAATATGCCTTTTTAAAACAATTATCTTTATTTCCTCCCTCATGATCATATTCAGATTAAATACTTTTGGCAGCCTTCTTACATAGATGTGTCCTTAAAAGTTACACATTTTGAAAAAGAGAGAGTAAGGGATTATATTGTCAAGTTAAGTTTATATAACAATACCCCTAACTATCATAATCCTATTATCAAGTATGGCAGACACACAGATGTTCAGACCACCCTTCAAGAAAGCACTCATTACCAGATGAGAGGAGAGTGCTTGGCTGACAGCATCTTGCTGTTAGTCCCTCCAGGGTCAACTGGAGGTCATTCTCTTTCCCAGGTAGCCCCTAGTAACAATAAAAGAGCCAAGTCATTTCTGCCCAGTGTGAGACTTCTCTAATGGACAACCTTAGTTGGGCTTTCACTGCGCTGCAGAGACTGTCAGGTCTGCATTATGGTCTGCTAACTCCTGCTCAATCCTGCTTCCTATTTTCTTTCACTGATGTTACTCCTCAAGAAAGCATTTGCACTTCTTGCTCCATCTCAGTATCTGCTTCCTGGAAAACTCAGCCTGAAACATTCTTGCTTAAGAGATGAAAAAACAGGAGACCTGGGAACTTTAAGTGCCGTTCCAAACCAATTCATAGTAGAAAGATGACTTATCTACTATTAAGAGGATATGAATATAGGCAAACTGACTTCAGGGTTCAAAAACTAATCACCTTCATGTTATAAATCAATGTAGTAGTCTTAAAATATTGTAGGCCCTCAGTATCTCTTAACAGAAATTTTCCTACTTTTCAGCTTAAGTAGTTCCAAGAAAATCATCTTCAGAGAAACCGAATTTTTAAATTTGGTATCTATTAACACATATGACAACTTTTTAGCAGAGTCTATGGGGTTAACCCTTTATGTACTATTGTTATGCATTTAGATGATTGTAATGTAAAAAAAAAAAGTTCTTAAAGACCAGTACTCTTTGTTTGGCCATCCCATGTGGCAGGTGGAACTCCCCCAACCAGGGATCCAATCCATGTCCCCTGCAGAGAAGTGTGGAATCTTAAGCACTGGACAACCAGGAAATCCAAGACCAGTATTCTTATCAATATTATATATCCCAATGACAGATGCTATTAATGAATCTAATGCTAACACTATAATCTGCTTTAAAATAATTTAGTGGGTGATAATACACCATGGTGAATGAAAACAGTGGTGTAAGGTTACAATGACTTTAGTTGTAGCCCCATATCTGCTACTTCTCTGCTATACATATGACTCTGGGCAAGCCACCTGACCCAAGTCATAGGGTTTTAACCAGGATTGAGTGTAAGTAATACACTTCAGTAGAGTGTCTGAAACATCATAAACGGAAAGCACTAAACCTTTTTTGATTATCTCCTAAAGGTCCGTCTAGTCAAGGCTATGGTTTTTCCAGTGGTCATGTATGATTGTGAGAGTTGGACTGTGAAGAAAGCTGAGCACTGAAAAATTGATGCTTTTGAACTGTATGGTGTTGGAGAAGATTCTTGAGAGTCCCTTGGACACAGGGAGATCCAACCAGTCCATCCTAAAGGAGATCAGTCCTGGGTGTTCATTGGAAGGACTGATGCTGAAGCTGAAACTCCACTACTTTGGCCACCTGATGTGAAGAGTTGACTCATTGGAAAAGACCCTGACGCTGGCAGGGATTGGGGGAGGGAGGAGGAGGGGACGACAGAGGATGAGATGACTGGATGGCATCACTGACTCGATGGGCATGAGTTTGAGTCAACTCTGGGAGTTGGTGATGGACAGGGAGGCCTGGCGTGCTGCAATTCATGGGGTCGCAAAGAGTCGGACACGACTGAGTGACTGAACTGAACTGAACTGAACTGAAATGCCAGGCATTATATTAATCTCTGGTGATTCAAGACAGATTAGTAATATCATTCAATCCTTGAAAAGGCTCACAGCATAATCATGAGAAAGAAGAAAGCTAAAAGTTATCTATATTTTAAAATTATCAAATAGATTCTAATGATTGATTATTTAATATCATTAAATACCAAAACTTTAACTACTATACCAAATGACTTAATTTGCATATTGCTGATTAAGAAATAACAAGACGTTAGTATCAACAGACTTTATATCCTTCACCCTTCATATCTGTTAAATAAATACAACATCCAAGTTTATACATTTTTAAATCATTTTTATTGAACTGATTTTAATAACACTGTTTTAGCTGGTGGCACCTGCCCCAGACCAAAACAAAGCCATTGTGAATGCTATTCAACATCCTCAAAGTAATCCCATTGTTTTTGTACTTGGAATATAATTAAACTTTTGACATCACATAATCAAGCAAATAGCAGTGCATACTATGTTATTCAAAAAGACTTTATCCATTTCATTTAAAAAATCATTTCGCAGAGGCTTCAGCTTTATCAACACATTCTACACATCATGCTCTCAAAATAAAAGTGCCCTAAAACTAACCCTTAGGTTTATTTTACTGTTATTAATGAATACTATTCAGGGTTATAGGAACTGAAATTTAACATTTTACAGTATGAGGCAATAAATTATTAATATTTGCCGACACAAATTCCACTCAGACTAAATACATCATTGATACATTCAAAAAGACATTTTGTAAATATTAATATGCTAATTCATATGTTGCAGTGCAAAAGAAGTGACACTCTAACAGTTTCCTGAGCTTTAGGAAATAACATCTCTCTGACTGTGACTCTCAATTTAAAATAGGCTCTTTATAATATGAAGCCATGTCAAAACTATACAATTAAATTAGGTTTTTAGAGAACTGAAAAGATTGGTCAAGAGTTATGGTGGTTTAGGGTAATGAAAAAGTTTTCAAAGCAAAAGTATTTACAAAGCTACAAAGGACTATGAATTTACATGTAGTATAAAGATCAAAGACAACCTGATTACCAAATGATCACAATTATCCCTTCTCTTTCAAAAATATTACACCGAAAGACTTTATAAGTTATCTAGCATTAAATATGCCAACCTGTAGAATATTATACATTTTAACACATTCTTCCATAATGCCCAGTAAGAAGGAATAAAAGCTAGAACATTAAAAATCAAGAAAATAAACATGCTTTTAGGAATGTTTTGCATGGGAATATGCTAGGAGAAGTGACAATGATTTCTCATCAGAACTCTACATAGCCTCAAACTACAAAGACCGAGTTTCTACTTCAATCTTTTCTTCTGCCTGTGCTGCATCAGGGTCAGCATGAACCACCGGGGGCCGCAAGATGACTTCGGGCCCTCCACCGTATATGGACTGCAGAAAACTCCACGTTTCTTCAGAAATCTGACCAGAATCTGCTCCTAGAAACCAAGTACATAGAGAAAAAACAATATTTACAAGCTTTCATATTCGTATTGCAAAAAGCTTTCATAAGGTACCCCCAGTATGTATACCGTAGGAATAATTGAGAAGTTTCAGAACATGAATTTTCAGGCTACCAGCCCATATGGTTATACGTTGCAACTTTATGGTCTGCCTTAAAAAGTCAGGGATTCTTTTTCCCACATATTCTTTTTTTTTAATTAATTTTTTTGGTGTACAGTTGCTTTACAATGTTGTATTAGTTTCTACTGTATGGCAAAGTGAATCAGCTGTATGTACACATATAGCCCCTCTTTTTTGGATTTCCTTCCAATTTAGGTCACCATAGAGCACTGAGTATTAAGAGTTTCCTGAACTACAGAGTGTAACAAATCACTAACAAGTAAAGGCTTAATAGTATTAGTCAAACTTACCCTGCTTGAGTATCACATTGCCACATTTGGTGACTGCAATTTTAGTGTTATCAATAGGACCTGGAGGATCTAAGTTAAAAGGCAAAACAAATAATCAAAATGTATAAGTGCACCAAACAACTACATATTTCTGTACCTGAATTAATGAAGGATATAACTGTTTAATTAGATTATTTTTAGTCAGATTATTCTAGTCAGTTCTTAACTGTCTTATTCTGAGCTTCTTTCTTTTTGGGTCTTAGTTCCCCAAAACAGAACCAGGAAGGCAGACAAGTGACGTTTTCTCACTACCATCCAAAATGTAATAAAAATAATGTCTTAACTATCCATTTGGGGATTACAGATTAAAATGCACTTTTAATACTACAAAAGAACAATTCCTTTGTAATTTAAAAAGAATGCAACTCTCAGTTCCAGACTGTCATTAAACTAAAAATATTATACAGTGAAATGTTAAAATGTGTATATGTATATATATATTTTTGGCTGTGCCTCAAGGTTTGCAGGATCTTAGTTCCCTGACCAGGGATTGAACCAGGACCCTTGGTAGTGAAAACACAGTATCCTAACCACTGGCTGTCAGGGAATTCTCAAAATGAATCCTTTTTTAAGGGAAAAAAACTTTGTTTTTCCCTTGAATACAAAAGTATAGTGCACCTTCATTGTCAAAAACTTTTAAAAGAAAAAAAGGCACAAGAAAGAAAAAAAATAATGTGATCCCACTACAGAAAGACAGGCAAACTGTTTTTGCATCTTTCTGGTCTTTTTGCCTTTGTACATGTTTGCCTTGGTTCCAACTATGCATACTATATTGTAACCTTTTTCATGTATCAAGAACATCTTATTTTTTAATTATTAAACACTGTTATACAAATAATTTTTAAAGTTCATATAGTATCCCATTGTAACGGATGCACCATAATTTAACCAATCTTATTGTTGGAAGGATTAAAAAAAATTTTTAATGTTAAGATTGTAGGCTAATTTTTATTTAGTTCCCTTTATACTTTCCATGAATATGCTATACTTTGTGAAAGTTTTTAAAAAGTTAAAAATAACCAAAATATAAACTAGACTGTATGATCCCCAATCTCTTGTTCAGTAGTTTAATTCCAAATACATATATTCAAAAAACATTTGTCAAGTAAACAAAAAATTTGCAAAGAATTTTGTCTTTCTGTTAAACACTTACCTCCATCTTTACCCTTCACAAAACTTTCCCATTCTCTAAACCATTGCATACTGATGCAATAAAAAGTAGCTGGAGAGTCCTCCTCTTGGAATGCTCTGTTGAGCTATAGAGTGGAAAAAAAATCAGTCATTTAAAGTCTAGAATTGTAGCAGAATACAACCATTCTACTTCATTATCTGATGAAGTCAACTCCTCACATACAAAGAATGTGATGTAAGTTGATGCTAAGTTATCTTAATAGGACATGTTAACACCTGATAAACATTTAATCAATCCATCTACTGAGTTTTAAGACAAAAAAACCCTAGAGTTATGGAATAATTACAGACCTGCATTTTAAAAAATAAAAAAGTTTTATTAAAGAATAATCCATCTACTATTAACATAAAGTTCAATGGTTTTCAGTTAAGTTTATAGTTCTAAAACCACTACCACAATCCATTAAAACATTTCTGGGGGACTTCCCTGGTGGTCCACTGGCTAAGACTCTGCAGTCCCAATGCAGGGGGCCTGAGTTCAAACCCTGGTTGGAGAACTAAATCCCACATGACACAACGGAGACTCAGCACAGCTAAACAAATATAAAAAAAAAAAAAAATTTCTGACACCAAAAAAGTTCCCCTGCACTCATTCGCAATCAATCACTTCCTCTCAGCCCCAGGAAACCATTGATCTACTTTACCTTTTTTTAAAAAGAAGTTTCACATAAATGGAATCAGATATCACATAGTCATTTTTTGTCTTATCTTCTTTCACTTGGCATAATGTTTCTAAAATTAATCATACTGCATGCAACAGTAGCTCTACCTTTTTTATGCTCAGTTATATTCCATTGTATGGATGTAACACATCTTATTTATCTATTTGGCACCAGATGGGTACATCAATTATTTCCAGTTTTGGACAACTATGAGCAAGTCTGCTATGAGCATCTGTGTACAGGGTTTTGCAGACTTTAATGATCATTTCTCTGGTGTTGTGTGAAAGTTGCTCAGTCTTGCCCGACTCTTTGCGACCCCATGGACTATACAGTCCAGGGAATTCTCCAGGCCAGACTACTGGAGTGGGTGGCCTTTCCCCTCTCCAAGAGATCTTCCCAACCCAGGGATCAGACCCAGGTCTCCGGCATTGCAGGCGGATTCCTTACCAGCTGAGCCACAAGGAAAGCCCCATTTCTCTGGAGTAAACACCTAAGAACGAGGTTGCTGAGGCACGTGCTGCTGCTGTTGTTCAGTCGCTAAGTCGTGTCCGACTCTTTGTAACCCCACGGAATGCAGCACGCCAAGCTGAGTCCTGTGCTGAGTGGTTGTTTAACCTCTAAGGAACTGTCAAGCTGGTTGTCATTTGGCATGTAACACGGCATGTCCACCAATAGTGTTCATGAGAACTCTAGTCTTCTACATTTTTGTCAGAACTTGATATTGACCTCTTCTTTTAGTCATTCTACAAAGTATGTATTGGTATCTCATTGTAGCTTTAATTTGCATTTTACTTATGACTAATGAGAATGTGTACTTTTTCATATGCTTAGTTAACACTCATATATTAAGGGTAATGTATATTAAAATATTTTGCTTATTTTCAAACTGGAATATCTGTCTTCTTGAGTTGTATGAATTCTTTACATAACCTCGATATAAGTCCCTTGATGATAAATGATTTACAAATACCTAGAACTGCATTTGGGTCTACCTTCCTAACATACGTTTTTTCCAGTATCAGCATTGCTGGTCTTACTGTCTGTCTCATTAACTGAGATGATATCCCATTCCACATTACCTCTGACAATGTAACTAACTTTACACAAAATAAATGAAGAAGTGGGCTCACATCCATACGATTCACTAACTTTACCATATGTTATTGTTGTTTAGTAGCTAAGTTGTTTCCAACTCTTTTGCGACCCCATGGACTGCAGCCCACCAGGCTCCTCTGTCCATGGAATTATCCAAGCTAGAACGCTGGAGTGGGTTGTCATTTCCTTCTCCAGGGGATCTTCTTGACCCAGGGATCAAACCTGCGTCACCTGCACTGGCAGGCAGATTCTTTACCACTGACCACCACCTAAAAGTTGCTGGCCTACTGACTGCTGTTTTTGTGCCTAGGTGACAAAACACGGGTCTGGTACTGTCCTATATGAGGCAGTATATGCCCCAAACTAGAAACAACTCTACAGTGTTCTTTAACAATCAGGAAATAGGATATGAAGGTAGGTGCACAGGTAAAGCAGGTAGGTGAGTTTATCTACCACAACCTACTGACACAAAAGCTTGTTTTGCTTCTAATTAATACAACTTTGACCTATACTAGTTTAGAGGTATTAGTTTTCAAAGGGACACAACAATGATTTTACTAGACTGGAAGACAAGACACTCCTCTGGCCACTGTGGGTTCCTCACATCACTGAATCAAGAGGCAAAGGGGGTGGGGCTCTATAAAGAAGCAAGCAAAATGACTACTACACAACAGAAACAAGAAGGACTATGAAAACCAGGTTATACCCACTGTATTAGTTTCAGAGAGCTGCTAGAACAAATCACCACAAACTTGGTGACTAAAACTTATTCTCTCAAACCTCTGGAGGCCAGATGTCCAAACCAAAGTAAAGGTATGACCACACTTCTTGCGGAGACTTCAGGGAAGACTCGATTCCTTGCCTCCTCAACCTTCTGTTTGCAACTGTCCAATCTGTCTTCTGTCTTCATGTAACTCCTATCTGTGCATCTCTTTATAAGGACACTTATCATTGGCCTTAGGGTCCATGAGAATAATCCAGGGTGATCTTGTCTCAAGGTCCTTAATTATATATGCAAAGACTCTTTTCATAAATAAAGTCAGTTCACAGGGATTATGACACGGAAACACCTTTTTTGGAGACCACCATCCAATTCACTATAAGCACCATTCAGCTTTTCCGTATCCACAGATTCAAAGCTAATAAACAAGCAGACAAATTTAACACAGGCAACACTACAAAAAGCTGAGATTCTTCAGGAATGAAGGTCTGGGTTACTTTATCAGGAAAATAACCAGCCGAAGTGCTGGCTGAGAAGACAGAGAATATGGAATGGGTAGTTATTGGCCGTAGAGACATATTTCTTTCTGGCCCCCTGTACATATTTGTAAATATTTACTAAATTTGAGAAAAATTACCAATTATTTTTCCTTTCTTTCAGCCCTCTATTTCATACAAAGTATATTATTGGTGGTTAATCTTATGGTTTATTCTTTAGATTACAGAATATACAAGGGAGATTGTGACTGAACTAAACATGAATGATCATCATCCAGAAATGGATACGCTGACTGATAGAACTCTGGGTTTCTGAGCATTCTAGAGACCTGCCAGTGGTAAGCAATATGGGTCATTTCCAGAGGCTTTTGGTAATCAAATTTTTTTAGCTTTGAAACAGTCTCAAACTTATAGGAAAACTCCAGTACAATACAAAGAAATGTTTCCTGAGCCATTTCTGGGTAATTCGCTAAACACACAAGGACTTTTTCTTAAACATTTGACACAAATGATAAAAACCTAGAAATACTGATATAATACTAGCATCTAATCCTCAGACTCCCTCATTTTTCTAAATGATTCAATAATATTGTTTATAGCCAAAGAATCCAGTTAAGAATTACCTATTGGGTGATTCCTGGCAGTCCAGGGGTTGAGACCCTGCACTTCCATTTCAGGGGGCATAGGTTTGATCCCTGGTCCAGGAACTAGGATCCTACATGCTGCATGACCAAAAAAGCCACCCCAAAAACCAGAAAATCCCAAGAATCACCTGCTGCATATAACTTCACATTTCCTTTAAGGTGACACAGTTCCTTAGTCTTGACTTTCACAATCAGGACAATTTTGAAGATTATAAGCCAGTTCTTATAAAACGTCCCCCAATCAGACAAAAAATGGTTTGTCTGATTTTCCTCATTTGAGATTCAGGTTATGCATCATGTACCAAACAAGTGATGCTGTGTTCTTCTCATTGTATCCTTTCCTGGCAAATGATTTTGATATGTTCCATTAATGATGTTCCATTAAAGATGCTCACTTTAATGACTTCATTGAGTTGGGTGCCAGTCTTTTCTCTTTGAAAGTAGTAAGTATTTTGTGAGAAATAAGTTGGAACCATGTTAATATTCCATTTTGCATCAGTCTTTCAAATTTATTCACTTATTTATTTATAACAGTATGGACACAATATCTCCTATTTTGTTTAATGGGTTATAATACTATTATATATATAATACTATTATTTGCCAACAAAGGTTCATCTAGTCAAGGCTATGGTTTTTCCAGTGGTCATGTATGGATGTGAGAGTTGGACTATAAAGAAAGCTGAGCTCTGAAGAATGGATGCTTTTGAACTGTGGTGTTGGAGAAGACTCTTGAGAGTCCCTTGGACTGCAAGGAGATCCAACCAGTCCATCCTAAAAGAGATCAGTCCTGGGTGTTCATTGGAAGGACTGATGCTGAAGCTGAAACTGCAATACTTTGGCCACCTGATGTGGAGAGCTGACTCATTGGAAAAGACCCTAATGCTGGGAAAGATTGAGGGCAGGAGGAGAAGGGGACGATAGAGGATGAGATGGTTGGATGGCATCACCGACTCAATGGACACGAGTTTGGGTAAACTCCAGGAATTGGTGATGGACAGGGAGGCCTGGCATGCTGCAGTCCATGGGGTCGCAGAGTCAGACACGACTGAGCGACTGAACTGAACTGAACACTATTATAATTTATTTTGAAGCACAAACTGTCCCAAATTCAGCAAGGAAAAGTCCCTTCAAGCTGGCTTCTGTGTACTTCTGACATTTCCCCATCATTCTTCAAAAACTTCTTAACTTTTTGAAACAGAGTGAAATTCCAAGCTCATCTTGCAATTCCCCTGCCTCAGTCCTGAAAGCAGCCATTTCTCCAAGGAGGGCTGGTCACTTTGACTAGAGAAGCCAAGATCTGAAGAAAGCTGCGTATGCTCAATCCTACTGGAGTTATCCAGGCTTTTTCAGTGACAAGAGTTAGGAAATTAATTTAGGTACATCATTTATTTCTATATACATGTGCACATACACACATTCATAGCTCCATATGTATGTATGTGGGTTTCCCAGGTGGCTCAGTGGTAAAGAACCCACCTGGCAATGCAGGAGATGCAAGAGACTTGGATTCGTTCCCTGGGTTGGGAAGATCCCCTAGAGGAGGAAATGGCAACCCACTTCAGCATTCTTGCCAGGATAATCCCATAGTCAGAGCAACCTGGCAAGCTATATAGTCCAGAAGGTCCCCAAGAGTCTGACATGACTGAGCACACACACACACCATATGTACATGTCTATACAGTGAGTTCACAACGATATCTATAATTTTAATCCAATAACAAAGAGTCTGTTTTAGTTTTCTCTCTTTCAATATTTGTAACTGCTTTATCGGACGATAAGAAATCTGGCTCTCATTATACTTGTATTATCTGATCAATCCTACACATGGAATCAATCCCACACAAGGAATCAGTCCCTCAAATCTACCACCATGACTATGCTGTGCCTCCTCACATATCCATCTCCAGCCAACATGGACAACCATTCCTATGTTGCCTGTGCTTCAACACCCTTGACCAGGCCCACACCACTACAAAAAGCTTTCTTTACCTTGTCTGGGCTCTGAAACCCCACTCTCAGCCACTGTCCCTGCACCTCTCTCTAGTATGGCAGCCTACCCACCTTCCAGATTTCGTGAAAGTCAGCTATGGTCTTCTTGATTTTCACTGACCAGTCCTTTTTTTTTATTTACGTCTTACATTGCTTGTATTCCTCTTCTACTCAAAATACTTAGAATGGCTTCTATTGATCAAACCCTAATGGATACACTCATGAGCCATCTATTTAAGTATTCATGGAATGACTTATTTTTAATATTCAACTAAAATTTGCCTCTTTATATTTAGGAAGCAAATGAGGCTCAAGCACAATAAATCAATCCACACCTGTAATATTCTCCTGTGTATGTGAAAATGTCTTTATTTAGGCAAATAAATAAATTTTGTGTAAATAAAACACTTTATTTACACAAAAAAACACCTCTAAGTCTATCAAAAGAAACAGGTATGTGTGAAGAGAAGTGTGTCCAGACCATGAAATGTACTATTCATCTATAATATCTACTCAATAACTTCTCCCCGTCTTTAACTAAAAGAATCTCAATCTTACCTTACGGAATTATCCCTCCACCAATATAATTTCAACAGGAATACAATGAACATGCCTCTCAAGTGACCCAAACTCTAGTAGGATTCTCTACTAGGAATTCGAGTAAATAAATAGTTGGAGCTGTTTTACTGACAGCACCATTTTGAAGAAACTTACTTCAAGCTACCTAGACAAGCGGAAGTGTACTCTTTCTTTCCATAAAACCTGGTTATTCAGCTCTTCCTATTGATTCTGTGATCAGACTCTCTATTGCCTGTAATCAAAAAACATCTTGTAATATACTCACTTTGTGGGAACTAGGTATAAGTATAGAGAGCTCCCCCAAACAATATTTACTTTACAAAGGGGTGAAAGTAGAGAATGCAACCTGAATAGATGCCTTCCAAAAAATCATTAGCTTACCAAAATCTATAATTGACTATTTCAGTAAGATTTCTTGCCAGTGCCAATACTTAAACCCAAATTTATTACCAATCCATGAAAACAAAAATCCACAAAGGAAGAACTTAACTCACTAGAACTACAGTCACCTTACTGCGGTCTCTCACTGTTATGTGCCCATAACACTTAAAATCTATTACAACTCTTTCATTTCACTTACAGAGTTTTTCTAAGGGTCACTTCTTTTTATTTTAGATCATTTTTCTAATTTGAAAAGCATCATTTTTTTACCCGAATAAAAATTTCCAATTCAGTTTTTCTTCTTTTTTCAATTTTCTCCGCTTCAATCTGGCAAGTGTGACAAATGTACAGATGGTTGACGGCTGGTCCTCCTCCATACCTAAGGCATGAAGAATATTAATAATTATGATAATTTGGAAGAAAGCTGATCTAGGAAATGTATCCAAGTTTTCATAAAATATAAAAACCAAATTATTGTGAGGACTTGATTTTATGCTTTTCAGGGTCAATGACTATATCAGTTTATTGATTTGTCTGCTTTATCTATATTTGAACTTTCCCTTACAGCTACTTTTGTTACAAAATGTTTGTAGCAACAATAACATACAATAAAAGAAGTAGCTGTCAAAAATTAGCATGCTTATATGTTTATAAATCTCAAGTTGTACACAGCCACAGTTTTAATCAAGTTTTAATCAGAAGGAGACTTACCCTGTCCACTCATGTAAGAATTCATGCAATGAATTATTTTCAATATTTAAGAAATATATTAGGGAATTATGTGAAATATTTTTAAATAAAATTTAAAACTTTAGAGAGTTAAATATCACAGCATACCTTTATAGATACAGATTATCAGAAAGGAAAAATTAGAATTAATTATCTAGATGAGGGCCACTCCAGCTACAAAAGTCTCTCCAGTCATGCCTCAGAGTGAATAAATGAAGGAAAAGGGAATATTCTACATAAGCAACATACAACACAAGGAGCACATACAAAATAACCAATCTCTCTTTAACAAATTTCATAAACTGATTTTCACAATATCATACTGTCTGATTTAAAGAAACAAACCTGCTATATAGGTTATCCCAAATGTTCTGAGGCAGCATCAAAACCAGGTCTTCAATATAACCAGCTTTTCGTGGAGGAACACCTAGAAAGGTTTAAAATGAGTCTGTCTCATTCCTTTTGTTAATTTTAACTGATTAATTCCTGGCATTTTTTCCAATTATTATTCTTAAAAACTCTCCCCAAGAGGTAGAAAATTAAGTATAAACATATGTTCCTGAAGGTGTATTTTCTCTTGAAATAGAGAGTAAGTTAACCAAGATGTTCAGGTATTTAACTTACATAAATTTTTACTAAGCCTTGACTATGTATTGGGGCAAACCAGAGATAAATCAGAGACAATCTTTTCTTCATGGAGCTTATAAGCCAGAAGAAATGAAGAATTTACATGAGTAACCAAAATAAAAGGCAGGCACAGATAAATGCCATAAAAGGATTATAGGGAGATTCTGAACAGGAAGAGACTTAATTTAATAGCTCAACTGGGAGAAAGTAATAAGAGAAAAATTCACATACAGAAATATTTTGAAAGTTTAGATTTCTAAATCCAATACAGAACATTTCTACTATCTCTTGTGGTTTCACTGCAAAAATAATTAATTAATGAGAATAACAAGTCTTTGACCTTGAAATTTAATTAAAAGTGTCACACTAAGGTATTATTTGTCATGGGAACAAGCAGTAACACAGTCAATCACAAAGGAAGAAGTTATATTTAGCAAATAACTGCATGAGGTTTTTTTGTTGTTGTTAAATTCCAAGTACATTTTTTTGGTTAGGAAAAGAGCCAGCTATTCATTTAGACAAAAGGGATAAGAGCCATGGATACAGTTGGAGCTGGATATCTCTAAGCTGAGAAAAATGATAAGCAATAGACGTGCTCCCTGTGCCTTAATCGGGTATTTATGCCTCTGTCTTTACTATGAAACTGGAGCGTTGAGAGCAGAAACAGTGTTTCTGGTATTTTTAGACTCTTAGCACAGTGTTTGGAAATGGTACCCAATATATATTAATATATATTCTATGAAGAGGCTATAGATTACCCATACTTATAAGAAAAATAGTTAGTACTTCTGAGACCACAGTAAATTAAACACATTTAAGTTGGAATGCAGATGGGGAAACGGAAAATAAATGGAAGAGGAAAATCCTTGTCTCTTGCCTTATTTGTAAATTATTTAATAGCAAATTCCTACTACTACTTTTCACTAGAGTTTCTTACCTCCATGAATACAGAGAAAATCATTATTTGAAATAGGGCCAGGTTCAGCAAAGGTCTTAAATTTATTTAGCCACTGTCGAGAAATATAAAACTGAAGGAGACTTGGTTCCATTATGTTCAACAAATTTGATATTCTTCGCCTCTCTTTTTGTGCTTCTTCACTGCTCTTCCTATTAAGGATAGAGATTCATTATATTCAATAAACATTTTACTCCATTAGGCTAGTGAAGCGGATTTTTCCACTTCCTTATTAGACTTTGCATACACACTAACACAGTTATCCTTCCATATCCATGGGGGACTGGTTCCAGGAACCCTGCAGATGCCAAAGCCTTATATAAAATGGGAGTAGCATTTGCATGTAACCTGTGCATATCCTCTCATATACATTAAATTACTTCTAGATTACATAATACCTAATACAGTGTAAATGCTATGCAAACATTAGTATATAGGGCATAAATGGTAGGTAGATAGTTAATGGTGAGCAATTTCAAGTTTTCCTTTTTGGAACTTTCTGGAATCTTTCCCTCCCCAATATTTCTTATCTGCTGTTGGTTGAATCCTCAGATGCAGAACCCATGCATATGGAGGGTGAACTGTACTGTGAATCTTATTAGGTCTTGAAAATTATTCATAAGAAACATATTGTACTTTGCTCCCTGCTTCCCCAACTACATTATAACCCTAGGGGTGATAGCTAGGTGATAACTACTGGTATCCATATAACTGCTGTTAGAAAACAGACAATCAAATGATTGCTAATAAGACAGTAGCCTGTACAATCTTTTAGAGGGTACTATAAAGTATTTTATATTAATATCTCCTTTATTGGCTGTTAGGAGAAAATTTGGTATTTAGTTCCTACTGTCAGTGCCTAATTTTTAAAAGTAAAACAAATGTTTCTAAAACAAAATATAACCCTTTGCCCCTCAACTAAACAATTTAACAATTTCTTAACAAAAGATCAATCTACACACAAACTTTCACTTTTACTCATGTAAGGAGAGTAAAACAATTTCTAATCTTTACTCAGCAATCCATTTTGAAAGTCTTAGAAGTCACTATTAACCTCAACATGAGACACTTTGTCATCTTTGTCAAAACAGCCTACTCATGAGTTATTACCTCACCTGTAGAAGAGAACATAAGCTTCTGCATTTTGTACAGTAGACTCTGAAACTTCAGTGACACTCTGGTCGTCAAATTCATACCAGAGATTATTTAAATTGTTTCGGCAGTAGGCAATATAGTGTCCACCTGAATTTAGGCAGAGAAAATTTAAATTATTTTAGTAATACAAAATTAACACAAGAATGGAAAATAAAACTAGTTTTGTAGCCTCAGTTCCTATCTAGCAGAGATATAGCAAGAACTACCCTATTTTTTCTAGTATGTACCCTGACCACCATCACTGGAGGAAATGAAAATCAGAAAAAAGAATGCAATCTTTAAAAACCCAGTGTAAAAAATAATCATGCTAAAATTCTTATTATTTATCTTAACACAAAATGTTTTTCTACTATTTTAAACATGAGAGTAAAATTATTCAAATTCCTAAAATTTCTGATGTTTTTAAAAGCCAAAATAAAATAATTAATAAAAATCTACTTTTACACATTTTTTTCTTTTGTTCAGTCAGGGCTTGTTTAAGAGATCAATTCAGATGTTTCTTTCTTTAATGTAAAATCATATGTCAAACTTGGATACTTACTACTTGCAGTTCCATGGTGACAAATGACTGACAGAAGATCATAGGTAACAATTTGCGCTGGACTATCTTTAGCAAGAAATGGTTGAAGATCCAGGCCTTCCAGTGGAAATGAAACATGGGTACTGATTTTGGTGGAAAACATCAGTTCATGTCTGAATCTTTTAAGATGGATGCACAAAATCTTTTTAAAAGAGAAAGGGAGGGTTATTTCAAAATGTCTTGTTCTAGATAAAGGAGTCTATTAAATACACTTATTGTCAAGATTAAACATAATCATCCAATTCTCTCTGATAACCTTATTCCAGAGATGTTAAAATGTGAAAATCCTGGAATGTGGTACTTCCTAGGTCCATAGCTACTGTTTTTTCCAGTTTTACACTTTATAGCTGTAAGACCCCACAATGTCTGATTAAACTATGTGTTTAACATAGTTTTACTTACTGCTAGGGGCACTTACTTGACATGCAATCCAGTATTTTAAAAATGGATAATCATAATGGGTATACATAGTAACTGGTCAATAGAACCACTTCACTCTTCAACAAATGCTAAAGAATTCACTGCACTGTGTTACATTAAAGCTTTACCTACCACATAAAATAAAATGAATTGTCATAAAGCCCATACCTCAGGAAACTTTTGTACTTTACAAAACTTTACTCCATTTCTCAACCTAAGGGATAAAAAGGGAAAACCAATTTTAATAAAACTGTTTCCCAAACAAATCTACAAAACCTTTAGTATTTTCAAATATACGGCAAAATCTTTTAGAAAATGCAGAGACAAACGTATCAAACTAAAAATGATTACTACCAAATTATATGCTACCAATTAAAAATATACTAATTAAACACCAGAATCACTTTCTGTAAAAAATTATTTAAATTAAGATAAAACTTAAGAGTTATATAATTCTTTGATGAAAAATCTACTTTCTATGGTCTAGTTGTGCCTTTAGAACATTCACGTATCAATTGAAACTGGGTAAAATAAAATCCTAGTTTTATAGAATTGATTGGTCAGGTCAATATATTATATAAACTTTATTCTTTTTTTTGTAAAATGTATCTATTTACTTGGCTACACCAGGTTTTAGTTGCGGCACGTGGAATCTTTTATTAATAGGCCCCCTCCATTGGGAGCATGGAGTCTCAGCCACGTGACCACCAGGGAAGTCCCTACCACCTTTACCCTGAATGGGGAAATGAATAAACTGAGATAAATAAAGAGTGGTTATTATTAATAATCAAAAATTTTTTTTTTTGGCCATACCACATGGCTGGTAGGATCTTAGTTTCCTAATCAGAGATCAAATCTGGGCCCTTGGCAATAAAAGCAGAGAGTCTTAACCACTAGAGTGCAAGGGAATTCCCAATTATCAATATTAACATACACTTGACAGATCTCTACTTTGGATTTTGGATTCTGGGGTGGATGCAAGTTCTTTTCCACCTTCACTGTTACCTTGTTTTTACCTGGCACTGTTTTCCCAAGAAAGATTCCCCCTCTGGGCCAACTCTGTCATCAGCTATCAACTGTGGCTTCCAGGACAAACTGATAATAAATACTTTCCAATTCACTAGAAGTGTACTTTTTCCTAGAAAGTACAAGGCAGCTTTTCTTCCTTACTGACCAAACAGTACACTATACCTTTCTGTCATGAATAAGACCAAGAGCTGTAGAACAACATTTCCCTGGGTTTTTGACAAAAGTCAGAAGTTTGTATTATGAAGATTATATATCTTATTAGGAGGGCTTTATTTTTCTATAAAGATCTTTATTTTTCTATATTTTTCCCAGCATTATTTTTCTATTTGAGAGATTCAGAAAAATTTTCTAGTTCATTCTACCTTAAACGTATTTGCTTTAAATTCTTCGTTTTTCTTTTCTGACTCATCACCAAGAAGACTTAAAAGCATAATTTTATTACAAGATAGAAAGAGGAAGCTAGTATAGATATAAAGAAACAAAACCATACTTTTTTTTTTTAAATAGTATGACGCTTTTTATTGTTCATATTTTACTTATTTTTTAATTGGAGGATAACTGCTTTACAAAGTTGTCCTGGTTTCTGCCATACAACTTGAATGAGTCATGATTATATATACATCTCTCCCCTCTTGAGCTTTCCTCCCTCCTCAAAACCATACTTTCTTATCTGTCTTTTTCATTTGGCCCTCATACAGCAGGTAACATTACAGACAATATCACATGAACTGCAGCAGGCCAGGCCTCCCTGTCCATCACCAACTCCTGGAGTCCACCCAAACCCATGTCCATTGTGTTGGTGATGCCATCCAACCATCTCATCCTCTGTCGTCCCCTTCTCCTCCTGCCCTCAATCTTTCCCAGCATCAGGGTCTTTTCAAATGAGTCAGCTCTCCGCATCAGGTGGCCAAAGTATTGCAGTTTCAGCTTCAGCATCAGTCCTTCCAATGAACACCCAGGACTGATCTCCTTTAGGATGGACTGGTAGGATCTCCTTGCAGTCCAAGGGACTCTCAAGAGTCTTCTCCAACATCACAGTTCAAAAGCATCAATTCTTCAGAGCTCAGCTTTCTTTTTAGTCCAACTCTCACATCCATACATGACTACTGGAAACACCATAGCATTGACTAGACAGACCTTTGTTGACAAAGTAATGTCTCTGCTTTTTAATATGCTGTCTAGGTTGGTCATAACTTTCCTTCCAAGGAGTAAGCGTCTTTTAATTTCATGACTGCAATCACAATCCGCAGTGATTTTGGAGCCCAGAAAAATAAAGTTAGCCACTGTTTCCACCGTTTCCCCATCTATTTGCCATGAAATGATCAGACCAGAAGCCATGATCTTAGTTTTTTGAATGTTGAGCTTTAAGCCAACTTTTTCACTCTCCTCTTTCACTTTCATCAAGAGGCTCTTTAGTTCTTATTCACTTTCTGCCATAGGATGGTGTTATCTGCATATCTGAGGTTATTGATATTTCTTCTGGCAATCTTGATTCCAGCTTGTGCTTCCTCCAACCCAGCGGTTCTCATGATGTACTCTGCATATAAGTTAAAGAAGCAGGGCAGCAGTATACAACCTTGATGTACTGCTTACCCTATTTGGAACCAGTCTGTTGTTCCATGTCCAGTTCTAACTGATGCTTCCTGACCTGTATACAGGTTTCTCAAGAGGCAGGTCAGGTGGTCTGGTATTCCCATCTCTTTCAGAATTTTCCAGTTTATTGTGATCCACACAGTGAAAGGCTTTAGCATAGTCAATAAAGCAGAAATAGATGCTTTTCTGGAACTCTCCTGCTTTTTCAATGATCCAGTGGATGTTGGCAATTTGATCTCTGTTTCCTCTGCCTTTTCTAAAACCAGCTTGAACATCTGGAAGTTCACAGTTCACATAATGCTGAAGCCTGGCTTGGAGAATTTTGAGCATTACTTTACTAGTGTGTGAGATGAGTGCAATTGTGCGGTAGTTTGAGCATTCTTTGGGATTGCCTTTCTTTGGAACTGGAATGAAAACTGACCTTTTCCAGTCCTGTGGCCGCTGCTCGTTCTCCAAATTTGCTGACATACTGACTGCAGCACTTTCACAGCATCATCTTTTGGAATCTGAAATAGCTCAACTGCAATTTCATCACCTCCACTAGCTTTATTTGTAGTGATGCTTCTTCCTAAGGCCAACCTGATTTTACATTCCAGGATGTCCATCTCTAGGTGAGTGGGAGTGATCACACCTTCGTGATTATCTGGGTCATGAAGATCTTTTTTGTACAATTCTTCTGTGTATTCTTGCCACCTCTTCTTAATATCTTCTGCTTCTGTTAGGTCCATACCATTTCTGTCCTTTACTGAGCCCATCTTTGCATGAAATATTCCCTTGGTATCTCTAATTTTCTTGAAGTGATCTCTAGTCTTTCCCATTCTGTTGTTTTTCTCTATTTCTTTGCACTGATAGCTGAGGAAGGATTTCTTATCTCTCCTGGCTATTCTTTGGAACTCTGCATTCAAATGGGTATGTCTTTCCTTCTCTCCTTTGCTTTTCGCTTCTCTTCCTTTCATAGTTATTTGTAAGGTCTCCTCAGACAGCCATTTTGCTTTTTCTGCATTTCTTTTTCTTGGGGATGGTTTTGCCCCCTGTGTCCTGTACAATCACGAACCTCCATCCATAGTTCATCAGGCTGTCTATCAGCTCTAGTCCCTTAAATCTATTTCTCACTTCCACTGCATGGTCTAGTGGTTTTCCCTACTTTCTTCAATTTAAGTCTGAATTTGGCAATAAGGAGTCACAGTCTGCTCCCGGTCTTGTTTTTGCTGACTGTATAGAGTTTCTCCATCTTTGGCTGCAAAGAATATAATCAATCTGATTTCAGTGTTGACCATCTGTTGATGTCCATGTGTAGAGTCTTCTCATGTGTTGTTGTAAGAGGGTGTCTGCTATGACCAGTGCTTTCTCTTGGCAAAACTCTGTTAGTCTTTGCCTTGCTTCATTCCGTACTCCAAGGCCAAATTTGCCTGTTGCTCCAGGTGTTTCTTGACTTCCTACTTTTGCATTCCACTCCCCTATAATGAAAAGGACATCTTTTTTGGGTATTGGTTCTAGCAAGTCTTGTAGGTCTTCATAGAACCGTTCAACTTAAGCTTCTTCAGTATTACTGGTCGGGGCATAGACTTGGGTTACCATGATATTGAATGGTTTGCCTTGGAAATGAACAGAGATCATTCTGTCGTTTTTGAGACTGCATCCAAGTACTGCATTTCAGACTCTTTTGTTGACTATGAGGGCTACTCCATTTCTTCTAAGGGATTCCTGCCCACAGTAGTAGATATAATGGTTACCTGAGTTAAATTCACCCATTCCAGTCCATCTTAGTTTGGTGATTCCTAGAATGTTGATGTTCATTCTTGCCATCGCCTGTTTGACCACTTCCAATTTGCCTTGATTCATGGACCTAACAGTCCAGGTTCCTATGCAATATTGCTCTTTACAGCATCAGACTTTACTTCCATCACCAGTCCCATCCACAACTGGATGCTGTTTTTTCTTTGGCTCCATCCCTTCAGTATTACCTTTCTGAATTTTACATAGACTTGAAACTATGTACCTTTATAATCACTTTCACTTCTTATATCTAGCCTGTTAAGGTGAGAAACCAGAAGAGAATACTGTATTATTTATGATGGCAGAATTAACCTATATAATAAAGATACATGTTATATATCCTAGTATATGTCTATAATATATTATGGAAAATTTTTTTTTTGCAAAATGACATACTTGCCTTATCTCAAAATACACTTGTCACATATTAGCTAAGCCTATAAAAGTTGTTAAATTTTTAACCTTGGATTTGTTTTACAGACTAGGTTTCTTCATTTTTACTAGGACAAATCTTACATGTCCAATTCAAATAACCAAGAGAAATATCATTTAAAATACAAAGTATGCAATTAAAAGCATTATCAGTGACACTTACTTTTTGCATTTTTCACAACTGTACATATTGTCACCTGAGAATAGAACAGATCTGGTTATTCCTCTTCAACTAAAAGAAAAAATTATTTTCTTCTGGTTTTGCAATTCTTTGAGTTTGTCATGCTGATCCCGTAGAACAGTAACACATTTTTTAGTCTCTGCTCAAGTCAGTATGTTAACCTTGCCTACAACACCCTTCACCTCCCTCTTCTTTTCAACCCAGAAGGGCTATCTCAAATAACATTGTGCCCACTTATTCACTCAACAAAATTTAGACTGCCTATGGTATGTTGAAGCAAGGTGCTGGCACCCAAAAATAGTGAAGGACTGGATTTAAACACTACCGAGAAATTCAGACTAATCCAGATGTACAGTCTTTTATACTGGCTGAATTTTCTCTTTTTTCAATCTCAGAGCAGATTTAACACACTTCAAATATCATAATGTCTAGTACTCTAGGAGCTTGCATCAGTTATTTCAGGATATTATTTACAGTATTCATGTTGTCATGATAGAAGCTGGCACCGTGGCAATACAGGCAAACACTATTTAAGCTGCTCAAAATCTAGCTTTTATGAATACATTTCATATTTAGTCCTACTAATATTTTAGCTCACTCACAACAGTTTAGCCATAGATGAAAACTATTTTGTATTTCTTACCTTTTAGTTCATCTCTGGCAAAGAAGGCAGCAAGACAATCTTGCAAGGTTACTATTGGACCCCAAAACCAGCTAGGGACACATGAGACAACAAACCTGAAACATCATTGACAGAAAAAAGAAAGGACATGTTCTGCCAGTACAGCAGAAACAGCAGTTTTAACAGTGAACTAATAACAAGGAAAACACACACATACCTCTTCACATACTCCATGAAAAAAGCTATCCACCCTTGTGGAGCGTATGCTTCGCCACATGATCCTGCTTTGACTATAGATGTTGGATGACTTGATGAATGCAGCTTAGCAAGGTCTTCCTTGCCAGGAATCGGCAAGGACAGATCTTGAAAGGTCTCGAGGGTTACAGACACCTAAAATTGTTTTGTGTTTTAAGAATGGGATGAAAATAATCCAGCACAAACACCTGAGGACAGATTTTAGACGGCAAAGATCCAAGCAAATTATAATAAGGAAAAAAACCGAAACACCAACCTGCTTTTTATAGTAATAACAAAGCAAAAATAGTAACAACTAAAGCAAAACTGCTTTGTACCAGGCTCTGTTCTAAATTTAATCTTCACATAAACCATAACTACTAACATCCCCATTAGTTGAGAACACAGTGGTAAAAAGAAGTACCTCACACCCAGCCATTATAGCTTGAGGTTCAAACTGTTTATCACTACTGCATTTATTTTTAGAAATGACCTCTAGTGATACTTATTAAATGTAATTTAAAAAACAAGATGTAAAACCTAAACAGGTGAAAACATTTCAGGATAATTCTACTTAAATAACTGATACTAAAATAGACTATAGAAAACCCTTAGATTTGATTTAATTCTAACATAATAACAGAAGACTGTCTTTGGGTTATTTCTTTTATTGGGATATGTCATTTTACATTTCTTTTAATTATAGTCATCACTACACTGAAGAAAAACCATTTTTAAAACCTCTAAGAAATTCAGGAATTTAGAGGTATTATTAAAAATCTCATGATGATATTAATTTATGGTCCTCTGTATAAACCTGATACTACTTTTATTATCTGAATCCAATCTTAACATGAGAAGGTATTTACAAACCATACAACCAAGTGAGATGATACATCCATAGCCTTGTAGAAGTCAGTAACAACTGTTTCCTACTAATTTCATCAGCCTTGGGAGAATATGCATGTGTTTCAAATTCTGGTTGCTGAGCAACATATCTCCTTTATTTATTACCAGAGATGAAGAACTGAGTTAATTCTTCCTGCTAATACATGCCTGTTCAATGACAAGTCAAGACCCATCCTTAAAAAAGTATGCTGCTACTACTTCCAAAAAACAAACACCTGAAATACATGTATAACCATCAATAGCAAAGAGAAGGAATTAAAACTTCTCACACCATCTTGATTTTTTTAAAGCATTTGAAAGAAATCTCCTGTGTATTATAATTCTCTCATACTCACCCTGTCACAAGTCAGACACTGAACTGAACTAATGATTGTTCCATCAAATATGTCCGAAATAACACTTCGGTATTTCTTGTGCTGTTTTTTTCTCTTTGGAGATAATGCAGATTGAACTAGGATTGAAAAACAGGTATAGAGGAATTTTTTCTTTTAGAAATCAAAATAGTTCCTTTACATTTTTTCTGCAACTATTAACAGCAAAATTACTCTGCTGGAAAAAATCTGTCAAAATATCGTTCAAGAGAACTACCTAAAGAAAACACAAAAAACAACCAAAAACCCTCAAAGAGAAACTGTGACAAAATAGAAAGGGTTCAGTCTCCCCCTCTTGACTTCAACCAGAACAGTTTTGCTTTTACTTATTTGTTGTTGCTTCCAAGTAAAGCTTTATTTGAAGAAAGGATTTTATTAAGTTTTTGAGAGTTCTTTATGTATTCTAGATACAAGTCCTCTGTCAGGTACGTGATTTACAAATATTTTCTCCCAATCTTTTTATTCTCTTAATAATTTTGCCAAGAAAGATTTTAATTTTTTTTTAATTTATGGATCATGCTTTTTATGTCTTTGATGTCTTTAAATAATTCTAACACAAAGTCATGAAGACTCTTTAACTTCACGCAACATTAAGCATAAAACTAACACAAAACCCAATCACCCCACATCTAGGTGTTTACCCTGAACAAGTGACAATTTATGTTCATACAAAAACTAGTAAATAAATATTTATAGCAACATTATTTGTAATTGCCAAAAACTGTAAACAAATTCACATATCCTTCAGTGAGTATGTGCACTCACTGAGTAGTGTAGTACACAGTATAGTCACACAATGAAATACTAATAAAAAAGAACTATTCACACATGCAATGTGACTGTATCTCAAATGCATTAAGCTAAGTGAAAGCAGCCTGTTTCAAAAGACTATGTTGTTTATGACTACATGTATATGACATTCTGGAAAAGGAAAAACATTAGGAATAGAGAACAGACAGGGCTGGGGCTTTGGGAGGGAATAGAACAGTACCATGGGGGACTTCTTTGGGGAGCTGGAACTGTTCTACACTGTGTTTGTGGTGATGGTCATAGCAATCTCTGAAACTCAGAACCCTATGCCAAAAGAGTAAACTCTGTCAAACATAAATTTGTGCCACACACACAAAAATATTTTAAATCACGGCTGTATAAAATGATGCTGTCAATTTTAAAAAGCCTGAATATTTCATAATTAACACTTTAAACTATGAAAGCAAAGGAACCTGAGTAACTGAAACATCTACCTTTTTTGTGTGTGGGTGGCAATCCTGGCCACAAATTGCCTGATTTAGGAGGGCTTGCTGATGATCGTGGATTAACACCTTCATTTGATGGGAGGATCTGTGGTGTAGACAGGTCATTCAAATGGACATCAGTAATATATTCTGTAATATTTAAAATTTGTATTATTACCTTAAATAGTAAAATTATTCCACCTGTCAAAGAAAGCTTTTTTCATCTGAGATTTTGAACACAATTCACATTAATAAATGTCAGGTGGAATACTCAACAGACATTATGCTTGCTAAGTGAGTAACAGTGATTTTCCCCCTAAGAGTCCAATTAATGTTCATAACACATTACTGTTCATAACACATACAGAAAGTGTGCAGTGGAAATATATAGCAGAAGAGGACTGTACTTGTCCTAATTTAGTATTTAAAAAACTAAAGCAAATTGGGGCAGTTTTTAGAAAACTTTAAAACCATATGGGAGAAAAAGAGATGATCTTCCCAAACTAACATAGCAATCAAAACCCAGGAAGAAATTTAGGCATGAAATAATTATAAATTATTTTATTCTTACTGTAATAAAAGGAAATAAAACCCTCTGTCAGAAAAAGACATCTTTTTTGAGAATTAAATTATGCATCAAGAAAATAAAAGCTCTATGAGAGCTATCTTGATTTGCTGTTGGATTTCTAGTATATAACATATGTTTCATTGTGAGAGACTGCTAAAAAAGCATTTGAGTGAAGAAAAGAGAAGTGTACATGACAGACGCTGAAACAGAATGATTTCAGAGATTTCTGCAGATAGTGCACAAGAAATGACTTTTATGACTTTCACAGAGGCATTTCTCATTATTATCTCAACCATGACTAAAAGTAGACTAATAATACTAGGGGAAGAAAATAGGAGGAGACTCACTCTAGGCCTTTTAGAAGGGAATAAAAAGTTAATACAATCTAGGTCAGGGAAGGACAGGGATTAGCAAATGGTCCCTACAAAAGACAAGATGGTATATATTTTAGATTTTGTGTGTCATATATCATCTTTGTCACATTTTTCAAACAGAAAATGTAAAAGCTCAGATCCCTAATCTATGTCATCAATTAGTTACTAATTGTAAGGATAAACTTGTTATGGAACAATAAAGAACTAGTAGGTCGCTTAATTAGGTTTTTTATGAGGAAAGGCTAGATAGCAGACTGCTGAGTCTTTCAATACTGAAATTTTACATAACTAATAATTAAACAACTTCTAACCACATCTCAGGAAGCAACAGTTAGAACTGGACATGGACCAACAGACTGGTTCCAAATAGGAAAAGGAATACATCAAAGCTGTATATTGTCACCCTGCTTATTTAACTTATATGCAGAGTACATCATGAGAAACGCTGGGCTGGAAGAAGCACAAGCTGGAATCAAGACTGCCGGGAAAAATATCAATAACCTCAGATATGCATATGATACCAGCCTTATGGCAGAGAGTGAAGAGGAACTAAAAAGCCTCTTGATAAAAGTGAAAGAGGACAGTGAAAAAGTTGGCTTAAAGCTCAACATTCAGAAAACTAAGATCATGGCATCTGGTCCCATCACTTCATGGGAAATAGATGGGGAAACAGTGGCTGACTTTATTTTTCTGGGCTCCAAAATCACTGCAGATGGTGACTGCAGCCATGAAATTAAAAGACGCTTACTCCTTGGAAGGAAAGTTATGACCAACCTAGATAGCATATTAAAGAGCAGAGACATTACTTTGCCAACAAAGGTCCATCTGATCAAGGCTATGGTTTTTCCAGCGGTCATGTATGGATGTGAGAGTTGGACTGTGAAGAAAGCTAAGTGCTGAAAAATTGATGCTTTTGAACTGTGGTGTTGGAGAAGACTCCTGAAAATCCCTTGGACTGCAAGGAGATCCAAACAGTCCATCCTAAAGATCAGTCCTGGGTGTTCACTAGAAGTACTGATGCTGAAGCTGAAACTCCAATACTTTGGCCACCTGATGCAAAGAGCTGACTCATTGGAAAAGACACTGATGCTGGGAGGGATTGGGGGCAGGAGGAGAAGGGGACGACAGAGGATGAGATGGCTGGATGGCATCACCGACTCGATGGACATGAATCTGAGGTAAACTACGGGAGTTTATGATGGACAGGGAGGCCCAGCGTGCTGCGATTCATGGGGTCGCAAAGAGTCGGACACAATTGAGTGACTGAACTGAACTGAACCACATCTAAACTTTTAAACTTTATGTCAGTATAATCAAGGGGCCTGACACGTTTTCTTGACTAGAAGCCATTTATGCACTGCACACAAGTATTACTGCACAAGTATTAATGCACTGAACCACAAATATTCCTGTGGTTAAGGAAACATCCTTCTTCTCCAGAAAAAAGTTGTGTTCATTCAAAAATCTTAGTAAACTTAGTACTGCCTACTATTCAGTAATTATAGAAGATAAATATTTTATGTTCCTTGTCCGCCATTTATTTTAAGATCGGAGAATCTGAACCTCTGATGGTTTGATTTTATGTGCTTTGGAGAATTAAATACCACATTAAGCTAAGACAAGTTAACCCAAGAAAAAATAAATGTAAAATGAAAAACAACTCAATTGTTTTTCATTTGGCCACTTGCTCTTTCTCAAAAGAATAGTGACCAGTACTGTGGTATAATCTATTAAAACAGAGTTCATTGTAATACATTAAACTCTGATGCCAGGCATACACCAAATATTTTGTAGCTGACATGACTCCAATGACAGCAATCTAAATCTAATAGTCTACAATTTGGATTATTTTGCTGTTTTACAAATCTGCTTTAGATGACACTAACTTAATACTCACATGCAAATAGTACTAAACTCTACTAGTTAGACCACTCCAGTGTCCTTGCCTGGAGAGTCCTAGGGATGGGGGAGCCTTGTGGGCTGACGTCTATGGGGTTGCACAGAGTCGGACACGACTGAAGCAACTTAGCAGCAGCAGCAGCAGCTACTAGTTAAAAAGCACAAAAGTAACATCTATTTAATTCCCTTTTTTTTTTTTTTTGGCTTATGCAGCATGTGGGATCTCAGATTCCCAGACAGGGATAGAACCTATATTCCCTATAGTGGAAGCACAGAGTCTTAACCACTGGGTTGCCAGGGAAAGTCCCTCCCTACTTCTTTAAATTAATATGGCTGAACTATAAGGTCACAAACTGCACACAAAAGATGAAGTTATTTCAGAAAACAGTAAAATTGCAAATATAATCTTGAACACATATCTTGCACCCTTTGTCCACAAATGAAACACTATTATTTGCAAATTATAAAAACTGTCACCTGAAGCTCTGCTGTGTATTTGCACTTTGACAGTTTCCTGGTTGTTCAAATCAGCTGTTTCAGATATAGAGTCTCTATCTTTATCCAATTCCCCTTCAGAATTTACTTTATTAATCTTGTTGCACATCTTCTCCTTTTGCCAATCTTTTGACATTTCTGAATTGTTCTCATCATCCTGAATTAACATTGTTGTCTCATTATTATCTTCAGAAAAGCTTCTAGAGCCATTTTCATTTTCAGCTTTATCACTGCTGCTACAAGATTCACAGGACTGAAAATCTACATCTGATTGGCTCTTGTCTTCCTCCATGGTCTCTTCAGTCATTATAGTTTGAGGATCCTCTTCTATTTCCATGACTTGTTCTTTTAATTCTTCATGAAGCAGATCCATTAAACATCGAAGGAATTCTTGAGCATCCTATTATATATAAGCAACAGAGATAGTCCCATTTCATTAAAAATATGTGTATGCAGAAACTTGAGAGAAAATACACAAAATGTGGTTAGCAACTGATTTCTACATGTGTAGCATTACATTGCGGACATACAACTTCACAGAACATAGGGCACTGGAGGGATACGATGTTCTAAGTTCTAAAAGTTAGAAAAACAAAAAAGAGTTAGAAAACAAAAGTAATGAAAAACTGAAGATGTGTTTCAATAAACACTTTAAAAAAAAGCTGACGATGATCTGAAAGTCAGTTTTACTACTGCTGTTATTGCAAAAAAAACTTGAGTAAGGTGTAAAGAAAACATGGATTTGCGTTATCAGACAATAAGAATTCAGAGAAAGATCAAATTCAAATATGCTCAGCTTAAAATTAAAGCTCTATCTAATTTTGTACTGTATCTCAAAATCCTTGATCAATCTAGAATGTTTATCAAAAATACAAATTCATAGCTCCCAAGTTACATCTACCAAATCAGTGTCTGTGATCCAGGAATTTTTTTAAACAAATTTATGTATTAATTATTTGGCTGTACTGAGTCTGAATCCATCTGCAATGTAGGAGACCCCAGCTCGATTCCTGGATCAGGAGAATTCGCTGGAGAAGGGATAGGCTACCCACTCCAGTATTCTTGGGTTTCCCTTGTGGCTCAGCTGGTAAAGAATCTGCCTGTAATGAGGGAGACCTGGGTTCGATCGCTGGGTTGGGAAGATCCCCTGGAGAAGGGAACGGCTACCCACTCCAGTATTCTGGCCTGGAGGACTTCATGGGGTCCATGAGAAATCCATGGGGTCTCAAAGAGTCAGACACGACTGAGAGATTTTCACTTTCACTTTTTTATTTCACTGGGTCTTAGCTGAGGCACTTGTTATGTGAGATTTTTTTAAAAAATTTTTAAGTGAGTTTTTTTTTTTTTAGTTATAACATGCAAGCTCTGCTGCAGCATGTAGGATCTAGTTCCCTGACCAGAGATCAAATCTGGGTCCCCTGCATTGGGAGCACACAGTCTTAGCCCCCGGACCACCAGGGAAGTCCCTATGATACAGGAATTTGTACAAGAAAAAGTTAATAGGGAACAGGCATTTTTTTGAAAAAAGGAAACGTATGGTATTAGGTATTAACATATGATTAGGTATTAATGTGAAAAAATATTACATAAAGCAACATAAAGCAACAATAATTGAAACTGCCACTGGTATCAATTAAAAAAATTATAGGTCAATGAAGTAGATTAGAAAGTCCAGAAATAGACCCATTATATATTATAATGTAAGCACAAAAATTAATGAAGAAACTTTTAAAAACAGATTAAGAAAATTCTTTTAAATCTGTTGTTTGCTACACTTGTTAGCAGTATGTGAAAAATTAAATTTGGATCATGTTGTAATGTGAAATAAATGACAGTATTAAAAATATCTAATTATAAAATACAAAAATATAAGTAAAAATTTATCTCTGGATATGAAACTTGTCAAAGCTAAAAGCACTAGAAAATACAGGCATATTTACACACCCCCAAATTTAAAGTTTCTAAGCAATACAGACCTACCTGCTGAGAATACCCCCGAAATGTTGGATTTACAGTTTTAATTCCTTGAAACAGAGTAGTAGGCACAACTGATCCTGGCCTGAGGAAGAAAACATTTTTAGGAAGAAACTTGTGATTTTTAGTTAGTTTTTTTTTTTTAAAGTATCCAGCAATTATTTTATTTATTTACTTTTGACTATGCCTTGTAGTGTGTGTGTGGGATCTTAGTTTTCTGACCAGGGAATCCAACTCTGCACTGGGAACTGAGTGTCGTAACCACTGGGCTACCAGGGAAGGCCCTAATTTTTATTTTAGAAATGAGAAATCTAAAATTCAAAGAGTCAAACTGAAAAGTGTTCGTGTTTCAAAAAATCATTCAAAGTGGCCCAGTATTAAGCTTCAAAAGTTCATGAAAATAGCTTATTTTTTATATTTAAGCTATAATTTATTCCTCTCTCCCATAAAGAAATGACTATGCTCTACCATATGATTTTTCAAAAAATACTAGTTACTTAAAATAATATTTTAATTACTTAAAATTCCTGGCAAAATTAAGATAAAGATACCTAGTACACTACCTAAATAAAAATTTTAAACCAGTTATCAAATACCCATGAAAACAAAAATGAAAAGTAAACCATAAGAGATTTAATCATCTAGAATCCTGTACTATGATACTTCTGAAATTTAGTAAACTTCGAAGAATATGAAGTTTATAGTTTCAGAGCAAAGAAACTTAAACATAGCAGTTAAGGGCAAGTTCTAGCTATAGAGTAAGGAACTTGGAAACAATAGAGCCAGGTAATACCCAACAGGGATAAATGACTAAGAGTTCTAATACAAAAAACATTATAGCAAACAATTACTCTTCTAATGCTACACTTAGAGCAAATAAATATAAGCAGAAAAATAAACATTCATATGTGTCTCTATGGTCTGATTTTAGCATTGTGAGAATGTCTACAAAATTCAGAAGTGTAATAGCCACTGCAGCAATTCAACATTTTATCTCCAATCCAGATACTTCATTTCGATGTTCATTGTCAAATGTAATGTGGCCAAAATTGAATGCCTCAATCTGTCTGTCTTCTACTTTTTATATCTCTGTAAATGCATTTGCAAATATTTACAATATTCAGTTTAAAATATAAGAAAATAAACACAGTAAGTACATACCTGCTTTTATGCCAGAGTTCTGTCATCAGTTTGAGATAACTTTTACAAATAGCTGGTTTCTTATCTGTTCGAGCCAGTCCTCCACAATCAAGAAAAAACTGTGTCAAAGGCGGGCTAGTTTAACAAAAAAAAAAATTTTATAATCGAGTCAAAGCTTAATACTGATTGACTTCTAGTCATTTAATGAACTATGACAAAGCACTGTATCTATTATTTCTTTGCCCCCTTTTACAGCTTCACATTCATTTCCTCATTATTTTGCGGAGCACATCAGCGCAGATTTGACCCACAACATTACAGTCCTCAATGATGTCAGATCACTTTTCTACTTTTGTTCTTTACCTCTCTGGCAACTCTTTCCCCTCTTTATTATTTTTTTCTGCTCTTATCAGGTGTCTAAATAGCAGGGTTCCTCAGAACTTGATCCTGTGACTTTCCCTCTCTTCCCTGGGTGATCATCTACAGAACCTTTCATACTGCATCTACCTGCTTCACAGGACGAAGATTGAGGGAAAACAACAAACACCTAACTGCTTTATTAGAGACTTTCCACCTACAGAAAAATATAAAGTATTTCCCTAGGATCTCTGAAAGAAAAGAGGTAAGAGGAATTAGTTCAAGCTCCTCCTTTTCTAGATGTAAAAACAACTTCCTCCAAGACGCACAACTCCCGAGGAGCTAAGCCAGGACCAGCATTGTTAGGAAACCACAGGCACGGAGGAGTAGCCAGTAACCCTACCGGGACAGCAATGGATCATGTCCCAACTCAGTTCCTTGCTTGCTCTACCTTAGGAGTTAATCAACAAGAAAGAGAAAACCTTTTCAGGGATATCTGTACATTTAGGTTTTAGTTAACCCAGATAATTTAAGCGAAGGCATTTCATGTGCTGAGAGGGGTAAGGAAGAGGTACAGCAAGGGATTAATGGGATCCTGTTGGCTAGGGAGACTGAATATAATTACTAACTTTTCAATATTACTATTAAAGTATATTTCTTTCTTTTCCCTCTCTCACTTCTCTTTTTTTTCTAAGCATACTATAGCATCATGGTTTTCTGCTCCAAGAGTAACTTTAAACAACTATACTAACATAATTAATTTCTCTACTTACCAGTTAGAAAGAGCCTGCAAAGCTGCATTCATATAACAAGTATTTCCAATATTTTTCAAACCTGTAAGACCTATTAAGAAAAATTATGTTATCATTCAATAATCCAATGACTCAACTTTATGAGTGTTCACTAAGTATATAACTAGGTAATTATTATGGTTCCTAAGCTATGGTAAGGAAATACAAAATACATTATAGAAATACAAATAGCAACAACTTGAATAACTCAAAGAGGGGTCAGACTTACACCAAAGTGATAATTTTCAGAAAATTATTTAGATATACAATTGAATAGCAGAATGCAACTCAGCACGTGCCCTGGTTCTCAAACTTTACAGCCTATTCCTCTTCCACATGGCATGCATATGCACTCACACCCACCCACTTGATACATTTACTTTACCTTCCTGGCATTTGTAGATACTAGATTCCCTTATATGAATTATAAAACAGAAAAGTTTGTACAAAACTATATATACAGGCAGTTTATACTGTGGGCTTTAGTAAAGTGATGGCAGAGAAATCAAATATCAAAATTGTCAGTTTGCTTTTTTTCACAAGTAATAATTTCCTAATAAAATTTCAACTTCTAAATAATACAATTATTTTATTGATATCTTATAATCAAATATTGCCAACTAGTATTACTTTCACTCATACATCATTAAAAACAAAAGGATATTTCCTTGGTATTTTCAAATGATGCACAATGCAGTAAGTTAAAAAAGTTAGAACTTAAAATGCATCTTAATTAATTATAAACACTGGTGACTTTTTTTTAAAAAAGCATTAACAAATAGCTTGGTTCCTAGAATTTATTTTTATAATTATCTTATCACCTCTAGATTTTGAAATTTTCACAATACAGTTCCCTAAAGAAATGGGCAATAGCATACAAAGGAGTGTGTTATATAGGAGAATTATTTTACCTCTTGCCTTAAGTTCATCTTCCTCTTCTACTTCTATATCCAGATCATCAAATACAGCAACCAGAGGAGTTTTTAATGTTGTGTTACTGGGGATTTTAAAATCCTTGATAACAGAAAAGACAACAGGCTTAAACAAATCCTTAGGCTAAATTTTAAAAAAATTTTTACTCAACTGATCTGTAGACTTCTACAGTCTCTCCTGATACTTGTTACTAAAGTTATTTTGCATCCTTTTATGCACATGAAATAGTTTTAAATTTTTTTTTTAAAATATTTTCTAAAATTCCAAAATTAATTCCTGAGAATTGGATTAACTCAAGAGGTGGAAACTGGTGACTTGCTGGTCAAATGCCAGTCCACACTATTTAAATTAAAAAAAAAAAAAATTTTTTTTTAAGGCCAAAAACCTAAACAAAAGCAAAACTTTTGAGCTAACATTTTAAACACCGGGAGAGTTCACATAAAAAAATCAAATTTTGCTGCTGCATGACAGAAACCAACATAATATTAATTAAAAAATTTTTTTTAAAAATCCAATTTTACAAGTTCTATTTTTTATTATTTCTAGTTTTATTATTTCTAGTTTTATTAGTTCTCTTCTAATAGAAGCTCAAAGTATATTGCACCCAGTTAGCAAAAATCAGTGGGAGGCTGAAATTGAATAGCAGAATGCAACTCAGCACGTGCTCTGGTTCTCAAACTTTACAGCCTATTCCTCTTCCACATGGCATGCATATGCACTCACACCCACCCACTTGATACATTTACTTTACCTTCCTGGCATTTGTAGATACTAGACATTTGGGAAGGCCCATATTCTCACTTTGTTGTATTGAAATACAGAGAAGTAGAACAGTTTTTAGAAAAAAAATCATTCAAAATCTTACCTCCTATCATACTGTTTGAAAAATCTTAAGGACATCTGACTGATTTCCCATATTGTTAACTTGTAACTAATGCTCTGATGAATTAGGTTTAAATAGTCTATAAATTTTATATCACTAAAGAAATCTGTACAAATAACTTTTTCTTCTGAGCAAAATCTTTAACAACAAGATCACTGGGAAGTTGTATGAAATTAAATTCATGTCTTTTATGTGCTATAAAAATAACTCACCAGAAAGTTATTTACAAGCTATCAGAAAAGTATCAGTATTCTTACTCAACCAGATTCAGCATTCATTAAGAGGTTGCACTGGGTCTTCGTTACTGTGCGCAGGCCTTCTCTAGTTGTGGTGAGCGGGGGCTACTCTTCCTTGTGGTGCGTGGGCTTCTCATAGCAATGAAGACCCAGTGCAACCAAAAATAAAATAATAGATGAATAAATAAGTTATGTATATATTAAAGAGTCACTTCTTTAAAAAAAGAGTTGCAATTGTAATCTATCAAGTAGAAATGGCAAATAGCTATTCTAACATTTTTTTTTAGTTAGTGATGATTATTTTCCTGATGTGTTTTTATTTGTATTTCTTCTTTGTAAGCTATCTGTACTTAATCTTTGATTAATATAAATTGTTATCACTTTCTCATGTGATTAAACTTTCAATTATCACATTTTTGTTAATAGTATAAGAGGGTTCACACAAACTTCTTCTCAAACTACCATGGCATTAACAAAACCAAAAAACGTATTTCTGAATGATAAATAGGTATCAGGGGAGAAATAGTAATGACGATTTATGAACTAGAGTCATTCAACTGAGACACTAGAAATGCAACAAGTATACCTTGTCTAAAATCTAGTCACTTTAAGTTACATTATATGTGAGGTAAACAAATTTATTGTCACAAATTTCTAACTATCAGAATATAATACAAAGATACAGCAGAAAAAATCTTAGAATTGGCATCAAAGAACACAATTCTAGAAATACACTATAATTTCCACAAGGAAAAAAAGCTCACTGATGTAACTAAAACAGATCAAATGATGATTAGGATAAGTAGACACCAACTACTCTTATTTTTCCATTTCCCTCTCCTATTTTTTTCTCTGGGGTGCTGCAAGGCACGTGGAATCTTGGTTCCCCAAGCAGGAATTGAATCCATGCCCCCCGCAGTGGAAGCACGGAGTCTTAATCACTGGGTTGCCATGGAAGTCTGTCCCTTTCTTATTTTTATAGAACTTGAAAATTCTCAAAATTAAGTGAGCAATCTTTGCAAGTTCACACATATTTTGTAGTCAAAGACTGATGTTAAGTTTTAATATGTTCTATCTGGTTTTCAATAAATTAGTAAAACATTCACAATAATAGACATGGGAGTGAAGCAGAGAGGGAAATGATGAAAAGGTAGTTGAATTAGGGCCTATTAAGGAAGGCCCATTACCTCTCCTAGAGCCAGCTGCTTGAGTTTTTAAAACCTATAAGTTGCTTTTTCCATCTTTAGACACGTGTGAGATTCAATTTTATTGTAATCTATCATTCTACAAAAGAAAAAAGGCCAGATTCTGTGTCTCATTTGAGGAAAAAAGGCACATTATGGAAACCTGGTAAAGTAAAGGTGAGGTAGGGTTCTTTAAAATTTCAGCTACATGACAAATTCTGAAATTATTTTCTGAAAGCATTTAATATTTTAATTCCATGGATTTAAATTATTACCTGTACGCCATTTTCTTGTATTTGGTGAAGTGGTTTTACATGAGGTAATGAAGGCTGAGTTCCTAATTTCCTATCCAAAAATACTTCTTTGCTGCAAGCATAACACCATACTCGAAGGGTGGTGAGGTTCACAGTTAGATAATGCTTTGTCTCCTGAATAATTTCATGAGAGAGAGAGAAGAGGAATCAAAATGAGTTATAGTTGAAAGCCTTTCAAAAGATCATAGAAGATAAACTGCTGGCCTTTAATGAATAACAATATATTCAAAACAGAAGATTTAAACCAGAGCACCAAATAAACATTACTAAGATAAACTGCTACTGCTAAAACATAGTGAACAGTAACAATATCCAAGCCTACTACAAAAGTTATTCTATTATTTTCACCACTATTCATTATAAAGATAACAAAGAGTTATTATAAGAGTCTGCTTTGCAGTTAGCAAGTAATTATAATACAAGAAAATTGACAACAGCACACTAAGTGTTCAAGAACATCAGAATGGCAAAAGAATACAAGTGACATGAATTAAAGCACAAAAGAGCTCAAGCAATAATGAATATATGATCTTGGATATGTGAAATTCTCGCCTTTCTCATCTCGAGTTCTGCAAGACAATAATGCCCTACAGAAAATGATTTGAGTAACCATTTTCTCAGTTCTCCCAAGAATGGCACAGAGCACCACCATTCTAGATGCACCAAAGAGAAGTAAATTAACTATGTATGAAGATGCCTGAGAGTCTTAAGTAATTCTCTTGAGGAACCCTGTCAAGAACAGTTGATGCTATAGAGATAAATATAAACGAAAAAGACGGTTCATTCTCAAGAAATGTATAGTTTGGAATGGGATCTCTATCTAATCTGTAAAAGAAGCATGCCAGAATTACACACAAGCACCAAACCACCAAGGTGACGTAGAAGGAGACTCCAGTAAGGAGGATGTAGAGCAAAAGGTAATATGAGTTGAGCCTTGAAGTCAGTCAGGCCCTATCCTAAGCCTAGACTTCTAATCTTGACTTCAACTTCCATATCCTCCTAATATTTCCAGCGATCACCTCCATACACCTGGAGGTACATTTCTTAAATCACTGCTCTTTTAATTACCACCTCATTCTAATATTGACCTTTCCAGCAATTCCCATCCCCACCTTTTTATAAGCTAAGATTTAACTCATTGTTTATTAAAAAAAAAAAAAAAAAGAATAAAAGGACAAAATTTTGAATGACAACTTGAATTAATGATGTTGTATTTGTTTTCCTTTTTCCTCAGGCTATATTTAAAAAATGCCTGGCATGAAATTTTTCTATATACATACCTGAGAATGTATGGTGCTATGATCCACTTGTGATTCACCACAGCCAACATATGAACACCTATTCTATAAATATATAAAAAGGAAAATAAGGCATTATATAATGTAAATTTATAATAATAAGCATTACATTTACAATGAAGTTCTGATCACATTTTAACTTTAAGATTAAATGAGTTCCAAAGTTAGTTATTTTAACCAAAAGGTACCAGGCACAAAAGAATATAATCAGAATACTTTTAAGCTAAAAGATATGTCACCTCTAATAAAAAGTAAGTGTAAAATATTGTAGTGATTTACTTAACTCTGCAAAAAGCATTGTAAGTTAATATCCAAAGTTTAAAGCTTAATTTTTATTATCAATAACAATGTTTTTAAAGTATGTTCATTTATGAAATCCTGTGTCAAAAAAATCTTCTAATTCACCTTATTCAGATATAAGTTTATAATATCAAACTTTTGAGAAGAAACACACACATACCTCCAGGCATGCCCAAAGGTTTGGTCCTCTGACTTTACAATCCTGACAAGAACCCTGTGAGAAGATCACAGAGATAACATCACCATTCCATTAACACAGCCAAACACATACATTCACTAGTATCATACAAAAAATTTTGGACTCATGAACACAGGATAATTGTGGTAATTTATCAAAAAAAAAGAAACCCACGTTTGTTTGAGAGAAAAATTAATACAGTTTTTTAAAGGAAGGGAAAAAAGCCATCTATCTTACATGAGATTTTTGTATTAAATCTTCTTTAGTTATTTCACCAACTGAATCCAAATGTGGACAATGACTTCGAAAAGATGACATTTTGTTAGAAATGTTTTCCTGTTTCTCAAGGCTTTCCAAATGAGGTAACACCTACAGAAAAATTGACCAGAAAAGTTAATTTTAAAAGTGCTATTATATTAAAAATTATTAAAATAAAAGGTAAAATAAGAAGCATACATGTTTATAAGTTTGCCCTACAAAAGTACATATTTTCAAATACATCGACCCTATTCTCACAATTGAATTTCACAACTGAATTTTGTAGTGTCCTACAAAACAGTATATTTTCAAATACATGGAGGTTATTTCCACAACTTCAACACTGGAAGTTTCTCTGCTAGTAAATAATCATTTTATTAAAACTGACACCTGTGAAGCCATGTAAGCTTGCTTCTCCACTACTCCTGCTGTTTTCCCTCCAGGTTATTTAAGTATTTACATCCCCTATTTTTCTTTTAAAAAGATTAACCCTTAGGCTAGAATTGGAATTGAAAAGAAAAAGAATTCAGATGGAAACCATTTTCACACTAGCAACAGCCCCCACTGATGATATGAATAAAATAGCTTGGTACTCTAGCAATATACCTGGATAGTCACTTTGTATCAGTTTCTCCACTGGGCAACAGTTACACTTTAGACCAGATAATTCTCTGTAGCTGGGGGAGTCCTGTATATTGCAAGATAACTTAGCAACATTCCTTCTTCTACCCACTAGTTGCCAGAACACCCACACTACCACCCTGAGCTTCAATCACCAAGGTCACTACACAGTGTAAAATTATATTCTCTAGGCAACAAAGTTATCCCAGGTTGAGACTTTGACCAGACTTACAGCCTGAAAGCGAAAGTGAAAGCTGCTCAGCTGTGTCTGACCCTTTGTGACCCAGTGGACTACATGGTCCATGGAATTCTCCAGGCCAGAATACTGGAGTGGGTAGCCTTTCCCTTATCCAGGGGATCTTCCCAACCCAGAGATCAAACCCACGTCTCCTGTGTTGCAGGAGGATCATCTGAGCTACCAGAGAAGCTCTTAAACACTTATAAATTTGATTTGATAGAACCTTTTTGTTTAATATATTTACTAATATGTTAATATCAGCACATTTATAATTGTATACATTTATTTTAAAACATAAATGTGCTGAAATATTAACACATTAGTAAATACAATAAAAAGGTTCTATCAAACCAAATCATTTTAACAAGTCCAATATTACACTACAACCTACAAAATACAACAGGAATCACTCTGAAGTTAATGTTGACTAAGTCATGATTTCTAAATATCACATTACTACATAATATCAAATAAGCCATGCTCCTTGCTTTCATAGCATGAAATAATTGCTGGGACTTGCCTGGCAGCCAAGTGGATAGAACTCCAAGCTCCTAAGGCAGGGAGCATGGTTCTGGATCCCTGGTTGGGGAACTAAGATCTCACCTGCTATATGGTACAGCCAAAAAATCCCAAAACTGAATTAAAATAATTGCTAATATTTTCCATTTTTAATTTATGTATGGGGGAGGGTTTCCTACCCACCTGTCACTTCCTTGTGAAGGTGAATATCTTTTCCCTCTTATCCAATTACTCCCATTTTCAACCATAATGGAGTAATAAGCACCAGATTTACCCTCTTTTAAATAAGAAATCAATTTTTAAAATATATAAAATAATGATTTTTCAGACACACTGGACAACAGGCATTGCAGGACACTGATCCATCCATTAGAAGATAAAAACAAGGCAACTGCCCCAACTGACTGCCTGGAGAGAATTTCTAGTCTACAGTACAAGCAGAAGAAAACCCAAACAGACTTTGGTGATCTTTCTGAGCTGAAGAGACAAAGCTGGAAATGCAGTGATGCCAAGGTGAGTAATCAGAGAGGGAACTGGAAACCCACTCCTGGAGAATCCCATGGAGAGAGAAGCCTGGCAGGCTAAAGTCCATGGGGTCGCAAAGAGTCGGACACAACTGCTTAACTAACACACATATACATAAGGTGAGTAACGGGCTTCTCAGGTCGCTCTGTTGTAAAGAATCTGCCTGCCATATTTACAACAGAACATGGAAGCAACCCTAGATGTCCATCAACAGATGAACGGATAAAGAAGTTGTGGTACATATACACAAAGGAATATTACTCAGCCATAAAAAGGAACGCCCTTGAGTCAGTTCTAATGAGGTGAATGAACCTAGAATCTATTATACAGAGTGAAGTAAGTCAGAAAGGGAAAGATAGATATCATATACTAACACATATATACAAAATCTAGGAAAATGGTACTTAAGAATTTACTTACAAGGCAGCAATGAAGAAACAGACACAGAACAGACTCATGGACACGTGGAGAGGGGAGGAGAGGGTGAGAGGTATGGAAAGAGTAACACGGACACTTACACTACCAAATGTAAAGAGATAGCCAACGGGAATTTGCTGGATGGCTAAAAAACTCAAACAGGGGCTCTATGTCAACAGAGAGGGGTGCGATGGGAGGGAGATGGAAGGGAAGTTCAAAAGGGAGGGGATATATGTATACCTATGGCTGATTCAGGTTGAGGTTTGACAGAAAACAACAAAATTCTCTGAAACAATTATCCTTCAATTAAAATAATAATAATAAAAATAATCTACCTGCCAATGCAGGAGCCTCAGGAGACCTGGGTTCCAGCCATGGGTCAGGAAGATCCTTTGGAGAAGGGAATGGCAACCCACTCCAGTATTCTTGCTGGCATAATCCCATGGACAGAGGAGCCTGGCAGGTTACAGCCCATGGGGTAACAAACAGTCAGACATGACTGAAGCGACTGAGCAAGCACGCAAGGTGAGTAAGAGAAAGTAAAGAACTGAAAAGAAAGCAAGTCAACTCTGCAGATTCCTAAAGGGCGACCGGTGGGCTTTCATCCAAGCACTGATGAGCACATGCCTGTGACTAAGCTACCTCAAGCAGTGGAAAGAACTACAGGAAGGGGGCAGACAGAACAACTCTCAAAGCCAGCACAGGTCTGTCTGTGTGTCACAGCCAGAGGTGAAAGATTTCACAACACAGAGGGAATAAAGCAACAGTACTCAGAAGGGCACTGCCTTTGTACAGGGGAAAAATTATCCCTAGAGCAAAGACTACTTTGGTTCTGCCTTCAAAAAGCTCCAAAGCAAGCATGACCGGGTCAAACTGCTCCAAAAGAATTAACTGTGTCCCAGAACAAAGATGAAGAACATTTAAAGGAATGAACAAAACCAGCACCTAACAAGGTAAAAATCAAAATGTCTGGCATCCGACAAAACTATTAAGATATAGAAAGAAGGAAAATCTGACCCTCAGTGGGGAAGGAAAAAAAAAAAAGAGATCCAGAAATAAGACAGACAGAATCAAGGATACAAATGATAAGCGACATGAAAGACTGGAAGGGGGGAAAAAAGAAAAAAAGGCCAAAATCAAAATTCTAAATGTTAATAAAAACGAAAAATAAAAAATCTATGTGAAAAAATACAATGGATGAGATTAAGAGCAGACAAGACAAGGCAAAAAAATAATGAACTTGAAGACACAGTAAAGTGAAAGTGAAGTTGCTCAGTCATGTCTGACTCTTTGCAACCCTGTGGACTGTAGACTACGAGGCTCCTCCATCCATGGGATTCTCCACTCAAGAATACTGGAGTGGGTTGCCATCGAAATATAAAGATTGAGAAAATTAAACAAGAGCATCACTCAGGTGGCAAAGTCTGAATTTGATGAAAACTAAAACCCTCCAAATTGAAGCAACACAAGACATAAGAACAAATAATACCATGGCATATCAAAAACAAGTAGCTTAAAACAACATGTTAACTGAAAGGACATCTTAAGAGCAGCCCCAAAAGATCCATAATGTAAACTAGAAACACATAAGCCAGAAGGCAGAGGAGCAACATCTTTAGAGTTTACTAAAAGAACACCATCAACCAAGAATTCCATACATAGGAAAATATCTTTTGAAAACAAAGGCAAAATAAAAACATCTTTAGTCATACAAAAGCTGAAGGAATTTATCACCAACACATTTGCATGATAAAACCTGTATGTATGCTTCAATATATTTCCATATAAATCATATACAAATATAGATACAGACACAAAATATCAACAATATTGGTAATGTTTTATTTTCTTCAATAATATTCTTAAAAATCTCAAGTCAAAATTTTCATGGATATATATGAAATGCATTCACAGATGGATACATGCACTCAATCAATCTTCTAATAATAGATATTTCCCTTGTTTCCATATGTTGTCATTTAAAAATCCATGTAAATGTAATAGGCGTGCCATTACATTTGTATTTGTATTACATGGGCCTGTTTATAAAAACAGTGTGCAAGATTACTGTCCAAAAATTCGATAACAACACATATTTCCACTCATAAAGGAATACTATTTTCTGCACAGCAACACCATTTTCTCTACTAGCAACAGATATTACTGTTTTTTTTTTTTAACTTTTGTCATTTGATAAGTGTGTTGTTATATTTCACTAGTATTTCATTTGCATTGCCCAGACTTGACTAGCTAGCTCAGTCAGTGGAGCATGAGATTCTTTAATTTGCATTACCTTGACAACCTGTGAGATGAGACTGAGTGTCTTTTCATGAATTGTATAGCCTTCTAGATTTATTAATTTTCTTTAATGGTTCTTTAAATTTTTGCCCTTCTTACAGTTGGGCTGATAACCTCTTGTAAAAGGAATCCTGTCTTCTATACTGCAACCATTTTTTTTTCAAACTTACTATTTGTCTATTATTGTTCAGCTGCTAAGCTGTGGCCAACTCTTTGCAACCCCATGCATTGCAGCACTCCAGGCTCCCCTGTCCTTCACTATTCTCCCGGAGCTTGCTCAGACTCATGTCCTTGGTGTCGGTAATGCCATCCAACCATCTCATCCTCTGTCATTCCCTTCTCTCATTTGTCTATTAAGTTTATGAAAACCACATAAGTTTACTATCCTAATCATTTTTAAATGTACAGTTCAGCAGTATTCAGTATATTCACACTGTTGGGCAATCAATTTCCAGAAATCATTTCATAATGCAAAGTGAAACTCTACAGCATTACACAGCAGCTCTGCACTCCCCCTCCCACCAACCACTGGCAACCACCATTTTACTTTCTGTCTCTACAATTTTGATGAGTCAGGGTGTTTGTTTCACAAGTGGAATATAGTGTTTTCTTTGTGTCTTGCTTATTTTACTTAGCATAATGTCCTCAAAGTTTATTGATTTTATAGCATGGGCAGGAACTTCCTTCCTTTTCCAGGTTGATTAATATTCAATTGTGGTGATATCTCACTGTGATTCTTTAAAAAAAAAAATATATATATATATATATATATTTTTTTTTTCATTCATTTACTTGGCTGCGCTGGGTCTTAGTTGTGGTACATGAGATCTTTTTAGTTGTATCATGTGAGATCTAGTTCCGTGACGAGGAAGTGAACCTGACCCCTGCATTGCGAGCTCAAGAGTCTAGCCACTGGACCACAAAAGAAGTTCCCCCACTGTGGTTTTGATTTGCACTTCCATAATTAGTAATGTTGAGCATCTTTTCACGTGCTCTTACCCATTTATTTATATACCTTCTTTGGAGAAATGTCTATTCAACTACCTGAGTCATTTTTAAAATCTAACTGTTTGCTTTTTTGTTGTTGAGTTGTAAGAATCCTTTATATACTCTGGATATTTAACTCTTTATTGGATGTATGATTTGCAAATATTTTCACCCATTCCATAGGTGGCCTTTTCACTCTCTTGACTATGTCCTTTGATGCACGATAATTTCTAATTTGATACAGTTCAATTTATCTATTAACTTTTGTGACCTGTGCTTTTAGTGTCATATCCAAGAAATCACTGACAAATCCAATGTCACAAAGTTTCCCCTCTATGCTTTCTTCTAAGTGTTTTAGTTCTTATGTTTATGCCTTTGATCCACTAAAGTTAATTTTTGTATGTTTGGGTAAGGTAAAGATCCAATGTTGTATTTTTGCTTCTGAATATAAAGTTTGCCCAATACCCTTTCTTGAAAAGACTGTTATTTTTCCCACTGAATGGTCTTGGCACTCATCAAAAAACATTTGACCAGGGATACTTTACTAAGATAGTGAAATAGGATCTTGAGTTCACCTCCTTTCACCTGCACATGAAAATCACAACTATTTACAGAGTAACTATAGATGAGAATGACCTGAAGGCAAGCAGAAAAGTTTTTCAATACTAAAGACATGAAGAAGGAACCATGAAACAGATAGAAGGAGCAGAGATGCAATACAGTAAAGATCTACACACCTGGGCAGGCAACCCACAAAAAGAAAAATAATCACAACTGTTGAGTTTCTCCCTAAGGAGTAAAGGATCTGAGCTCCACACTGGGCTCTCCACGCCAAGGGTTCTGCAAAGGGAAAAGGTGCCCCAGAATATCTAGCCCTGAAGGTCAACTAGGGCTTGAGTACAGAAGAGATGGAGGTCCATAGGAAACAAACCTCTACTCTTTTCTAAAAAAGAAAAAAAAAAAAAAAATATATATATATATATATATGTATGTATATATGTATGTAATTTGGCTGCACTGGGTCTTAGTTGCAGCATGCTGGAGCTAGTTCCCTGACCAGGGATCGAATCCAGGCCTCCTGCATAAGCAGCATGGAGTCTCAGCCACTGGACCACCAGGGAAGCCCCAAAACTCCACTCTTGACTGGCAAGCTTCACAAGAAGCAGAACCTGACATCCAATAACGTTAATGTAAGAGTCAAAATATGGAAGTCCATAAACAGAACAGATAAAGAATATGTGAGACACACACACACTTGAATACGACTCAGCCATTAAAGAAAGAATGAAATCTTGCATTTGTGACTACATGGATGGACCTAGAGGGTATTATGCCAAGTAAGGTAAATCAGAATGCTAAAGACAAATACATGCATGTATAATCTAAAAAACAAAACAGAAACAGATTAAAAAAAAACAGAGAACAGGCAGCTGCCAGAGGGGAAGGAGTAGGGGTTGACAAGGGAAAAAAAAGTTAACTGTGAAGTAACAAATGCTAATAGCTTGACTGTGGTCATTACAATGCATATTTATATGAAACCACCACATTATACACCTTAAAAATATAAATTTTTGTCAGCTATACCTTAATAAAGCTTAATAAATTTTTTTTTAAAAATTGAACACATGTGTGTATTATTTCTGGGCTCTATGCTATTCCATTAGTCTATGTTTATCTTACAATCAAAACTATTATTAACTTTCTTATGGTATGCTTTATCATTAAAAGTATTAATTTTTAATAAAATCAGACACATCTCTTATTTTGTAACAGCTTCTGAGTTTCTAATCTTAAGGTTTCCTTCACCGTAATTTATAGAGCTAAAACTATAGAATAGCATTAAATTTTTTTAAAACAAGGCTTTAATCTATCTGGAGGTTATCTTAAGACAGGAGCCCAGATTTATTTTCTTCCAGATGGGCAGACATCTGTATCAGTGCCATTTACTACATAATCTAAATCACTGCAGATGGTAACTGCAGCCATGAAATTAAAAGACGCTTGGCTCCTTGGAAGGAAAGTTATGACCAACCCAGACAGCATATTAAAAAGCAGAGACATTACTTTGCCAACAAAGGTCCATTTAGTCAAGGCTATGGTTTTTCCAGTAGTCATGCATGGATGTGAGAGTTGGACTATAAAGAAAGCTGAGCGCCGAAGAATGGATGCTTTTGAACTGTGGTGCTGGAGAAGACTTTTGAGAGTCCTACGGACTGCAAAGAGATCCAATCAGTCCATCCTAAAGATCAGTCCTGAGCGTTCATCGGAAGAACTGATGTTGAAGCTGAAACTCCAATACTTTGGTCACCTGATGCGAAGAGCTGACTCATTTGAAAAGACCCTGAAGCTGGGAAAGACTGAAGGCGGGAGGAGAAGGGGACGACAGAGGATGAGATGGTTGGACAGAGTATGATATGAGATGGATCATCGACTCAACGGACATGAGTCTGAGTAAACTCCAGGAGTTGGTAATGGACAGGGAGACCTGGCATGCTGCAGTCCATGAGGTCGCAAAGAGTCTGACACGACTGAGCAACTGAACTGAACCCACTTCCTACTGAGTTGTAACATTATCTTTAACCTTTATTAAATCTGCACATACCTCTATACATACTTTCTAACTGATCTATGCCCATACTGTATTAATATGATTTAGAGACTACAATATTCTATACAGAATAGGTGACATACTTCCTTCACTGTTCCATTTCAGCTTCCTTGGCTACTCTCTAAAAACACTAGAAAATCTGATAATTTTACTTCTTATGTTCCAGTATTAATATCAGTTATTTAATTTTACTGTTTTAAGGCATCTATTAGAATCTCTAAAGACAATCTGAATATAAAGGTGATGTGAGCATCTATGTCAGGGTCCTTATATTAATGTTTTGCCATTTAGGGTATTTTCTATAATTTCTTTCGATTCTTAATTTGCTTACATTTAAAAAATTTGAAATGGTCTATCTAAAAACTGCAGTTTAGTTGATTTACAGTATTGTATTAGTTAGAAATGGTCTTAATGAACTCCATGAAATGCCTTTTCAGCAGCTACTGATGGCTTACTATATTCTTTGTTTCATTTGTTGATACTATCTATTATATTAACAAATTTAATACTATCTTTGCATTGATGCAATATATCCTATTGAGTCAAAATGTATAATTAGTTTACTTCATATCTAAATTCTATCAGCTAATATTATATTTAGAAATTCTGCATTTCCAGAAACAAGTAAGACTGATCTTTTTTGGTAGTTTTTTTTTCCCCCCTTTTCTGGCCAAGATGCAGGACCTTTGCAATCTTAGTTCCCAAACAGGAATTGAACCCATGCACTGTGTAGTGGAAGGGCAGAATCGTAACCACTGGACCGTCAGGGAAGCAGTACTTTTATTTAGGATAAAAGTATGTGTGCTTCACAGAATGCATTGAGTAGTTTTGCATCCTCAATAACATAGAATAGAGTTTTTTTAAAACTTATGATGCTGTTTATAAATTAAATGAAAGTCAGCTGTGAAACCATCTGCTATGCTGCCTCGTTCAAGGAACAACTTTCAATGGCCTTTGCAATCCCTGATGGAGAATTGGTCAATTCAAGTTTTCCACTTCTTGGATCAATCCTACTAATTTATATTTTGCTATAAAATTATCCATTTATCTCAATTTTCAACTTTGGCATCATGGCATAACATGTAATATTCTGAAGGTATGAATATGATTCCATTAATCCCTCCTATATCTGGGTATCTATGATGTTTCCTTTCTCATTCTTAATATTGCATATTTTTAATCCAATCTTTTTTCCCCTTGTATGAGGTTTATCTATTAATAATTCATCAGTCCTTGTATAGAAACAGTTCTGGGATTTATCCTTCCCACTGTTTTTGTTTTGCTATTTCCAATTCTATTAATTACAGTTTTATCTTTAATCCCCATGTCCTAATTGGTTTCTGTTTTATTTTCTTAATCCCTAAATATGGGTACTGAATTCCCTTAGCTTTATTTAGTTAATAATAAAAGTATTTAAACTATAGATTTTCCTCTAAATACCAATGTTTGCCAATAAGACAGAACTATTCTCCTCATTGTTTTCTAGATAGTATGTAATCTCACTTTTTTCTATAAACCTCACTTTTGATGGTAAAGTGTTTTAAGTCCATCAATACAAGAATGAATACACACGATTGACTGTTACACAGTAGTTTAACTTGTTATTACCCATCATGCATTGGATGGATAATTTATCAACATGCACAGATCTGAAGGAGCTTCCCTGCTGGCTCGGACAGTAAAGCCGTCTTCTTGCAATCCAGAAGATCCAGGTTCGACCCCTAGATCAGGAAGATCCCCTGGAGAAGGAAATGGCAAACCACTCCAGTACTCTTGCCTGGAAAATTCCGTGGATGGAGTAACCTCATAGGCTACAGTCCACAGGGTCATAAAGAGTCGGACACAACTGAGACATTTCACTTTCACTTTTCATAGATCTAAAGGACATAATGTTGAATGGAAAAAAAGGAAGAAGCACAATGTTACATTCTCTATGATACTACTGAAGTAAAAGTTTAAAACATGAGAGAGAGATAACAGGAATTTGGGATTAGCAGATACAAAGTACTATATGTAAAATAGATAAGCAAGGTCCTACTTACTGTATAGTACAGAGAACTATATCATCTTGTAATAAACTATCAAGGAAAACAAGATAGAAAAGAAGGTATATGTATAACAGAATCACTTTGCTGTACATCAGAAGTTAATACAACATTGTAAATTAACTATACTTCAATTTAAAAAAAAGAAGAAAAAGCAAAGTTTAACCCAAAAAAAACCCCAAAAGAAAACATGCATAACAATAGTACAGTGTATCTATCTGTATGTACACATCCACTGTAAAAGCACAAAAATATAGCCTTGAAGGTTATGTACTCTGAACGTTGCCTCAAAGAAGAAAAGGGGACTAGGGAAAGATTAGTTCTCTCTGTTTTGCAATTACTGTTCTGGTATTTAAACAATCTATTTCTGCTTTATTGACTATGCCAAAGCCTTTGACTGTGTGGATCACAATAAACTGTGGAAAATTCTGAAAGACATGGGAATACCAGACCACCTGACCCGCCTCTTGAGAAACCTGTATGCAGGTCAAGAAGCAACAGTTAGAACTGGACATGGAACAACAGACTGGTTCCAAATAGGAAAAGGAGTACGTCAAGACTGTATATTGTCACCCTGCTTATTTAACTTATATGCAGAGTACATCATGAGAAACGCTGGGCTGGTAGAAGCACAAGCCAGAATCAAGATTGCCGGGAAAAATATCAATAACCTCAGATATGCAGATTACACCACCCTGTGGCAGAAAGTGAAGAGAAACTAAAAAGGCTCTTGATGAAAGTGAAGGAGAGTGAAAAAGTTGGCTTAAAGCTCAACATTCAAAAAACTAAGATCATGGCATCTGGTCCCATCACTTCTTGGGAAATAGATGGGGAAACAGTGGAAACAGTGTCAGACTTTATTTTGGGGGGCTCCAAAATCACTGCAGATGGTGACTGCAGCCATGAAATTAAAAGACGCTTGCTCCTTAGAAGGAAAGTTATGACCAACCTAGACAGCATATTTAAAAGCAGAGACATTACTTTGCCAACAAAGGTCTGTCTGGTCAAGGTTACAGTTTTTCCAGTGGTCATGTACGGATGTGCGAGTTGGACTGTGAAGAAAGTTGAGCACTGAAGAATTGATGCTTTTGAGCTATGGTGTTGGAGAAGACTCTCGAGAGTCCCTTGGACTGCAAGGAGATCCAACCAGTCCATCCTAAAGGAGATCAGTCCTGGGTATTCATTGGAAGGACTGATGTTGAAGCTGAAACTCCAATACTTTGGCTACCTCGTGCGAAGAGCTGACTCACTGGAAAAGACCCTGATGTTGGGAAGGATTGGGGGCAGGAGGAGAAGGGGACGACAGAGGATGAGATGGCTGGATGGCATCACCGACTTGATGAACACGGGTTTCAGCAGACTCCAGGAGTTGGTGATGGACAGGGAAGCCTGGCGTGCTGCAATTCATGGGGTCAAAAGAGTTGGACACGACTGAACAACTGAACTGAACTGAACTGAATGAGAATTAATACATGTAAAAAAAAAAAGCTAACCATTTGTACCAAGGCTATTTAGTATTCTCTATAATTAAAGACAACACTATCAAAATAGAAGGACCTTCATATTCTAGTTATTTAGCTTTAGTTAATTCACTATGGTAACAAAATCACTCTTTTTTCCTTCTGTTGATAAAGAACATTGAGAGTAGGGCATTCAGATAAAGGAGGGTAAGACAACGGGAGTCATCAGCTACTTCAATTTCCTCTAAAAGTGTACACCAAAAGAAAGAAGGCATGCATGCTTTCATTCTGGTCTGAAAGTTTGTTCGAGGAAGATAGGAACTAGACATTAAAAAAGACAAGCAACATGAAAGCAGTAAAAACAAAAACTACATGAAAAATCTATTTGTTCAGTCTACAAATGTAGAAGCCACAAAACTCTAAGACTCCTTTAGAAGCTGTGGGTCAAAGGTTGGGAATCACTACAGAGCAAAAAAAAGAAATCAAGCTTTGCGTGGAAATCAAAGCTTTCCATAATTTGACCTCAATGTGCAATCTTTATCAGGCAACTTTTCCCTCTTTCTACCATATCTAGACAATCTGAAATCTCCTCAGTCATAAAGATGGGAACAACAACAACTGAAAAATCTTCTAGACCGAAATGACAGCATTCATTCTGTATGATGTACAGCTTTGGCAGGGACTCAACTGCTCATCCAGATTTAAAACTGTTTCTGAAGATACTACTATAAAGGCTGCTGCTGCTACGTTGCTTCAGTCGTGTCCGACTCTGTGCAACCCCACAGACGGCAGCCCACCAGGCTCCGAAGTCCCTGGGATTCTCTAGGCAAGAACACTGGAGTGGGTTGCCGTTTCCTTCTCCAATGCGTGAAAGTGAAAAGTGAAAGTGAAGTCGCTCAATCGTGTCTGACTCTTAGCGACCCCATGGACTGCAGCCCACCAGGCTCCTCCATCCATGGGATTTTCCAGGCAAGAGTACTGGAGTGGGGTGCCATTGCCTTCTCTGATTTTTAAGGCAGTGGGGGATATTTTAGCAGTACAATCTCCCAAGTTTCAGGCCCCAAATTCTCACCTGGTCATCCTACTAACAGAACAGTAGACATTCAAATTTTAATATGGAAAGGCATAGGGACCAGTGTTATCAATATTTGTTATACATCAGACATATTAATAGTTGATAACCTAAGGAGAATCTTTTAATATTGAAGAACTGCCTGTAATCCATTATCTAGCCTATTCCAAGATCATGGCATCTGGTCCCATCACTTCAAAGCAAAGAGATGGGGAAAAAGTGGCAAATTTTATTTTGGGGGCTCCAAAATCACTGTGGACAGACTGCAGACATAAAATTAAAAGACACTTACTCCTTGGAAGAAAAGGTATGAATAATGTAGTGTGTGTGTGCACTTAGTCACTCAAGTCATGTCCAACTCTTTGTGACCTCATGGACTGTAGCCCACCAGGCTCCTCCGTGCATGGGGATTCTCCAGGCAAGAATACTAGAGTGGGCTGCCATGCTCTCCTCCAGGGGATCTCTCCAACCCAGGGATTAAACCCAGGTCTCCCGCACTGCAGGTGAATTCTATACCATCTGAGCCACCAGGGAAGCCATGACAAACCTAGACAGCATATTAAAGAGCAGAGACATCCTTTTGTTGACTAAGATCCATATAGTCAAAGCTATTGTTTTTCTAATAGCCATGTAAGTGTAAGGGTTGGACCACAAAGGCTGAGCACCAACGAATTGATGCATTCAAACTGTAATGTTGGAGAATACTCTTGAGAGTCCCTTAGACAGCAAGGAGATCAATCCAGTCAATCCTAAAGGAATCAACCTTGAATATTCACTGGGAAAACTGATACTGAAGCTGAAGCTCTAATACTTTGGCCCCCTGATGCAAAGAGCCAACTCTGGAAAAGACCGCAAGGCTGGGAAAGATTGAAGGCAGGAGGAGAAGAGCCACAGAGGATGAGAGGGTTAGATGGTATCACGAACTCAATGGATACAAGTTTGAGCAAACTACCAGAGATAGTGAAGGACAGGGAAGCCTGGTGTGCTGCAGTCCATGGGGTTACAAAGAATTGGCCAAACTTAGCTACTGAATATCAAGTCTATTCTAAAATGTAAAGCTATTTATAAAGAATCAGAGTCAAGAAACTGTGAGAAAAAAATTTATGTCAGGAGAACTAGTTGCTAATTCATTAGCTACACAGAAGATTAATATGAATCCAGAAGAAAGTCTGTAACAGCAGATGGCAGAACTCATCAATATTTTTAACAAAAATATGGATAAAGACACGGAAGGCAGGCTAGTGAAATCTAATTATAAAAATAATTTTACAAAAGTTTATTTCAGAAAAGTGAGCTAAAATTAACAAGGATGGATAAAATATTCTACATTGGGATTCAAAGAGTCTACTGTCTAAAGTAAGGCCAGAAAAGTGTTTCAAGTATTTAGATTCTAGATGTTACAGAAGATGAATGAAACAACAGTACAGTTCTTGCTCAATTTATCAATAGAACAATAGGTTTCAGAACAAAAAGAGTAGCCAGTTTTATGTACTCATAAACTAAGATTATATCTCCAATGTATTATTTATGACAAATACTAAAAGCTACAGAATACAAATGCCTTCCACAGTCTTAAATAATATGAAAACTGTATCATGATAAGACAACACTATGGCTCAAAGTAAAGTTGCCAAAGCAAGCCTAATTAAGGGCCTGGTTCATATCCAAGCTCCACTATGTCCCAGGTTTGTGAGAAGTGTTAAGTCACTTCTCTGTTCCTCAGTTCCCTCATCCACAAAACTGACATAATTACAAAAGTCTACCTTGTGGAGTTGTGGGTATAACACATATGTTAACATATAGTGATATAAATTACTTGGAACAGAGTGACAGTAAGCACTCAATAAATGCTAAGTATTTATCAGGAAAAACCGCAAGTATGAATAGTTAGACAGCAGAAGGCAAAAGCTGGAGGACTAGAGGGGAGTTCCTGGAGGTCCAGTGATAAGGACGCAGCACTTTCAGTGCCTAGGTCTTGGTTCAATCCCTGGCTGGGGAACAAAGATCCAGCAAGCCACACCATATGCCACCACTCCCCAACCAAAAAAGTCCTGGAAAGTAGGATGTTCCCCATCACTGTTATACACAGAGGCTGAAAGCCCAACCGTTAGGTGTTTCAAAGAACAGCATTTTGGCCCAAAATCAGTTCTAATATTCTCTGACTACAGAAAAATTGATTTGTCGATCAGTTTCAGCCTACATAACTGTTCCATTACTACAACTAATCTGATTAGTTCAACTGTATTATTTTAAATATTAGATTTAAAAATTATTTCAACAGCAATAAGCTAATAGCTAATTTTTCCACATTTACAACAGAAGAAAACTGCTACCCAACAAAAGCAAACCAAAAATATTGACAATGGAAGTATAGGTAAAAAGAGTACAATAATAAGCAGAAAGCTTTGGGTTTATTCTAAATCAGTCCATAATAAGTGTTTGTGGATACTTTTAATTTATAAAATCTGCTGTTGAGAACTTACTTTTAAGAATTGTTTCCTGTCCTTTAAACAAATATTCTAGCAAACATACTCTTTAAAATCTTCACACAGATCTCACAGTGTTGTAAGTCTTTCCTCAATCATTCTTAATTTTCCTTCAAACCATAAAGCAGAAAAAGAAATTTAGTATTAATCTAATTTTCCTGTTCCTGGTGCGAGTGGTAAAGAATCTGCCTGCCAAAGCAGGAGATGCAAGAGAAACCAGTTCGATCCCTGGGTCAGGAAGATCCCCTAGAGAAAGACATGGCAACCCACTCCTGTGGGTTCTTGCCTGGAAAATTCCACAGACAGAGGAGCCTGGTAGGCTACAGTCCTTGGGGTCAAGGATGAGGGGTCAGGAGCTAAGGACAGGCGGAGGGCGGCCCTTGGAGTGAAGGTGAACAATACATCCTCAGCGGCAGGAGGGGAGGGGGAGGATGAGGAGACCTTTTGGTATGTGGTGGTGGTGGTGAGCATGTGTGGAAGTTCTCCTCTAATTTCTTTTATTTTCTCCATTAGGTAGGAAAGCAAGATATCAGTTGGAAGTAAGAACTGGGAAAAGAGGTTTGAAGAAAGTGGAGAAGTTGTGAAAACAGATATCTTAGAGTGGAGCTGGGGAATTCAATGAACCAGGAAAATGTAGTTCTAGGCATCAGTTTCAGACACAAAAACGTGAGGAGGAGTAAGACTATCCTCTCTAGCTTAACATGACAGTTGCTTTTTAACTGTGGTGTTGGAGAAGACTCTTGAGAGTCCCTTGGACTGCAAGGAGATCCAACCAGTCCATCCTAAAGGAGATCAGTCCTGGGTGTTCATTGGTAGGACTGATGTTGAAGTTGAAACTCCAATACTTTAGTCACCTGATGCGAAGAGCTGACTCATTGGAAAAGACCCTGATGCTGGGAAAGATTGAGGGCAGGAGAAGGGGACGACAGAGGATGAGATGGTTGGACGGTATCACCAACTCAACGGACATGAGTCTGGGTAAACTTCAGGAGTTGGTGATGGACAGGGAGGTCTGGCGTGCTGCAGTTTATGGGGTCACAAAGAGTCAGACATGACTGAGCGACTGAACTAAGAGAACTGTATAATCTCCTGATTTCTCCACTTGCAATCTATCTGTTCTAGAACCTTATCTTACTTAACACTGCTGCAGTAAATCACCCAAACTGCATAGCTCTAATCTAGCAATCTAACTTTAAATAAAATTCCTTAGTTGAGATGTATAAACATCAATCAGCATTTCCCATAAAGAAAAAAAACGGCAAAGTGTAGTCAACCGTAACCTAATCTAGTTGAAATAATTGTGAGAACACTAGGGGGAGGAGGAAGAGAGAGGAAGAGAAATGGAGAACAAACATGAATGAGTAAAAGAGCTCTAACAGAAGCAAAAACCAGCTGACGGTAATTTCCACCTTAAGTCACTTCTGACTTAAGCAAGATGGAAAGGTGATTAAATTAACAGACTATCAACATAATGGACTATTAACACGATATAACACTAAAACTATTTTAGAACATATAGAATCATGGAAAAACAAAGGCAACCGCCATATTCGAATGAGAACCATTCTAAGAAATCTTGTTGATTTTTTGTCTTTATCAAAATACTGTTGATTATTTTTTAAAAAATCAATTTATTCATCTAAATAATGCCTCTGCTAAAAATATTAGCAATCCTTCCTTCAGGATTTTACAGGTAAAAACTGTAGGCAATGTCACATTTAGTCCCATATTTTCACCATATTGACATATTTCAGGAGTGTGCTAGGCCCAGGAACTTAGAGGTTAATTTAACAAAGGCCTAATCAAGTATAGGTCAGGCACTACATATCTAATGCGGGTGGCAGCACTGTTCAAATCTCCACCCTACCTGCCCTTTAGAATGATTAGTCATCTACACTTGACTTTATCAACACTCTCCAACACCCTGTAATTCTTTTGCACCTGAAAAAATTAATTTGAATGTCAGTGGCCTGTCAGTTCAGTTCAGTTCAGTCGCTCAGTCGTGTCCGACTCTTTGCGACCCCATGAATCACAGCACGCCAGGCCTCTCTGTCTATCACAAATTCCCGGAGTTTACTCAAACTCATGTCCATCGAGTCGGTGACGCCATCCAGCCATCTCATCCTCTGTCATCCCCTTCTCCTCCTGCCCCCAATCCCTCCCAGCATCAGGGTCTTCTCCAATGAGTCAGCTCTTTGCATCAGGTGGCCAAAGTATTGGAGTTTCAGCTTCAGCATCAGTCCTTCCAGTGAATACCCAGGACTGATCTTTAGGATGGACTGTTTGGATCTCCTTGCAGTCCAAGGGACTCTCAAGAGTCTTCTCCAACACCACAGTTCAAAAGCATCAATTTTTCAGCACTCAGCTTTCTTCACAGTCCAACTCTCACATCCATACATGACCGCTGGAAAAACCATAGCCTTGACCCGATGGACATTTATTGGCAAAGTAATGTCTCTGCTTTTAAATTTTTTTTTTTTTAACCGGTTTCATTCACTTTATTATCCTCTTTATAAAATTATGTGGTGGCTACAGCTGGAGCCTGGGTCCTCTGCACGGAGACTCTGGTGTGGGTCTTCACAAGATGGTCAGTAAATTCCTGATATGGAGACTTGGTGAACACTGTCTCTTTCCAGAGGTCAGGGGTGAGATAACTGTAGGTCTTAGAAATGGCATCAAAAGTGGCCTTGGCGAAGTTGCCCAGGGTGGCGGTGCAGCCCCTGGCAGAAGTGTAGCAGTCGTCAATGCCGGCCATCATCAGCAGCTTCTTGGGCACAGGGGCGGAGACGATGCCAGTGCCTCTGGGGGCAGGGATGAGGCGCACCAGCACGGAACCGCAGCGGCCAGTCACCTTGCAAGGAACCGTGTGGGGCTTGCCGATCTTGTTCCCCCAGGCCTCTTCGCACAGGGACGATGGACAGCTTGGCCAGGATGATGGCCCCACGGATGGCAGTGGCTACTTCCTTGGAGCACTTGACACCCAGACCGACATGTCCATTGTAATCCCCGATGGCAACAAATGCCTTGAACCTGGTCTGCTGGCCAGCACGGGTCTGCTTTTGCACGGGCATAATCTTCAAAACTTCATCCTTGAGGGACGCTCCCAGGAAAAAGTCAATAATCTCAGACTCCTTGATGGGCAGAGAGAAAAGGTAGATCTCCTCCAGGGACTTGATCTTCATGTCCTTGACCAGGCGGCCCAGTTTGGTAACGGGGAGCCACTCCTTGTCCTCGGCCTTGCCTCCGCGAGCTCTGCGACCTCTGCCCCGGCCCCGACCCCGGCCCCGGACGCCACTACCGAAGCCTCCGCGGAAGCCACCGCGTCATCCGCCATTTGGTGTTTTCACGAAGAAGAAGCTGTCTCTGCTTTTAAATATGCTATCTAGGTTGGTCATAACTTTCCTTCCAAGGAGCAAGCGTCTTTTAATTTCATGGCTGCAGTCACCATCTGCAGTGATTTTGGAGCCCCCAAAAACAAAGCCTGATGCTGTTTCCACTGTCTCGCTATCTATTTCCCATGAGGTGATGGGACCAGATGCCATGATCTTAGTTTTCTGAATGTTGAGCTTTAAGCCAACTTTTTCACTCTCCTCTTTCACTTTCATCAAGAGGCTCTTCAGTTCCCCTTCACTTTCTGCCATAAGGGTGGTGTCATCTGCATATCTGAGGTTATTGATATTTCTCCCGGCAATCTTGATTCCAGCTTGTGCTTCTTCCAGCCCAGTGTTTCTCATGATGTACTCTGCATATAAGTTAAATAAGCAAGGTGACAATATACAGCCTTGACATACTCCTTTTCCTATTTGGAACCAGTCTGTTGTTCCATGTCCAGTTCTAACTGCATACAGGTTTCTCAAGAGGCAGGTCAGGTGGTCTGGTATTCCCATCTCCTTCAGAATTTTCCACAGTTTATTGTGATCCACACGGTCGAAGGCTTTGGCACAGTCAATAAAGCAGAAATGATGTTTTTCTGGAACTCTCTTGCTTTTTCGATGATCCAGTGGATATTGGCAATTTGATCTCTTGTCAATCCTCCTCAATCACAAGTTATCTAACTCTTAAACCTCAGTGCCTTTTTAGAGTACCTCTTCATGTTCTATATTCTATCAGTTACCAAATTCTACCACTTACTTCTCTGATCACTTCTCAACTCACATTTCTTCTAGGTCTCCACCTAAACTGAGGCTTTCATTTCACATCTGGATTATTTAATGACAATGCCTATTGACAGACACTGTTGACATCTGGCCCCCATCCCGGTCAGCTCACCTTGAGCTGGCATAGAGTTTTCTGCTAGCTTCCCAACTTCAACACTTCTCTGCTTGTAAGTTCTCCAGCCAAACAGGAGCTTGCCCGGCCCTAGCCAAGGCAACAGAGGGACAATCTCAATCAGTGAGGCCTGGGAATAGGCAGAAAAACTCCCCAGCTACTTTTCATTTGCTAGGACAATTCTGAGGCAGTTCTGCAAAAATTTCCACAGGATTAAACCCCCAGTTGCCCATCAATGGCTTTTTCCCCTTTCCTGACTCTTTACCCTTATGTTTCCTGGCATCTCACCTACATTCACGTTATATCAAGGTCTGCTTTCAAGATAGCACTTCTGAGGAATTAGAAGGGTCACAAAAGTGACACTATCAAGATCTTGCTCAGCCTAAAGCTGCCCAAGTGTTCTCTTGGTCTCAATCCTCTCCCAAATCACAGCTTATTCTGTGGATCACATACTGTGTGTGTGTGTTAAGTCACTTCAGTCGAGTCTGACTCTTTGTGACCCTATGGACTGTAGCCCACCAGGTTCCTCTGTCCATGGGATTTTCCAGGCAA